>NC_058160.1:4219514-4819514 GCF_020080835.1 Cotesia glomerata | reverse complement strand
ATACTACCTAGATAGAAAGAGCTTAATAATATTTGATACTGATATTTTGACGCGGATCAAACAATAATTGTTTTGATGTTATTAAAAATAACCGACATAAACCAACTAATTCTTTTTTAAAGGTATCGGCGAGTAATGAGGCCTACTTAAGGGATTTTTATAATATTTTTTTAACATTTCTATAGTAAATAAATTTTAATAATTTAAAAAAATTGGATTAACATTTTTATTTTAATTTCTACAATTAGCATTTTTTGATAAATTCTACCTATATTAATTAAATTGTTACAGAATCCTATAAATTTTCATAGTCAGTTAATTTCAAAAACATTAAAAAAAAATTTATTTTATTTAATAAACGCAGTAATGTTAATAATTTATTGTTTTTTTCTCTCTTTAAGTTAGGATTTGTCAACAAGATTATCAAAAACAAAAAAACCTTTGTGAAAATTTGGTTCAATGTTCCAAAAAAGTCAAATTTTTTTGAAAAATATTCAAGCATTTTAAAAAATCATAACAATTAAGGCTTATTTAATTTTATTTACACTATAATTTAGAAATATTGAGTATTATTTTGACATTAACACGATTATTGATCTCGAATCCTATTGTTAACATATATATTTAGTTAAATGAAACCCGCATTGATCTTATAACCCTGCGACACTTCAAATATTTAATTTTTTTATTTGTATAGACAAAATTTTACAATTTTTTCGTTAATATTTCACAATAAAAAATTTTAATACTGACTAATAATTCAACTAGATTTTATTACTCGCGAGTACCTTAATTATTTCGTAAGTAACATTTCGTAAAAATATTTCGTAAAAATTTCAAAATAACAAACTCAAAACTTTATTTATTGGAGTCGTATCACTGTTTAAAAAATTGTATGCATACAATACACATTTATTTAAACAAACAACAGTCAGCAAAACCTTAAATCATTTGAGCAAATAAAAACAACTGAGTAGAATAGAATAAAAATAAAAATGTGGTAATCACGAGAATAGAATAAACTACCCAGACTTCTTGAATCCGTTAACAAAACCAAATGATGGCAATTTACCACTTGTAAAGACACGTGCTCATACTAACAGTGTGCTCATAATAGTTTTCTGGATCGTCCGTCCCATTCTTACATAAGAGTTTTATATACAACTGGTTATACAAATCAACCCCAAAAGTATAATCGGAGCGTGGCGTTAACGTTGACATGCTATTAATGACCATCCATTGACACCGATTCTCTTCATAAAAAATAATAGAAGCCCTTACGCGTAGTATTAGAATTGTACACATTCATATTTGAGAATTCAAAAATGAAAAAAGTGAAAATGGCCAAAACTTATTCATCAATTATCAATTATATTCATCATCCAACGGTCCCAGCTATTGCAGCTTCGTGAATTTCTCCAAAACAAAGAAAAATTTTGGAAAAAACTCTCCGATACGTTAGAATAAATTGTAATTTGATTGTTTTGTAATTTTTAATATTATAATAGTAAAAAAGTAATTATTGATCTTATTAATTTTTCATGTTTATATTTTTTACTAGCATACTTCAGTCAAAATTGATGGTCCTTTTTCATATTGTGTTTGTGAATCTATATCATTAAGAGAATACGCAAAATTTTGTGGTCAGTGTATTTATATGATGAAATGGGTGTTTATGATTAAATTTGGTATCAATAGAAAGGTCTTGACTTGGAGTTGTACCTTTTCAAGGTTTCATATCATTCTCACCAATAATTAATTTATGATGATAAGTATTTACGCTGCATTTGAAAATGCTCTATCTGTAGATCCATAATTAAGAAATGACCTTGTATCTTGTGAACTATTGATATTTTTAAAGATATAAGCTCATCCTGATGTTACACTCATCAAGACCTTTCATTTGAGTACCCACATCAATTTATCATATATTTATATATATTATATATATATGTATATATGAAAAATATATCAAAAATGCATGTGGGTACTCAAATGAAAGCTCTTGAAGAGTGTAACATCGAGATGAGCTTATATCTTTAAAAATGTCAATATTTAAGAAAGTACAATGCAATTTAACAAAAGTCATTATTTAATAAAGCAAAATTTTATTTATTTATAGTTCACAAGTCACGGCAGTCACATAGTGACTGCAAGGTGGCTAGTAATTATCAAAAAAATTGTAATTAGATCAGAAACTTTGGAATTACTACAGTCATTATCCCAGCAATTTTTAATGAAAATCTATTTCGATGTGATGACCATTTTTTGTTCAATATACATCAATTGTTTTGAAAATTATGAATCGGTGGTAAAACAGCGAATTAGTAAGTGACAAGCGTAACTCACTCGATGAGTGTGTGGATGTGTGTAAACCATGCACCGGTTGTCATCATCACCAACCACTACTTCGTAAATTCTTTAAATGTGCCGATTTATTTCAACAAAGAATGCCGGCTACCGACGACGACGTTACGGTCGGCATTCCATGGGTGTCCCCGTCTCCTGTGTCGTCCTGTGTGTTTGTCATATAACTTTAAGTCCCAAGTAATTTCTGATGCTTCACCATTTAAACATATACATACCAACAAAACATCAGCAAAATTATACCTCATATCTCATAGTATGACAGTAAACCGATAACGCATCTCCAGCTTCTCTTTCGGCGTTTTCTTTTACCACCAAGTTATTTTCATGAAGGCAATTTAGTATTTTTTTAACATTTGTCAAATTACTTTTTTTATTATTTCTTAATTTATTTTTAACGAGAAAAAATATCCACTTTTTATACACAACCGGGTAATTTTAATTTATTATATCATTTAGGGGGTTATATAAAAATTCTTAAATAAATATTTCTGTGACTTTGAAACATGATATTAAAAAACACTAATAGTATAAATAATAATAATAAGGATGATAATAATGATCAAACGAGTACTCCTTAAATAATTAAGACATTGGTTCTTCAATAAAGTATATCAATAAATTGTATGTATAATGACAAAAACGATATATTTGCTTCAAATGAACCGCTTTAGTTATAACAACTTTTTTTTATCCTGATGTAATATAGTCAACGAATACTTTAATATAATTTTATTAGAATTGACTTATTATTTTTGGTAAGGGAATGAAAATATCAAAAAAGAATATAAATAAATACTTCAGTATCTAACAAGTCAAATAAAAAAAGCAACGTTTTTATAAATGTATGTTTTGCGGAAAATTACACAGAAAAAAAGAATGTTCTTGAATCAAGAATGTAATTTTGAAGAACTTAATAATCTTGATTTGAGTAGAAAAATTCTTGATTTAAGGGAATTTTACTTCATTCAAAAATTCTTCGCCTTGATTCAAGACAATTACCCTCTTCAAAATTATATTCTTGGTTCAGGAATTTTCTCTTGAATCAAGTTATTTTTTTTTCAGTGTATAAGCTTGATCTTTGAATTTAAGCTTTTAGTTAAGATTTTTTCTGAAATACACAACTAAAAATGTTAACTTATAATTGAAGAAAGATCTAAAATCAAAAAAGTAGTTATAAAAAATTTTTTTGTTTTGAATCATGCAAAAAGTTCTTGAGTTAAGGAAGTTTTCTTGGTTCAAGTGAATGTCACTCAGTTCAAGAATTTTTATACTTGATTCAAAACAGTGAAGTTTTTAAAATTCTTTTTTGGTTAAGAATTTATTTATCTTTAAACAGATCAACTTTTTCATCAGCGTGTAAAAAAAAACGACAAAATGTATCATTTTTTTCATAAAAATCTGATCAATTTGAAGAATAAGAATGAAAAGAAAATGTTGCGTTTTTTTATGTATAATTTTTGATTTAGTGCGATGGGATAAAATTGTGGAGAATTTTTTTCATTAATTGAATTAAAAATTTGATTCGCAGGTTACTTTTCAAATTAAGTTTAATTTTTTACAAAAATGTTCATCTATTTTTTTCCAAAAAAATCTGTTAAAAAAGAACGATTCAACGAAGAAAAATTGAGAAACTATTCAAGAAATAGAATTTTCCGTAATTCCCACCAAATTTTAGTTTCATTATTTTTAACTTCCCGCTAAGAAAATCGAAGATTTTCAAAAATCGGGAAGTTATTGTTTTCACCCCGTTTTGCAAAAATCGAGTTTTCATCAGATCTCGACGTTTGAAGGTCACAGGAAGCTTCCCTGATTATCCCCGCGAGGTTGTCACGGTGTGTGTGTGTGTGTGTGTGTGTGTGTGTGTGTGTGTGTGTGTGTGTGTGTGTGTGTGTGTGTGTGAAAGTATGTGAACCGCTTATAACTTTTGAACGGCTTGACCGATTTCATCGCGGTTGGTGCCATTCAAAAGGGCTTGACCAAACTTAGATTTTGAAAACTATTTGGACCAATTCAGATCAATAGATTTTGAGAAATCTTAAAAAAACTGAAAAAAAAAAATTTTTTTAAATGCGGTTTTTTTGGAATAACTTTTAAACGGCTTAAAGGTTCAATTCCAAAAACTAATCAGCTCTTAACCTCAAAAAACCACGTCGATCGCCACCAGTCCGGTCAAAATCGGTTGATTCGTTCGAGAGATATCGTGAACGAAAGAAAACCGAAAAAAGTGTTTTTTTCGGAATAACTCCAAAATTCCTAGCGCGATCAATTCAAAATTTGAGATTTTTGTGAGACTTGAAAAACTGCGTCGAATGCTTCTAACCGCGTAAAAATCGGTTTATTCATTCAAAAGTTATTGCGGTTTAAAAAATTCAAGAAATAGTGTCTTATCAAATCTCTATCAGACTTTTGAGCTCGAAGAGCTTTAAAAGATAAGAAAGCAATCTCTTTGAGCTCGGAGAGCTCAAAATAATCCATAAATTGTATTTTTGAGCTCGAAGAGCTCAAAAACGTCATTGGTGCAATTTTAAGCGCCTAAGTATGGAATTAGCGGGAAGTTGCAGGGATGGCCTTCAGGGTCAACCGTTTTCCTAATTTTTTGGATCGATTTATGTATTATTTTGAGCTCTCCGAGCTTGAGAGATAGCTTTTCTATGCTTCTTCGAGCTCAAAAGTCTAAAAATTATACTATCTCATCAAAAACGATCCGAAAAGAAATGTTATGTGAACTTATGCAAAATTATGTAAAGTTATGTGAAGTTATGTGGAAAAAACACTTAAACGAATTGATTGAAATTATGTGAAATTATGTGAAGTTATGTGCAGGAAACACTTTTCGGTTTTCTTTCGTTCATGATATCTCTTGAACGAATCGACTGAAATTATGTGAAATTATGTGAAATTATGTGAAGTTATGTGTAGAAAACACTTTTCGGTTTTCTTTCGTTCATGATATCTCTTGAACAAACTGACTGAAATTATGTGAAATTATGTGAAATTATGTGAAGTTATGTGCAGAAAACACTTTTTGGTTTTCTTTCGTTTATGATATCTCTTGAACGAATTGACTGCACTGATAGAAGGATTTATTTGTATTAAATAATATTTGTTAATAGCTAACAAATCATTTATTAGAGACCATTTTTTAATGTTAAATAAATATTTCTTAGTATTCAAAATGATTTGTTTGTACTCAATAAATCTGATATTCATTTATTAAGTATTAATAAATCTTTTTAAATACTAAGAAATATTTGTTAAGGCCTAACAAATGGCTTCTAATAAATGATTTGTTAAATATTAACAAATATTTTTAACTATAAACAAATCTATTAGTGTGAAGTTATGTGAAATTAAATTCTATGTCAAAAGTATAGAAAGACTATCTCTTTGAGCTTAGAGAGCTCAAAATAAGACATAAGTTGTTTTTTTGAGCTCGAAGAGCAATTATTAGTGCAATTTTAAGCGCCTAGGTATGTAAGTGGCGGGAAGTTGCAGGGATGGCCTTCAGGGTCAACCGTTTGTCTAATTTTTTTTTTTTATTTTAATTACCAAATTTAAATCAGTGTATAGTAATGCAAGTTTTTCATCAACTATAAAATATTTTTTTGACTATATTAATATATTTAAAAGATGTATGTACATTTAATAAAAAAAAAATTTTTATTAATGAGTCTATTCTGAACTTACTATTTTTTTCCTTATGATTTGATTTGAATTTAAAAAATAATATTTTTTGATAATGATAATGTACTAAGAAAATAAGAAAACTAACTAAAATATTAATAAATCAAAAATCGATTGACATAAAAAGCGAGGACGTGTGCTGTCATTATCAATTTGACATCTTGTCACCCGAGTCGAAATTTAAAGCCGAAATAGAGCTTCCTAGTCAGGAATAAAACCCATTTAGAGCCCAGTAGTCCAAATAGCACCGACATTGGACCTACAGGTCCGACTTTTAATCGAGAGGTCCGATTTTGAGCCTCGAGGTCCTCTCTAGACTCCGAGAGGTCCGATTTAAAACCCCGAAGTCCGATACAGAATTGAAGTCATTATTTTTACCATTTATTTATTTATCAGTGAACTTGTTAATTATTTTTTTTCATTTAGACAACATATACGAGAGAATTTTTTTAAGCTGTGTCGTAAAGGAGAAGCTAATCAATCGAAATTTATTTATTTATTAAGATTTGTACCCTTTAATTAATAAAAATTCGTATTTTCAAACTGACAGCTCTCAGAGGTATATCAGCAAATAAATTTATTACTTATATTTTTCCAGAGACGTACATAAAATTTTTAGAAATTACATATGAAAATTCGGCATTGAAAAAAAAAAATTTTATTTTCAAATTAATATTATTAATTTTAATAATATTAATAATTTTTGTATTTTTAGTATAGGCGATCCAGTCCAAAAACAAATTACTAATGAATATTATACAACACTCATGATCCTGCTGCGATAGTTGTATGCAAACCTTACAACGTTATACTTGAAAATAAAGAGATTTTAGAAAATTTTAAAAATATTTTGTAAAATTCTTTAAAGCTTTTTAAAATGTTGAAAATTTAGTAATTATATAGAAGTGGGGCTCGCATGTTTTTTGAGGGTAAAAAATCGAAAAATTAATATTTTTCGGAATTTTTTTTTCTTCAAATTGTTCATCTCCGCGGCGGATTTATGATAAAAATTTAACTTTAGCTCAAAATCATCCCTTAAGCTAAGGTAATTGCATTTAAAAAGTAAAAAATAAAAATTTTGCCTTTTGATCAAGAATTTGATGGTCAAGCACTAAAATTTCGTTGAATTTGAACTTTGCATCTTGTTACGCATTAAAAACTAAACAATTAAAAAAAAAATTCCAAAAATATTAATTTCATTTTTTTTTTAAATTATTCCATTTTTGATGAAATTTAAGGAAGTACGAGCACCAAGACAACTTTTAATAAAAGGCTTGATTTTTTTTTAATATGAAGTTTAAATATGTCTAAACAAATTCAGAAAATTTGAAAGAGATTGGCCGATTATTTATATAAATAATTAACTTTGAAGTTGAGCAATTTAACATTGGTCTTATGGGGTAACCTCCAAACATTGATACATTTCTGTATTTTCGTCGTAAAACTGTCGGTGAATATTTTCAAAAAACTTATGGATGAAAGTAAATATATTAGTGATAAATTTAATTCAAAAAAAAATTTACACTTGCCCGACTAATTAAAGTGTATTAATTAAAAGAAAAATAAATGCCACCATTAGCTAATGTTAAATGTATATCTATATATTGAGAAAAATCTTATGGTTACTGCTCTCCCCTTACCGCGCTAGAGTCAATACCTATCCCCATCCCGCCTAGCGCTCATACTTCCTTAAGAAAAAAAATAAATCATTTGGTTGAAAACAATTTTTCATAGTGTTTTCATAATTTGCAAAAACTCGAGCCCCACTTCTATATAATTACGGAAAATTCTTTAAAGTATTTTAACATTTTTAAAAATTCTTTAAAACTCTTTAAAATTTAAGAAAATATTTTAAAATCTTATTTAAAATTTTTTACAGCTTTTTAAAATGTTTAAAAATTTTTGAAATTCTTTAAACATCTCAAAAAGCCGAAAAGGTACATTTAGATTTTGTAAAAATTAATAAGTACTTATTTCAATTTTTGCGAAATATTTTTAACTTCCCGATTTTCGAAAATTTTCAATTTTCTTAGCGGGAAGTTAAAAAAAATTCTTTTGAATTTAATTAATTATGGTACGTAGCTTTACTAGTATAGTAGTAACGATGATTGACAAAATTTCTAACTTATCACCTATATTTCAACACAGTCAATAATTCATATTCAAACAAAATTAATCTACGTACTATCGTTCGTAGTAGCGTAATCGGTTAAGCATCGGCTTCGCGTCTGTAGGGTCGTGTGTTCGAATCTTTATTAGGGCGTATTTAATTTATTTCTTCTGGCTAGGTAGGCGAGTGTTTAAGTTTAGACTAACATATGTTATATCTGGTCAATTTCTGAGTCCAAAATGCACTTTGAACTAAAAACTGTAAAAGTTCTCTTCTATTAATTTTTTATTCAAAATATGTTTATAGTTAAAAACAAAATGGTGGATCATAGGGGCCTGGTGTGCGCAGAATAAATTTTGCATGCGTTATAGTAATTCTGTTGGACTTCTGGGCTCTAAGTAGGTTCTATGCACGTGTTAAATTAGGTCCGACTTAGGACACTAAAGTGGTAAAAACGGAAATTTGTACCACTTTGGGGTCTAAAGTCGGATCTAATTTAACATGAGAATAGATCCGACTTAGAGCCCAGAGGTCCGACCGGAGTCCTATCTTAAGAGGCTCTATTTGGCCTCTAAATTTCGACTCGGGCACCTATAATGTCTGTTATTTGATAGTGATGGAATGTAATACAATATAAGTATTTTGTTAACAGACGACAAATAAAGAATCACCGTACATAAAACATAAAACACGATAATCAATCTATTTTCATTACAAATATAAAGTCGAAAAATAAAGCTATGTGTTATCTTAACTGTTTATTTAGACATTTAATTTATTAGCGGGCACGGGGATGGAAAGGGTTGGAGTTAATCGCCGGCACCTTTTGCTGGTAAAATTTAAAACTGATCTAGATGTGGGCTCAGCAGCACCAGACTGGACTCGACTTGAGACTTGAGACATTGGAAGGACCAATTTAGACATACCATCGAAATCGATCCGAGTTAAAACTGTATAAGACCCCGCACCTGCGCCCATCCCTGCACCAACAAATTGGCGAAATAAATCTAACGACGTCGTAAAGATTCTCCTTCACCTTTCTCTTGATATCATAGTTTATTTATTTATTTATTTGCCATCGCTCCACGGTCAGCTCTTTTCTTTTATTTCATTTTTTTTTAATCAACTTGCTTTTTATTTTATTCCGACCATTTTTTGCTATTCGATAACGTCGATCCCAATATTTATGGCTTTTTTCTTAGCTGTCCCAAGACAATCTTGAGTTTAAACCGAGATCGGAGAAAATGTTAATTTGTTTTTACTTTTTTTGTCAATTTTTTTTATTTAATTGCAATCAATTTTGTGATTTCTCATTTTTCTTTTGAGAACTTCTAAAAAAAAATCTTCTTTGATTTATGAAAATATTTAAAAGAACAGAAATTCGCTTAGCTAAAGTGGTTTTATTGTGAAAAGAGAATTTTCTTGGTTCAAAAAAAGTTTGTGGTCTTGCTCCAAAATAAATTAGATCTTTAAAAATAATTTCTTGGTTTGAATGAAACTTTTGTTATGTGCATCGTTTTAAATAGGAAAATTTTACCAAAAATTAGAGTGATTTTCTAAAAATTGCTAATTGTCGTCGATACATAGTACATAATTAAAAAAAATGTATTAATGTTAATGTGGAATCATTAACTTACAAATAACAAAAAATTGAGTCAAGTTTTTCAATAAAATTCATTTTTTATTGACGATTAATATTTTTCGCTTACAACACTCGCAATTTTCTCAAAAATTGAGTCAATTTTTTCAATAAAATTCATTTTTTATTAAAGATTAATATTTTTCGCTTACAACATTCGCAATTTTTCCAAACATACGTCACTTTTCAAATAACTTTTAATTAAAAAAAAAAAACAAATAGACAATTACAAAAACTTATCGATCACCAATAAGTAAATAATAAATTGGAATTAGTTTATCAATTGAATTTTGTTAAAATTATTAAATTCACAATTTTCGGAATAGGATACAAACTTTAATTGAATCATAAAAATTATTTTGCTTCTAAAAAATGACTGACTTTTAGAAAATTTTTATCGTCTTTAATATCAATTACTAATTTTGAAAAAAATAAAATTTTTGTTTTATAACGATTATTTATTTTTACAAAATCGATATTAATATTATTTATGGACTTTTAAAAAACTTTGCGATTTACTTTTAAAAAATAACTGAAAAATTTTTATAACACATTGTGTCAATAGACAATTCCTTGAAAAATCAAAATTTTATCAAGAAAAATTGAAAACTATAGTAAATTTATGTTCTTACAATACAATTAATCTAGTCAAAAAATTTTTATCCTATTTATAAATATTTAAACATAATAAATGATTGAAAAATAGAAATTAAAATTAAAAGAAAAAAAATTAATTTAAAAAACAAAAGCGTCAATGCTTTCATTAACATGATAAATGGTTATGTTTTTTATTTATGTTTGTGTAAAAATAATCGATAAATAACCACTCGTACAAAATGGGAAGAAGAAGAAAAGGCAAGCACGGAACTTACCAAGTGGCGGTGACTATTATCGAGGCTAAATACTTAGCACAAAATTCCAACCCGATGGTAGTGGTAAAAGTCGGGCATCAAAAGAAAAAAACCATAATAAGAAATCGCACCGATTCTCCTTATTACAACGAAGTAAATTTATTTTTAATTACTATTAATTAATTTTCAGAAAAATAAGTCAATAATTAATTTAATTATGTTCTTTTTTTCCCCAGTATTTTATATTTAATTATACGGGAGACTTTGATACATTTCTCCATACCAGGATTTCGATATCCGTGTACTTGAAGAGATGTATGAGGCTCAAGTTCCACGGGGGAATATTTTTTGAGGTTTCTACTGTTTGGGACCAACCAGGTGATTATTAAACATATATTTGTTCAAAAATGGTTAGATTTACGCCATCTCTGAGTAAACATGTGAACCATATGGTTTACATTTGTATTTAATCATCATGCCATCATACCATATGAAGAAATTCAGCAGTGCTGGATATTATCGACTGAACGAACTCTAGCCCTGTAAGAGTAGGTACAGTAGAGTTTATCTTATTAATTTCTGCTTTATCATAAACAGCTCACGAGTATTATCACAAATGGGCGATGTTAACAAATCCTAAAGATCCTACGGGTGGTCCAAAAGGGTACGTCAAATGTAACATTGGAATTAATGCAAAGGGTGCGACTATTCCGACTCATCTAGAGACTGATAAAGAAGAAGACATCGAAGGGTTTGCTTCTTTAAATTTTTTCTACATTTAAAAAATTTTTTTTTTATTAATAATCCTTTCTAATTTTTCTAAGAATAAATTTTATTTAGAGTTGAAAAAATTCTTTTTAATATTTTAACAGACGATTTATAATTTGCAGAAATCTATTGATGCCAATAGCGAATTTTTGCGCGACAGGTCGTCAAAAGGCGCATTATATATTTATTGTATTTCGAGCGGATGGATTACCATGTAAAAATACGAGTCATTGCTGTGGGAACTCCGATAACATTGTTAATCCTTTCATTCAAATATCATTCGCTGGAATGAAAGTAAGTTTAATTGACAGATATTAATTCACGTCAATAGAAATTTTTATTGACAAAATGATTTAAAGCCTCGAAAATATCACCGTCAGATAATCCCAGTCATCAATTTTAGAACTTCAATACATACATTTTTTTCATTTAACTCATTTTTGAATATTTTATTTTTAAAACGTCTAGTCATATTAACTTTCTTAGTAATAAAAAAATAATAATTTGGTAACTTTAAATTGACAACACTCGAATTTAAAAAATATTATATCCAAGAAAATACATAGATGATTTATTTTAATATATTATTTGCATAAAAATAAAAGTTTAATTTTAAATAGTTCGGTAAAAACTTAGAAACTCCAATAAAAAAAAAAATGGTTCTTCATCTGTTTAACTTTTCGCTCTTCTCAAAAGCTGCTTTAGTTTAAAGTCTGAAATTTTTACCATCTTAATGTATCGATCGTTCTTACATATCTACCGGATATTTAAATATTTGCATAAGGTATTTCTACCCTACTAATCTCTTTATGACCCTTTATTTTTTGCCATTCAATGCAGAATTATATAAAAATAATAATCTATAAATTTAGAAAAACCATCTAAGAAAATGTATCTGAAGGTAAAACTACTTTTCCTATTCAAAAATCATTGAGTTTAAATTATCTATTCGAAATTTTCTAATTATTACTCATTTTGCGAATGTGTCATAATTCTAGAGTCGAACATCGTCAATTTAAGACTTCAAAATTAGAAAAAGTGTTCAAAACAAAATTCCTTCTCTTGAAATGATCACTCGTACACTGATAAAAAAGTTAACTTAATTCAAGGGCAAAAATTTTGTACCAAAAAAATCATTTTCTTCAAAATTGTATTTTTGGTTCAATATTTTTGCTTTTGAATCAAGTTAACTTTTTTATCAATTTAGTCTTTTTTCAACAAGACAGAAATCAAAACTACTTAAATTCTTTAGAGCCTCGTAATAACTGTTTAGCCAAATAAATTTGCTACCTATAATAAAATTTTAACGTTCTTTGAAATAATAGCATCATTTATTGCAATAGTAATACGCATTACATTTATTGGCAATATCATTAATCAAACAATCTAAACAACTATATCGTATGCATATTTCATTACATTAGTTATTTCTACAAATTCGTCATAGTCCGGTACAAATATTTGTTTAGTTGTTTGACTTCTAACTCCCATACATTAAAGCCAGCTGAATAGTAGTCTAGTACTTCAAACTCGTTTATTTCTACTCGGAAACTATAAATATCTTTCGACACATATTTCCCGCAATGATCGATATGTCGCTGAGTTATGTAGTCAGAAATACACCGTTACTCGTTTGTATTTGCTACACTAGCCAACTACCAAAATCGATCGGCTTACTTGCACACCTACCTTGTCTGTCAGACGAATCGATTGTCTCTATACTATACATGTGGTCATTTTTTTTATTGCTTTTTCGCTATCACGAATCATATCTGTCCCACAGTTGATTAATGTGTTGGAAAAAATTAAAAAAGTCTACGGTCTTATAGATAAATACAGGTATAAATAAATTTGATCTTTAAAAATGATATTTTGCTACTTTTCATCTCATTTAATATTCTATTCAATCAAATGATTAATGATTCAAGACTCTTGTAGCTGTAAGTAAATTAAATTTCAAAGTAATTATATTACAGACGCTGAATAAATACCGAAGATAAAATGAACCTTTAATCACATTATAAGAATAATTTTATTGTTTGAAATTAAATATTATCATTATTGTTATTTTTGTTAATGTCTAATACAATTTTTATAAATCTTACGAAAAAAATTAGGAAAAGATAGAAGTTTCATAGAACACTATTTTTTGAATTTTCAAACCGCAATAACTTTTGAATGAATGAACCGATTTTTACGCGGTTGGCGGCACTCTCCGCAGTTTTTTAAGCCTCATGAAGAATTTCTAAGTTTCAATTGGTCAAACTAAATATTTCGGAGTAACTCCAAAAAAACACTTTTTTTGGTTTTCTTTCGTTCGCGATATCTCTCGAACGAATCAATCGATTTTGATCGGATTGGCGGCGATCGACGTGGTTTTTCAAGGTTGAAAGCTGAATAGTTTTTAAAATCGATCGGTTAAGCCGTTTAAAAGTTATCCCAAAAAAACCATTTCAGAAAAAATTTTTTTTCCTATTTTTTTTTAGACTTCTTCAAATTTCTCAAAATCTATCGGTCCGAATCGGTTCAAATTAACAGAAAATCTAAGTTTGGCCAAGCCCTTTCGAATGGCACCAACCGCGATGAAATCGGTTCAACTGTTCAAAAGCTATAAGAGGTTTACATACTTACACACACACACACACACACACACACACACACACACACACACACACACACACACACACACACACACACACACACACACACACACACACACACACACACACACACACACACACACACATACACCTGCGGCAGAGGAGAAACTGCTTCTAGGCGCGTCTCCCCGTAGCGGATGGGAGAACGCTCGCTGTCCTTGGATGACACTAGGTCTCTTAGTTGATGAGGTACAGAGGGTAGGAGCCAAATAAAATACGCTCCCGTGGACAAAACTCCCCCCCCCTTTAATGGGTTGGTCACACTAACTGACCTAGCAAGACGATCGTTCCCTGCTGTAACTCACTGGGAGTGTCCGGAACCCGTGTCAATTATTTCTGACGATGCGAGCTACGGCTGATGTGAGCTTGCTCTGCCGAGGTGTAAGTTACAGTAGCGGATCAGGAGCCAGCCACTTCGGGCCTTGATCAGAAAGTACACAGTGAGTGTTAGAGATCGGAATCTTCACCGCCCCGAGCGAGTTTAGTCCGTCCGTGTATTCCGGGACTGGCTAAGTGTCGGCTAGGCCTCAGGGAACTGGGGTAGGAGTACTATCTCCGAGGGCACACCCGTTCCTAGTTATGACAACCCGCTCCACTTCGTACGATGCGCTGGTAAATCAAAAAGTATGAGTAATTTACAGGAAACAAACAAGAGTGGAAACGGGCTTCATGCCCAACAAGCAGCGATTGAAGCAAGCGCTGAAATGAAGAGAACGCAAGCGCTGGAGCGCCTTGAAAAGCTGACCATTGAGCTGCAAGAGTTTGTCCAAACTAAGGTCAATATCCACAAGGAGATAAAGACCAAGACAACCGGTGTAGTCAATGCTCTTGGAAGATTCAAGAAACTGGACGGGGAATGGCAGTCATCACGACGACGCATTCAAACTGAAGTTGAGACGGAAGAAGCAATGGACACTGGAGCCGACGGTGACGGCGAATCTGCTGCTGAGGACAAGAGTGAAACTGACACAAGGCCTAGAAAGAGAAAGGACCGAAACTCGCCAGAGCCAACCGACAAAGTCACAAAGAAGAAGGACTTGAAAAAAAGCCCTCCCCAACGACTGGCAGGGCAGGGCGACGAACCTAAGAAGGCGACTGATTGGGAAAAAGTACAGTCTAAGAAGGAGAAGAGGAAGCTAGCTAGAGAGCAACTCTCAAAGCAGCCGCCGAAGGAGCCCAGGCCAGAGCCTAAGCGGAAAAAACCACGCAAATGGATCAGACCCGACGTACTGATCATCCGCCCGGCCGAGAAAACAAAGTATGCCGAGATTCTGCGTCGCATAAAGCAGGACGTCCCAGATGAGCAGGTTCGTTCAACGGTAGATAAGATCAACAAGACCAGAAGTGGTGACTTGTTAATTACGATTTCGAGGAGGAGCACTGACAAAGGCCAAGCTCTCCAAAAAACGATCGCAGACATCCTTAAGGAGGAGGCCAAAGTGATCTGCAAAGGACCACAAGAGACCATCGAGATCCGAGATGTCGATGATGACACGACGAAAGAGCATATTCAGACCGCTCTAAAGAGGGAAGCTGGATAAAGTTGTGAAATCCCACTAGAGGCAATCAAAATCCGTAAAGCCTTTAGGGGTACGCAGACAGCCACAGTGTCACTACCAGCAGCTGCAGCACAAAAGTTACTGGAGGGAAACTGCAAAATAAGGATCGGCTAGGTCAATTGCCGAATGAGCAACGAAGAGACCCATACAATGCTTCAAATCAAATTGGTTGTTGATACAGCCAAGGATGCAATCGCCGGAACGAGATGGAAGGGTGGAAAGAAGAAATACTGCTTGGTGGCTGCTTTGGACATCAAGAATGCCTTCAACTCCGCTAACTGGGACTGCGTTATGCGGGCTCTAGAAGAAAAAAATGTACCAGGATACCTTCGTAGAATGGTAGCGAGCTACTTCACAAATAGGGTTCTGAAATATGACACGAAGAACGGTACGAAAGAGTACGAAATCACCGGAGGAGTGCCACAGGGATCAGTTTTAGGTCCTCTGCTATGGAACATCATGTATGATGGCCTCCTGAGAATAGCATTGCCTACGGGAGTCAAACTTGTAGCATATGCGGATGACGTAGCTGTCGTGATCTCGCAAAGCACCTCGAAGAGATAGAAATGGCATTTGATATTACATTCAGACGAGTCAATTTGTGGATGGACATGGTGAACAAGAAATCACATCACAACCATTTATCCATTATCTGGGAGTGATGCTGGATGCCCGACTCAACTTCAAGCAGCAGGTGGAACACGTCAGTGCCAAAGCGTCAATAGTGAGGGCTAGTCTCGCACGGCTGATGCCTAACATCGGAGGCCCAATGCAGAGCAGGAGGCTACTATTGTCATCAGTAGTCACATCAGTGCTCACTTACGGAATATCCATTTGGGCTGATGCACTGGAAACCCAAGAATCATGGAGAAAAGCTGGACCAGTATATCGACTGAGTGCCCTACGAGTAGCTAGTGCCTTCCGCACTATATCAGAAGAAGCAGTGTGCGTCATTGCCGGAACCCTACCTCTTCGAGTTCTAGCAGAGGAAAGACGAGTCCTTTACCAACGAAAAAGGTCAACTGCACTGAGCCCTGGAGAACTTAGAATTGAAGAACGGCAGAACAGCATAGGCCGATGGCAACTACAATGGGATGTTGCAGAGAAGGGTAGGTGGACGCACCGCCTCATACCTCGGATCGACATTTGGCTTAACCGGAATCACGGCGAGGTCAATTACTATCTTACGCAGATGGTGTCGGGACACGGGTGTTTTCGAGAGTATCTACACCGCTTTAAGCACGATGACTCTTCGGAGTGCCCGTCCTGCCCAGGAGTTGCTGAAGATGCGGAGCACGTCTTCTTTGTATGTTCTCGTTTCGATCCACAGCGTGAAGAGTTGGAGAGGATCTTGAACCAGAGAATGCAACCAGATTCACTAGTGGAAGCAATGTTGTCATCAGAAGCTGCCTGGAATGCTACCAACACGTTTGCAACAGAAGTCCTCAAAGACTTGCGTTCCACCGAAAGAAGAAGAGCAAATATCAGAAGATAGAAGGAAGGTAGTTAACACCTTAGCCACCAGAAGGAAGAACAGTAGCTAGTTCCTCCCCTCACGATTCCTGATGGTGGTTCTCATGAGGGATTAGAGGAAAGAAGAAAAGGGGTTTAGGGTTTAGTGAGTAGGGGCGTTAGCGTCGAGTTTTAGTATGACGCTGCGTCGAGTCTTCACATATCCAGGTGAAACAGCTATGCCTGGAATCCGCAAAAAGGATTCCCCCCTCTACAAAAAAACACACACACACACACACACACACATACAGACATAGTGACACCCTCGCGGGAATAGCCAGGAAAGCTTCCTAGGACCTCAAAACGTCGAGATCTGATGAAAACTCGATTTTCGAAAAACGGGGTAAAACCAATAAACCCGATTTTTGAAAATTTTCAATTTTCTTAGAGGGAAGTTAAAAATGAGATCAAATTCTAAATTATGTTCAAAGTTTTTTTTTTCTTAATTTAATCTAATTTTCAAAAGTTAAAAAAATGCACATTTAGATCTTAAAATTTTGTTGTTTTTTCAAATAACAATTAAATTTTTGGATTAACCTCGATAATTTAGACAATTATCACAGAAATTCAAATAAGCTTACCATTATATTTATTTTTTTCAAAAATGTTTAGATGAATTTAAATAATTATTCTAAATTTTTAAATAAATTTGGGTAATTATTTTAATTTTTAAGGTGTTTATATGAACATTGATGATTTTGACAATCCATAAAAAATTTAGGCGAACGCAATAACTTTTTAATGAATTGGGATGATTTAAAATTTTCAAGCTAATTAGTTGACTTTTTAATATGAGACAAAACTAATTTTGATGTTTGAAACGATGCTCAATAGAATTGGAAGTTATCAAAAATTGATAAGGTTCATTATTTAAAACCTGTCCAAAAAAAATTCAAAATATGAATTCAAGATTAAAATTCATATTTTGACACAAATATGAATTAGTTTTGAGATTAATCCAAATTTGAAATTGATTTGTATACAAATTTTATACATAAAATTTATCCTCAATATTCTTAACTCTTCATTAAAATTCTGAAGCAGGATCGAAAGTTCTACAGGCGTGCTGATTTCTATCTACGAATCAATTTAAAATTTGGATTGATCTCAAAACTAATTCATATTTGTGTCAAAATATGAATTTCAATCTTAAATTCATTTTGATTCAGAATTTTTTTTGCACGGAAAAGTAAAAAAAAAAATCAGCTTGGATTTAGGAGCAATCGTTGAATAGTTTAAAAAAATGTTATAAAATGAAAACCTCCAAAACGATAAAACTTGAAGCATTAAAACGTAACGTACCTGAAATTTACCGAAATCTTTTTATGTTACGCCTGCCAACGAAATTGTTACATTTAAAAAATCCAACTGATCCCACTTTATGGTTGCATAAATTATTCAAGGATCATAAAGATATTTATTAAAAATAAAATTAAGCTTTGAAAAAATCTATTTTACAATAAAATTACCGTAACTCTCTATGGCGATAAAAAGAGCATTTGCGTGAAAGATTTATCTGAACATTTATATCTTACCGAAAAGTACTTTTCCATAATTCATAATTTTATTATGCATTTAAAGGGTGAAACGAGTTGTCACACCGAGAGTTACACTCCACGCTTCAACGAAAAAATAATATTCACTGAAATGTTTCCACCTTTATCATATCGCGCTCGAATTGCTTTAAAAGACAAAGTAGATAGTTGCCGTTCAAAGACACTGGCAACCTTCACGCTCAACCTCGCCAAGTTATCGAATTCCAGTGAATATGGTAAGCATCGATATTAGTTAAATATTTAACATTTTATAAGTAAACAATTGATTAAAAATTTGTAGGATTTCTGCCAACATATGGGCCATCCTTCATTCAGTTTTACAACGGTACTAGCGAAGGTTCCGAATTTTCGTGTGTATCCAAGTGTCAGAATACGCGACCTATTTATCAAGGTAGAGTGCTTCTTTCTCTGAAAACAGAAATTGATGATTCAGAAGCCCCTATTTTTACTGGAGTGGATTCTGAGCCAACGGCTCCAATTATTGAGGCAAGTTAGATTTATGATTTAAGCTAATTTATTCCAACAACCCGCCAAAGGTCAATCTTATTCATCGCGCCGTTTTTAGCAAGCCTATAATGAATCACTTCTGCGGTCATTACATTGACCAAATAATAAACTTGGTTCAAGAGAAAAATTCTTAAACTAAAAACATCATTTTAAAGAGTTTGATTATCTTGAAAAATTCTTAAGTCAAGTAAAATTTACTTGAATCCAGAATAATTTCTCAAATCAAGAATTTTTCCACTTGATTCAAGATAATCAAAAAGTTTGGAAAATCCAAAAGTGCACGCATCGTAATCTCATATTTCACAATAAAATTGATTAAGGGGGGAAATACGTGTAGGAGGCCGTTTTCATACTGATTTTCATTAATTATTTTAAGGTATAAAAAATTAATATTATTTATTGAAACTATCAGGTTATTTTATACATACATCTATGAGTATTTTTTCGTATTAAACAACAATATAAGTTAATAAATAGCGGAGATATCAGCTGATATACATCGTAGGTTGTCATCCGACTTAGCAGTCTGTGTGCAGTATGGAAGCCACAATTTTTATTTGAAATCAATGGCACAGAAAAATTACTTCATTTATATGTGTATCTTCCACATGAACTTGAATTCCACAAAAAAAAAAGTAAAAATTTGCATTTTTTAGAGGGCTGTGAAATTGAGTCGTGATTTTTTAGCACTTTTTCATACATTGTTTATTAAAAAAAATTAGTTTAAACAAAAATATCGCTTTCGATTGAGGTTCATATTCAAGGTAATTGTGTAAAAAAAATTATAAGCCATATCGCAAGATGATTGGTTTAAAACTCTTTGAGCTAAACTGCACACAGTTTTGAAAAAACTCTTTTCGAGAAAAACGCGCTTGAAAAAAAAAGTGACAGAAAAAGTTAATGTAAAATAGTATTAAAGTAATTACTAAATCGCTTATAACTTTTGAACGAATAGAAATTTTGACTTGAAATTTTCAATCTATATTTTTGAATAGTTTTACAAGCATTTTATAAAAAAAAAAATTGAATTTTTAAGCCTGTACACGTATTTCCCCCCTTAAAATAAAAGATAAAAAGCAAAATAATAAAAAACAGAAAACTCTGCTATGGTTTAGTGGCGCCATAACTCTAAGGTGAGGAAAAAAATACTATAATAAAATGTATAGATAGATATACAAAAAAACCCACAGTCATATATTAGTATTTTATAAATAATAATTTAACGACAGTGAATTGAACGCTCATATTAATTGAGAAAATCCGTCGTGTGGTACTTTAGATAATAAAAAAAAATTTATTCCGGTACGATCATTTTTTGGACCAATTTCCCTGCTACATACACCTATCCATACACGGACGTCCAGAAAAGATTATGTTTAATGTTATTATTTACTATGTTAAACAAAAAAATTATTATTGAAGTATATTTTATGTGCCTGATAAATTACTTGAATTGATATAATTGTACTCATATTAACCTGTAAGTGCGATATAAATAACAAAAAATCAATTTTAGTTTCGAGAAAACTGCTTTTTTTGAAATGTTGAGAGTAGAGCAAAACCTCAACGCTTCGCTTATGAGGCGTGCAAAAATTTTCAGAAATTATGTTTTTGACTCAAGAATTTTTTTCTAGAATCAATTTTATTTTTTGAAGTTAAACAAGAAATGTCCACATTTCTGCTAAGACAATTTATTATTTAAACAAAAAATACTGAAACATTCATAAAAATTTCTATTTAACAATGTGCTTATTATGTAGCTTTAAAATATTACAATAAATTACCAATAGAGATGAAAACTTTGAATGATAAGAAGAAACTAATAAACAAAAAACTGAGAGAATGGATAAAAATAGATAATTAGTTAAAAATCGTGATATTAATTTAAGTGTTGCAACAATATTACTTATAAAACTTATATAAATAACTAGCTTGCTAGGTTGATTTTCTTTTAGCTTGCACTGTATTAAGTATTACTATATTACTATCTTATATATTAAGAGATTGTTGATAATAAAATATATTTTTGTTAATATGTACTCGTTCTATGCACAGGTGCTATACGCACCTCTATAGAATTTTTTTTGTAACGAGATTAATAAATAAATAAATATCTCATCCAACTTTCCATAATCATCATTATTATTGATGTATTATTTAAATATCAAGATAAAAATAAATTGAGTACTTGAAAAATGTTAGTAGTTGCTTCAACTTAAGTACTCGAGTTAATTAATCTCGGAGTTTTGTAAAAAAATGTGAAAAATGTGAAAAACTAAAAAAAAAAAAAAAGAAAAGAAAAGAGAAAAAATGTTCTCAGTACTTAATTTTTTTTTCTCTGTAATTTACGGAGAGTATAGGCTTCAAATTCTTACGCGGTATATAATTACGTAAAAGCTCCTTATCATAAGAAAGTATAATAGGCTATTAAGCAGGGGTTGTCACGCAATTGTATCCGGAGCTACCCTTAACTTCTTGATGGACATTTTCGCGCCGTAAGAAAATAATATAAGTATACTTATAATTAATTCGTCCGATTTAATATTAAGTTTTGTAGTTTCGTTATTAAATTATATGCTACACCGATAATCTCGTTGATTATATCTTAATCGCTCCGTTCATTATTATTTGTTTCTATTTTTTTTCTTTTTAGAACAAACTATGGTCTACGGAAGAGTATTTGCTGGTTGGAATCGTGTACGATGCCAACATGATCGACCGATCGAGATTTATGAGGAAACCTATTAGTTTCGAAATAACTATCGGGAATGTTGGGAGTAACATTTTTCCGTCCAAAATGGAGACTTATGATCAGTTATCGAGTAAGTTTCTCCAATTTTTGGATCTTAATTTTAATTTCATTTCACTGTTGCATTCTCAAAACTCGAAAAAATTCGTCAGTCTAAAATTGAATGTTCGCTTAGGTTAAAAATTTGAAAATTGCTCAGAATTAGAAAGCTGAAAAATATCACTGATACAAAATTTTTTTTAATAACAGTATAATTTTTTTTTTTTGTGAAATTTAATGCCATTTTCGATGAAAAATTTCGGTTACAAAAATACAACCTACACAAAAAGAAAAATATGGGAACTATTCCCATAATTTTATGGGAACTGTTCCCTTAATTATAGGAAATTTTCCCAGAATTATGGGAAAATTTCCCATAATGGTATAGGAATGGTTTCTATAATTATAAGAATGATTGCTATACAATTATAGGAACCATTCCCATAATATTATGGGAAATATTCCCATAATGATATAGTAATGGTTCCTATATCATTATTGGAACTATTCCCATAATGGTATAGGAAGGATTCCTAGAATATTATAGGAATCATTCTCAAAATAAAATAAAAATAAAATCTTCGTGCGGAGTGAGTTCGAAAAAGTTCCTATAATATATACACGGAAAAAAAAAATTGGGGCAGCCACATGATTTTCATGTTGTAGGCAAGAATGGTTAAAACAACAATAATAATTAAATAATAATAATAATCATAATAATAATAATCGATATTATTAAGAGAATAAGAAAAATTTTGTGGCCAGTGTATTTATATGATAAAATGGGGTTTTGCTTGGAGTCGTGCCTTTTCAAGGTTTCATATCATTCTCACCAATAGTCAATTTATTATAATAAGAATTTAGGCTGCATTCGAAAATGCTCTGTGTCTAGATACATAATGAAGAAATGACCTTGTATCTGGTAAACTATTAACATTTTTGAAGATATAAGCTCATCCCGATGTTACACTCATCAAGAGCTTTCATTTGAGTACCCATATGCATTTTTGATATATTTTCCATATATTCATATATATAATATATATAAATATATAAAATATATGAAAAATTGATGTGGGTACTCAAATGAAAGGTCTCGATGAGTGTAACATCAATATGAGCTTATATCTTTAAAAATGTCAATAGTTGACAAAAATATCAAGATACAAGGTCATTTCTCAATTATATGTTTAGAGATAGAGCATTTTCGAATGCAACCTAAATATCTATTATAAATTGACTATCATCATAAATTGACTATCGACGAGAATGATATGAAACCTTGAAAAGGCACAATTTCATGTCAAGTTCTTTCCAATTACACTAAATTTCACTAAAAAATCGATTTTATCATGTGACTATCCAGGAGACAGAATTGTTATTATTCTCTTAATAATATAAATTATTATTATGATTATTATTTAATCATTATTTTTGTTTTAACTATTATTGCCTGCCACATGAAAATCATGTTGCTGTCATATAGAAGTCATGTATCTTCCACAGGAATGAATCATGCGGCAGCCCCAATTTTTTTTTCTATGTAGGATTTAAACCTATATGTTGTGGGAACCATTCCTATACTATTATGGGAACCATTCCCACAATATTATAGGAATAGTTCCCATAATATTATGGGATTAGTTCCCATAATGATATAGGAATAGTTTCTATAATAGTATAGGAATTATTCATATAGCATTATGGGAACCATTCCCATAATTTTATAGGAATAGTTCCCATAATTTTTTTTTCCGTGTACGGAAAAATTTTCTTCTATGGCTACAAAACTCCATAATAATTGTTTTATTTCCTTATAAACCCATTTATAATTTTTCGACCAAATATAGTATTAAAAATCTCCAATAGGGAGCGCATGATCGCTGCATCGTCTCTTTACAAAGGAGTTAATTTTGAAATGTTAAGTTATAAGATAAAAATAATTCATAAATTGAAGTTTCATGCCATTTTTGGTGAGTGACTAGTGGATCTAATTCAAGTCAATAGATGGACGCGAATATCTTGCTAAAATAAAAATAATTTTTATTATTCGACTCGGGAGAAATTTTGACATCAATTTTTGGTTTAATTATCATTAACAACCAACTAAATTTTTGTTTAATTCGACAAGTTAATTAATATGTAAGTTTCTAGCAAATGTTAAAATTAGAAAATTATTATAATTTATCGCTTGATTGCTGTATCAGATAATTTAACAGGAAATTAAATTTTGCATGCCTTAAGCGTGAAACCCTAACGGTACTCAAACTATAAAATTATTTTTTCATAATATATTTGCAATAAGTTTATTTTTAAAATTATTGTATCAATTCATTCTTGTAATGTACTGGGTTGATTATTCTTTTTTTATAAACGTTTTACATAAAATTATTAAAAAATTGAAATTAGTATTAGAGGTTATTAGTGAAAATTTGTGAACCACGTTTAAATTTTTCTTTAATAAATTTACGTAAAAAAAAAGCTCCTAAAGCGGACACGTTCGGTTTGACCAAAATTTTTTATTTTTCGAAACAAAAAGATTTAACACCCTACCGTAAATACGTGACCACCTAAATCTTAAATGAACCCATTCTGAGCACTATATCTGGAAAGATACAAGTTTAGCCCCAGACTATCTTAATGATACAACTCTTAGCAGTTTAATTTAATTTATAATTAAGGCGACCGTAACGGAATTTATTTTATTTTCTTGATAATAAAAGTGACTGCTCGTATGTCTAGGAGGCAATTAAAAGATTGAACTTTGCCCTTAGCCCTTATCCTCACAGTAGACTGCGAATTTTTGGGTACCAATCTGTTGTTACAATCACATAATACCATCAGAATAACAAAAAACTATAAAAGACACATATGTGTAATTAATTTGTTCCCAAGGTGACAGTAAAGGCGCACATAAAAATAATTTGAGGTAGTTAATGATTAAGCCACCGAGATAACGTAAAATATAACATTGCTAAATAGTTGAGTGGAATTAATTACTGGATAAAGGAAATTTATGTATATGCATTGAAACGTGTATCGAATTTAGTGCTCACTGTGCCGGCGGTGTCTATGTTCATGCATGTATAAATGAATTTATAGATCTATGAAACTGGAATGGTGGTTAATTAATTAAATTTAGTTGGATAAAGAAGTCACTCTGATATTTTACGCGCGTAAGAATCTTTTCATAAAGATCGCTCGAATATTCTTAAAAATTGATTTTATGTTTTCATTGAAATTTTTTCACATAAATGCTGTAAAATTTTTTTTGGTTATGATATATTGACGACTTTTTTCTTTTTTTTCTCGACTTATTCAAAATTATTTTTAAGCTACTAAATTTTGATTTTTTTTTTCTTTTTAATAAATTTAACAATTGAATTTGTCCTAATAGCGGAACCATTGAAAAATATTGCTATAATTTTCAGAGTTCCTCGAGTTTGGTAGAAAAATACATTGGGTTGATAAGTTTATACGCTTATGTATTATGCATAATAATCATCACCATGGTGATAATTATTTTGTTTTTTTTTTTAGAATTTTTTCAAGATAATTGCCTAAAACAAAGTTCTAACATTTTGTTACATTAAATCGTATCTAATAATTATAATGTACATGTAAATGATTTGAAAAGCACTCGGTTTTAAAGAATAATGATCGCAATGAATTCATCAAAAATTTTTTTAAATCATTTAATTGCTATTTTTAAAAATAAAAAAAAAAAAACGGTTTTGAAGGCTTATAATGAGAATTTTTATGGAGAAGTAAACATAATTTTTGAAAAAATTAATTTTTCAACTCAATTTATTTTTTAAACTTCTCATCTATCTTATATGAAGTTGTGGAATGATAACTGCAGCTTAATAATGCTGTGATTAATTATAATTAATTTTTTTTCGGCCGACAGTTCAAGATATTTCTGTCCTTCGAGCAGCTATCTACAAAAGTTCCTTTCTAAGTACAGCTAGAAGAAAGCTGATACTATATACTCAATTATTTCACTGGTTGACCTAGGTGATAGAGTTTTTAATTAGTTCTTTTTTAATGGTTCACTGATCGGAACAAAAGAGGGCGTTCAATTCATATGAAAAAACTCATACGAGCTTTAAAATTGAATTGTCATTAAAATTAATTTCTTGCAATTTATTTGTAATTAACTGATTACTAAAATTATTTTTTCAATTTATTCTCATAATGCACAGTAGATAATTGTTTTTCTATCCAAGTTTGATATAATAATAATAATAATAATAATAATAATAATAATAATAATAATAATAATAATAATAATAATAATAATAATAATAATAATAATAATAATAATAATAATAATAATAATAATAATAATAATAATAATAATAATAATAATAATAATAATAATAATAATAATAATAATAATAATAATAATAATAATAATAATAATAATAATAATAATAATAATAATAATAATAATAATAATAATAATAATAATAATAATAATAATAATTATAATAGCTTCTTTATTTAGCTTTTAGCTACAGCATATAATAAAATTTTAAAAAGATCTTAAATCTTTTATCACAGTTTTACAATTTAATTTCTGTCTACAATTTTAAATTTTCCTTCTCTTATTTTCCTCTCTTAATAATTTCTTAAACGTTAGTAAATTACTCGCATTTTTGTTCTCTATTCTTAACTTATTAAATAATGAAAAACCGAACATGTTTATTGTTTTTTGAGCACTTACAGTTCTTGTTCTTTGTACCAATATTCTATTTTTGTATCTTGTATTATAATTATGTTCATTATCTACAACAATTCTATTTAAATAGTCAGGTAACAAATTATTTTTCATCTTATATACAAACACACACAATATTAAATTTAATTCTTTCTTCAACAGACAGAAAAACATAGTGCATCTAACATACATCTAATTGGCGTATATCTATTAACTCTGAGTTACTTCTCATCGCTTTATTCTGGACATTTTTGTAATTTATTTAAACATTCCTCATTAATATTTATCAAAAAGAGTTGAACAGTATTCAAAAATATGGAGCGACTTCTATAAATTAATACTTTTGTGTAATCACTCACATAACTACTCAGTCTGCACATTAAAGTTAATTGCCACTTTAATTTTTTAATAATATAGTAAGTGTGCCTATCAAAACATAAGAATTCATCAAGTTATTACGCCCTAAATATTTTGGTTTCACTAGCATTGCATAATCTTCTCTCCTGCTAAAAACAATTCTATAATTTCAACGTTCTTTTTTTCTCCAGATCTCCTCCAACTAGCATAAATACAGTCTCTTTTTCATCGTTTGGTTTAAGTGAATTAAATGTTTAGCCAGACCGGGGGACCCTCTAGTGGCTAGCAATTAAAACATTTTCAAATTTCTTTTTATCTCTTCGCACCATAATTGTCACAAACATCTTGTTATCCTAAAATAATTTGCCATCGACATCCCATACTTCTTTGCAATATTTAAAACATCATTTATATAATAAACAAGAGCAGTGGCCCCAAAATAGAACCTTGTGGCACACCTGTGATTTACAGAAATTTTATTCCTGAAGATAGTTTCACCAAATTTTACCTGTTGAGTCCTTTCTGCCAAGTAACATTGGAACCACCCAATGGCACTGCCATCACTTAAACCATATTGCATCTTAACTTTCTGATGTAATCTATTCTGTTAATCTGTCTCAAATGCTCTTTCGAAATCTATAGAAAACTACTGTGGCCTGCTATATTGCTCTGGCCCATTCCATTTCTCCATTCACACATAAGTTTTTGCAATGTTGCTTTCAGCCACGAATGATACTACTCCTAAAAAAGCCCAGACTGTTCTTCTTCTAAAATATTATTCCTATCCAGTGCACTTTAACTGGCATTTGAATCATAAATGAGTTTTCCATTCACTAATTGAATTTTGAGACTTAAGACTGTAATTGCTATTAACCAATGTTACGATTCTATTTTACACTCCGCATTGATATTATCACAAGACATTATTTCTTTACTTTTATTTTATCTAATCTCAATTATCAGAAGCTTTGCTAACTTGTTCAAAGTTTTGTTACCGATTATCAACAAAGTCATCAACATTACATTATATATTTAATAACCATAATGTGGGTCAATTATTTTTAAAGTAATCATTAAATTTATTAGCAATAAGTATTCTTCATCGAAGTTCATTATTGAAAACACGCCTGGTTTCAGTTGCCAATTTTTCTTACCATTTACTGCTGGTATTTCTGTGTCTTAGGTCTCCTCCCATTGCCACTCTATTTTAAAAACCCATAAGATCCATCTCTTGATTCAGTCTTTAATATGGGAAACCACTGTTCATTATATATTTTTAATTACAGCATTCTTTACTGGTTTTGAGTCTGATTTTGAAGACAAATTTTTACCTTCATCCTCCATTCTCATATAGATTAACATAATAATTTATATATATATTTTTCTTTTAAACTAATATAATTAAATTAATTATGGGTCTCTTTGTACTTAATATACACTGTCTGAAAAAAAAAGAATCTATTAAAAAATACTTTGATCATGATCTGAGATCCTTGGCACCTCCCAGATATTTATACTTTCACAAAACCAGATCATCATGCTTTAAATTATATATTCCTGAACCCATTGAACATTGCACTTTCATATCAATCTTTTCATAGAATACAACTATTACCTCTGATTTGGAGAATGATATATTATTACATTCTCAAGAATACATATTTACTGCAATCGATTAGGTCACAGCCACATCAATTACCATATTCAACAGTACATCACTACTCCTCCAGTTCTTTTTTATTACTGAAAACATTTTTAACATTAGAAGCCAGTACTAATCTCATATTCATCAAATGTGTCCTACCATATCAATTCAACAACATTAGTTCATCTAAATGCCATAACAAAACCTTATATTATAACCAGATTTGACCTCTGAATCTCAGACAGTTCTAAGTGTTTATTCTGCCAATATTTAATATTTTGGTGCTCATTTTTCTGTGCTTCCTGAGAATACCAGCCAACTGGGAATACTAGCACAGTGGTCAATTGATCATCCACTTTGTACACACATCATTCTGATTAGGTTTTGCAGTCTTTACATTTAATAGTCCTGTCTGCAATCTTTGGGTAAAATGAACCCCAAGACCTTGCAATATATTCTGATACACGAGATTTGTTCCATACTGTTTTGTATTGGGAATAATAAATCCATCTTTCCCATTGCCTCTGTTTGCTCCATTATTAAACTCTTCATCATATCCTCTGTTATTTTTGAAACCTTGTCATTCCAAGATATATCACCAATATTTTTCTTTTAATTCTTCATTTGCTTACATCCACTATTACTTCTCCCAATTTTGTTTATTTATTTTTGTCCATCACCAAACCAAGTTTTCCAATATCACAAGACCTTCTTGTTTCATAAAATTATCAAAATAAAATTTCTTGAAAAGTATGGAACTACACTGATAGAAGGATTTCTTAACATTTAAGAATATTTCTTTGTATTTAAGAAATCATTTCTTAAACATCATTTCTTAGTATTTAAAAAATATTTCTTTGTATTTAAGAAATATTTCTTAAATATTAAGAAATATATATATTTTTTAAATATTAAGAAATATTTCTTAAATATTAAGAAATATTTTTTAAATACTAAAAAATGATGTTTAAGAAATGATTTCTTAAATACAAAGAAATCTTCTTAAATACTAAGAAATCCTTCTATCAGTGTAATCTCCATTAAATTATCTTGACAATAGTATGCAAAATATCTTGTTTCTATGGACTAACAAGGCTATAATAATAATACTACTTTGCATCATGAGTCGTGCAATTGGAAATAGTATTGATTTTATTAATGAAGATTTGTTGGACATTCAAACTTTACTCTAATCAATTTACGTATGAAAAAAGGCACCTTTTTTAGTAGCTTTGAGAAGTCTACTTCCAATTCAACTGTCAGATAATTTTTTTTCTTTTATTTTTTGGTTTAATGGTTATATTTTTTTTTTATTAATTCAATTTAAATGAAGAATGAATCATTGAATTATTGGCTTTTATGAATATGACTGAGTGGATTAATTATAAAAGTTTGATACGAAAATTTAAATAATATATACAATTAATTCAGATCAAGTAATACTCGACAAACGTCCTGCTTTCGTGAGCTCCACTGCACCTAGATTAACAGCCACGACAGATGGCAAGTTTAATTACCTTCCACTTGGATCCAATAAACCTTGCATGTACGTTAAATCCTGGTGGCCAAACTTGGAATGGAGAGTGTCTAATACCAACAGTCTTTCATATATCGCCAACTTCCTCGTAAGTAAACTAAATCATAACAAAAAAAAAAAAAAAATATTTCTTTTGTGTCGTTATTATTATTTTAGATCCTATTCTTTCATTTCGCGAAAATAAAGGTTCATAGCAATTAACCCGGTGAAGGTGTAAAAAAAAAAAATTTTATCTTATGGCACAATTAAAATATTTTGTGAGCCTTTAATTTAATCTAGAAGCATTTTAATGTTAAACTGGTAGTAGGAAGTTGTGCAAGAATAGAAAAGAAACGGCAGGAAATATAATGGACTAAGCGAATAATGATGTGCTTAAATTAATAAAATTCATTTGGGAGTGTAGTACAATAAAATGTTTCATAACTGAATTTATTATTTATCACGTTAAAATATTTTTAATACTTAGTCACTTAGTCTGACAATAAAAAGCTCGGAAAATTATCGTAAAAGAGAATTATTTAATAAGAAAAAAAAATATGTGTATGTATCAGAGTACACAGGTAAGAAGTGAAACTTCTTTATGACATATCATTTTTCTACTATTTACAACTTCACAGAAATTGGCTAGATAAGGCTTAAGAAAAAAAATTTTTTCCGTATTAAATTAAAGCTATTTTAGTATTATAGCCTTGCATACAAATAATATGAGTAATTCATTTTATCATTGCTCTTATTATAATTACTGTATTTCATCAATTATGATCGCATTGTAATTACCATTGTTGTCATTATTTAGACTCTGCCATTATTTAATCTAAAATTAGTTAATCAGTTTACAAAAATTATATAACGAACTTTAATATTGATATTTCATATGATAACTTAGTAAAAATAATTCAAAGCAGATATTTAATAAATTACTCAATTACACAAGTTATGAGTAAATAATTGGAATTATCTATTTAAAGTAATACAATTATATGATGACAGTGAATCTTGTAGACATGCAATGATTTTATAGAATTCAAAATCAATAAATAAATTATTAGAAAGGAATAATTAAAAAGATGTACGTATACATATTTTTATTTTCTAATTATGTTTTGTTTTATTTTTAAATTATTATTTAATTTGTTTTTTTAATTGATTTTAGAATTAATAATGTTTACTAGATTTATTCTTTACGTCGCTATACTAAACTCTGATAAAAATAAAACATGGCGCGTAACCGAAAATCGTGATGATTTTTTTTTACATTGCTATAAAATTTCTCTCATACGTCGATAAAGAAGTTTCATTTCAAAAAAATTAGAATATTTTGATTAATTAAACGGACAGCTTTTTTTGCATCATAAAAAATTTATCAGAATGGATCCTCCGGGGAAAAATAATTGAAATTCACTCGACAGGAACAAAATTTTTTCGAAACAAAGAAATGGTAAAAATATTTCAATTGAAAGTTAATGAATTTAAAAAGCAATCTAAGCTAGTACATATAAATTAAGGTTTGAACTCGAGTCTGTTAGCGGGTGACCGATTGTAATCCTTTCTGTCTACACTTTGTCAATAGACGTCGACTTTTTCTTATTTTTTTTACAATTGAGGTCAGTGTCACTTTTTGTAGTTAATTCAAGTTTAATCATTTCTCTTCTTTCTGCAGTGCGCTAAAGTGGTTTCAAAGCATGTTGATTAAAAGTTTATAAATTCAAAATTCAGACAGTTGAAAGTCAATTTATTGTTCTGAGAGTAAAATACGGTTCATTAACAAACAATTTTTGTCGAAAGTTTTATTATGAAATTTAAGAGTTAAATTATTAGGAAAACGTAATTAATCATGAGACTAAAGTTATTAGACATTTGATAAATCTTACCCTGAAAAAAAAATTAACTTGAATCAAGAGAAAAATTCTTGAACTAAATAAATAATTTTGAAGAGTTTTATTGTCTTGAATCAAGACGAAAAATTCTTGAATCAAATAAAATTTACTCAAAGCAAAAAGAAATTCTTAAGTAAAGAATTTTTTCGCTCAAATCAATCAAATGATAATCTTCATAGTTATTTACTTGATTCAATTAAATTTTTTTTGCTGTGTAAAATTAAAAAAAAATAATCTATTAGAAAAATTTTTAATAATTGACATATCATTTAACTACTTTTACAATATTATTGATATCAATCATAAAGGTTTTTTAAAAGATAAACGTCTAATATTAAAAATCAGAAATTTGTGATAAGAAAATATTATGCCTAGAAAATAAAATAGTAAATTTGAAAAAATTCTAAATTTTTTAAATTTTATACTCTTGTATTTTGCAGCATGTATAGGTAAAAAATTTTAAATATCAAATTTGAGTTAAGAATTAAAATAAAAAATCACTGACATAATTCTTGAATATTTTTAAACCTATTCGGATTGACTCATTTGTAAACTTAGAAGTATGACTTTATAATTTGAATCCACCAAATTTTATGATAATCATTTCCTTTGTTTTATGACCAAGTAAAACAACTAATTGGCCTAAAAATAAATATAAAGTTATTTTCTCTTAAAATTTCATTTATAAAATATAATTTTGCATTAAATTTTCCACATGTAAACTATTTACATCAAAATTACCCTAATTAAAATTTTAAAGACAAGAATATTAGTAATAATAATAAAATAAATTATACATATTTCCAGGAGAATATGCTAAGCGAATTAGAAACACTAATTGCCGTAGAAAATCCAACGACATATGAAACTTATAACACTGTAATTGAGTCATTAAAACGTTACTGTATGGAATACTTGTCTATATTGGATACCGATATATACTACGAGAATGGCGGAACCACGGAATTGGACAGGCACCGGATTAATCTGTGCCACTATTGCATACAAGATATAATCACGATGATAAATGTCAACGGCAAGCTTCTCAACAATAATTACATCAAAATAGCAATGTTGCATGCATACAAGTATCTGACAAGTATAAGACAGATTTCTAAAGACGTAAGTCCTTGTTTGTTCTGTTTAACATGTTGAGATTATAAAAGATTCTTTGATAAAATGTAAACATGTAAATTTATTTCGAAAATAAAGCCACAGCATTCATTTCCGGATGTTTTTATTTGGATGATAGCCGGCAGTAAATACGTAGCAGTAGCGCGTCTACCAACGTCGGAAATTATTTTCGCTGAGGACAAAATGTCACGGGGAACCAAGTGTGGCCAGAGAATAAATTTATTTATGAAAGATATAACCGATGGATTTGTTGACGAAAGTGTCGATTACAGCGCGTGTAATATTGAAATTTTTTTGTGGTTCGGAAATGCTAAATTTGCATCTGCTTGCTGGAGTGCAATCCCCCACGGATATGATGTCGAGCACTCTGTAAACATGGAATTATTTCCCAAGTCTCTCAACTATACAACGACCTCGGTGAAAATTTTTTTTTCTTTAATATTATTATAAAACTTTTATATGGATTGAGAATTTTGCTGATTAAATTCGAAAATATATACTTTTGATAGTATATGGAGACTTCGGTTTGAAGCTTAGCTTGTTTTCAGTGTTTTAAAAATAGTTTGATGAAAATGAGAGGCCTAATTGATTCTCTAGAGCAATTTAAAGTCTCAAAATTATTAAATTTATATTAATTTAGGAAAATATCAGTCATAAAGTTTCATAAATATCAAAAACTTAAAAATTATTCTCTTTCCATTTATATTAAAAAAAAAAAAAAAAATGATAAAAGAGAAATATTTTTGATCGAAGAAAATTATTTGAAGAGCTTGTTGTCTTGCTTTAATAATTTCTTGTCTTGGAAATCGTTTTTTTTAGCCAAGCAAAATTCAAAATCTTCGAAAACTAAAAATCATTTCGTTGATGTTTATGAATTTCACACTCTTAGATTTAAGACAAGTTTTTACATTTCAAAAAAAAAAAACATTTTATTATAATTCATTCTCAAAAGAATTTAAAACTAATTTTTGATGATACTGAAAAATTTTTTATCGAGTCAAATTTCTCATATGTCGAGAAATGTCAGAAACTAGATTTAAATAACCTTATTTTGGAGAAAATAAAATTACTTTTTTTTTCTTTTTAAGTAAATTCTATTTGCAAACTTTCAAGTAAATTAAAATAAAAGTTATTTATAAAATAACGTCAAAAAAACGATTTGTGCTAGTGACCCATACAATCTCACAATTGCAAATTACAGGTACGTGGCAATACTGGTGTAAAGCATTTAATTTTGAGTAAATTACGCTTTGGACTATATGATAGCACAAAATACCGCTGTTATAGATATTAACAAAAAAAAAAACACTTTAATGGTACATCAAAAAATTTTTTTTACGGGATATTGCTTGAAAAAAGTAAAGTGCTTTATTGAAACAGCAAATTTGTTGAATAGCTAAATTTATCTCTTCATCCTCGAGTTTTATTTTTTTGAATTACACTGTAAAAAATTTCGGTGTAAAGTTGGACCCAGGAACTTTTACACCGCCGTGTAAGTGTGAAATGTCGGTGTAAAATTTCCTCCGTGTGAAATTCTCACTCGTGTAAATTTAACACGGTGTTATTTACTGTTTTACACTATTCCGTGTTATTATTTATAACTTTGAAAATTTAATAACTATTACTAGAAGCCTCTACGTGACTGCCGTAACTTGTGAACTATAAATAAATAAAATTTTGGTTTCTTAAATGATGACTTTTGTTAAATTGCACTGTACTTTTTTAACTATTGACGTTTCTAAAGATATAAGCTCATCCCGATGTTACACTCATCAAGAATCTTCATTTAAGTACCCACATCATTTTTTTCATATATTTATATATATAATATATAGGTATACATGAAAAATATAGCAAAATGCATGTGGGTACTCAAATGAAAGGTCTTGATGAGTGAAACATCGGGATGAGTTTATATCTTAAAAAATATCAATAATTACGGAATGACCTAGTATCTTGTGAACGATTGACATTTTTAAAGATATAAGCTCATCCTGATGTTATTCTCATCAAGACCTTTCATTTGAGTACCCACATCAATTTTTCATATATTTATATATCATATGTGTATATATATATATATATATATATATATATATATATATATATATATATATATGTATGTATATATGAAAAATATATCAAAATACATGTGGGTACTCAAATAAAAGGTCTTGATGGGTGTAACATCGGGATGAGCTTATTTCTTTAAAAATATCAATAATTACGAAATGACTTTGTATCTTATGAACTATTGACATTTTTAAAGATATAAGCTCATCCTGATGTTACACTCATCAAGACCTTTCATTTGAGTACCCACATGCATTTTTGATATATTTTTCATATATACATATATATAATATATATAAATATATGATAAATTGATGTGGGTACTCAAATGAAAGGTCTTGATGAGTGTAACATCGGGATGAGCTTATATCTTTAAAAATGTCAATAGTTCACAAGATACAAGGTCATTTCTTAATCATTGATATTTTTAAAGATATAAGCTTATCCCGATGTTACACTCATCAAGAGCGTTCATTGGAGTACTCACATGCATTTTGATATATTTTTCATATATACATATATGTAATATATACAAATATATGAAAAAATGATGTGGGTACTTAAATAAAGATTCTTGATGAGTGTAACATCGGATGAGCTTATATCTTTAAAAATATATAAAAATATAATTAGCACTATGAACATTCGCATTTTTATCAATATACTCTAATATAGAATCCACCGTATAATTAAATTTTTAACAACTTGAATATTAACATTCTTGTTACAGACTTATTTCCAATGATATTAAGATTTACGTTGGAATGATTTTACTCCGTAAAATAGCATAATATAAAAAAAAAAAAAAAAACATACTTTTAAATATTTATTTCTACATGTTTATATTTATAATTTAATATCGTACAAGTCTGAAACTAAACAATCAAATTAATTAATGAGAAATTTTCAGGAAATACATTTACACGCTTGGAGGTGGAAAATTTAGGATTCACACCGTTCAAATTTAACATTACACTTAGTGTGATTTTCACACCATCCGTGTTAAAAATTTTAACACCGAATCATTTACACCATACCGAGTCCAAAAAATTTTTTACAGTGTAATTCGAACTTAATATTTTTCTTGAATCAAGTATTTTTTTTCAAGTGTAAAATAAATTTTCTTTAAAAAATTAAAGAAACACTATTATATCATTAAGAAGTATGCACTTTCAAATTTCCTGAAAAAGGACCACATAAAAGAGATTTTATTTCAGAAATTCCAACTGCGAGCTCACATTTTCCAGGGGCGATTTGACTCCGGCCTGGACGCGACGGGTTTAATGGATCCATTTATTCGCATAATATTTCACGGATACACAGCGACTACCCGAGTAAATAGTTTTCCGCTTAAGTAACAACAATAGTACAGTATGTTATAGCAATTATTATATTTATAGTAATGACATAAAACTATTTTATAGACAATCAAGCAAAGTTTAGCTCCAGTCTGGGACGAGACGTTAGTATTTCCCCGTATTGATCTGTATGGGATGAGAGAGAGTATAAAGTCAATGCCACCTCAAGTCATAATAAAGGCATTCGATTGGGATTTCTGCGTGAGTTTTATTACCGTTAAATAATCTGCTGTTAAAACTAACAAGTCGTTAAATAACTTAGCTAGTTAAAATGTGTGGGCGGGCGAGTTTACGAATTTATAGTAGTATAGGAGGTTCGTACTCACTTTAACGCCGATTATTTGCGATGGTACTTAGGGGCCGAAGGAATTCTTTGGCAGATGTATCGCAGTCCCAGTTGTTAAGTTTAAAGAAGAAACATATTCGCCCCCGGAATTCCCCCCGACTTTAATTTGGTACAAACTCGAGACTCAGTCCGATTTCCAGGGAAGTGTTTTGGCAGCCTTTGAACTTATTGAAGTATGTTGTTTATTTACCTTTTTATAAATTTATTTTGGCTTGCCTGCAAATTGCAGAAGGAAGTAAAATTAAAAAAAAAATTTCTTATCGAACGTGACATTTTTTAATTCATTCTATTCCAAATAATTTTCGAGTTAATTTAAACGAATTATTGATTAAATTATTTATTCAGATTTGATACGGCTTATTTATAGATAGGAGGTGACACTGATATTCTCCTGACTCCCTCGAAGGAATCGATAACATATAATCTACCTCACGATATTCGCCCGGTGATGAGAAGTCATCGTCTGGAAGTTATTTTCTGGGGAATAAGGGACATGAAAAAAATTAATTTCGCACGTGTTAATAGACCTAGAGTCGTTGTAGAGTGCTCTGGAGTTCAAGTAAAGTCGGAAATTATGAAGAATGCCAAGAAGTTCTCCAATTTTCGTCATATTCATGTCATTGTTGAGTTGGTAATTTATTATTATTCAATTATAGCGAAAGTGAGTGAATAAATCTTTGATAGTGGTTAATAATAAATTTTAATCTCAAGGATTTACCTGAAAAGGACATTTACTACCCGCCGATCACAATCCAGGTTTATGACACTCGAAAACTCGGATGCACTAAGTACGCAGGTGTCTGTATAATCCCGACGGCTCATATGTTTCTCGAGAAACTGATCCCCGAAACAGAGTACAATTACAAAATTTACGATCATGATGATGTGGGACAGTCTTATTTCAGAAAGCCTATCTCCGAACTTATTTGTAATTTATTATTATAGCACTAAAATAGATTATTTAGTTCAAGAAAAATGTTTTTTTTTCTTTTAAATGATATGTCATTATATGGTCTGATATGTTCATAGATTTTTGTTGATCCATACACTGTAAAAAAAAAAATTAGCTTGATATAAGAAAAAAATTTTTAAACTAAAAAAATAATTGTAAAGAGTTTCATTGTCTTGAATCAAGACGAAAAATTTTTGAACCAAGAAAAATGTCTTAGAACAAGAATTTTCTTTATTAAATCAAGACGATAAATCTATTAAAAATGAATTTCTTGATTTAAAAATTTTTCTCTTGGAAGAAGTTGATTTTTTTCTAGTGTACACAAAAATTGGCCGTATAGAGGCGCACCAAAAAATTTTTTATGGGTGTTATTATTATTACTATCATTTTTTTAATCATTTCGACGGTCTCATTAGCAATTTGTCTAACTCCTTATTTTTTACAGGGTGATTTTTTAACATTTTGATGTGGCCATAATCGAATTATAAATTATTTGAATAATTCAAACGAAAATATTATATCTCTATTAGATAATAATGATATTAAATGGTTTTTTAAAGTGATAATAAATTTTGAACTAATTGTTTTTTTCGTACAAATAGAAGATTCTCTAAAATGGAGTTAGACAATTTGCTAATTAGAACGTCGATTTTTAAGAATTATGGTATATACTTAAATGCCAAATATTTTTTTGGACTGTTGAAATTTATTATGAAAATGATTTTTTTTTTTAGATTCAGTCAAACAACTAATCAGTTCTATTATATTGCCTTTAGTCCTCAGATATTAAGAATATAATATTTTTATAAATCTAAAATATTAATTTAATAGTTGGAAAAAATTTTTTTCATTTTTTAAGACAATTTTTCACTGATAGAAAGCAAAGATCATCTTGAATAAATTTGGTTAGGAACCAGGATCAAGCTAGAAGTTTCTCCTTTTAATATTGAAATAATGTTTTGGTTCTATTGAAATATTATATCGTTTGTATTTGAGTATCAAAGACAATATAATTTAACTAATTAGTTATTTGAATACAAATTGAATTCTAAATAAAATTATTATTTTTTTTTATTATTATTAATTAATTAATAGTAAAAAAAATTACTCAATAATTTAATAAACTTTAGTGCCCTTACCCATCGGCTACGATCTTGAAAGAGAAGGAACGAAAAGTTTGATGAGTTTAAAAGAACTCTCTAAGCCAAGATTTAATTATCGAATGATGCAGTTCTGGACTATCATTAAAGAATTTTTATGTAGCAGCAAAGATCAAACGGAACATGAAGAGGAGAATTATGAAGCAGATGAAGACGAAAGTTATGACTGGTGGAGCAAATATTTCGCGTCGCTCGAGGTACTTTCCAAAGAAAAATAAAATTTAGATTATGTGTAAAGACGTACATTTATTTCAACATACTCTCTTAATATCCTTTAGTCTTCTCACTTCATATTGAATTCTCAAACTAATATCCGTTATTTTTTAACTTTGTCAAGAAACTTTCGAGTTTATCGGGTAATTTTTTCTTTTACTTTTCTCTTATCCAGGAAGAGCGGAATCGGGAACTTGGAGAAAATAAAATACTCCCACCCGGACAGAAACCTATTGCGACATTTCGGGTAATTCCTTTTATCTCATATAAAATTTTATTGAAAAATTTTATTTCCTTAGAGTTTAAGCATTCCTGATAGTAACAAATTCAATATTATTGAAATATGCTTCTCTAAATTTTAATCAATATTGCGAGAGGATGTAAGCTCACACATGAGTTTTTGTATTTATTATTTTATGGAATTTATAAAATATTTTACTATAAAAATATTTTAGTAATAATTTACAAGTTAATACAAAAAAAAAAATACTTGATTCAAGAAAAATATTATTTTCAAAATTTCACTCTTGCTTAGAGGTAGTTACTGAATAAGACTTTACAGCACTCGCGTTTTAGTACACACAATTCGTTCGTTGCGCCAATACACTCGTATTTATTCACTTACATAGATATATGTTTTGTTAACAGATGCAATTATTTCTTTTCTAAAAAAATTATTTTTAATTTGAAAAAAAAAAAAATTCATTTTCAAAAACACTTTTGAAAATAATAGTATACTACACTTGTAGTGTAATATAATAGTATATTACACTACAAGGGTAGAAAGTTGAGATTCCTGCACTGCGCGCCATGATGTCCGAGGCTTCCCCTCGGGCATCATGGCGCGCAGTTCGGGGCTCTCAAATTTCTGCCCTTGTACTGTATACTAGTTTTCTTGCTATCCGGTCGAAAGTACGCAAAAAATTGCGTTGAAAAAAATTGATGCCTGCCCCCGACATTTGCGGCACGAGCGAAGCGAGTGCTGCTGGTCGGGGGGGCAGGCATCAAATACACCTGTCAATAAAGATACTAATTTATAATCTATCATATTACTACTTTCTTTTGAGAAAAGATCTTAATTTAATTAAATAAATTTAAAATTATAAATATATTATAAATTAACTCTGATTTTAAAAATAAAAAAAAATAGAAAAATGAAATAATAATCGTAAAATGGATAGAAAAAAAAAAAATTAAGAAAAAAATTTGTGTATTTTTTCAAATAATTATTTGTTCAATAATGAATTTATTTATTTGAAAATATCTATCAGAATAAAAAATATTTCTCGTTTTTTTTGTCATTTAAATATTTAATAGGTCTCATTTCATTGAAATAAATATTTATTTTCTTTAATTAACTTAGTTTTAACCTAAAATCATCGACACATAACAAGACAGATACATTCATAACAATCACAAGTAAGGTTAGGCTTATAAACATAAGTAATAGAGTGAGGGCGACTACCGACTTTCGGACTTTCTGTCGCCTCGTGTCTCGTTGTCAGTGCATGAATACATTATTTCGGCTCCCCGTCGTAGAGCGCATGCGCGATTTGAACGCGGCATAAAACTAAGGCTTTCTGCCGTGAAATCGCAGCGGGAACCCCGTACTTTCGACCGGCGTAGTAAGAATAGTATATTACACACCTAGGGAAGTAAAGTAAGAAATGTCTCAGATCACATGTAATTGTTGGCCGAGGCGAAGCCGAGGTCAACAAACATGTGATCTGAGATATTTATTATTTTCCTGCCATAGGTTTGTATACTATTTTTTTGTCCGACGAAGGCGGAAAGCGGCAACTTAGTTTAGCGCAGCGGGACGAAAGTTGTCACTTTCCGCCCGGAGGGCAAAAAAAAATATTTAATAATACTATTCAATAGTATTTTTCTTACTTAGGGCAGGAAAATAAGAAATGTCTTAGATTACATGTAATTTTTGACCGAGGCGAAGCCGAGGTCGACAAACATGTGATCTGAGGCTTTCTTATTTCCTGCCTGTGGTGAGAATACTATTTTTCTCCTCGACGGAGGCGGAAAGCGGCATTTTCATTTAGCGCAACGGGCGGAAAATTGACGCTTTCGGCCCGGAGGGGAGAAAAATAAATTAAAGAATAAAATTTTTTTTTCCTATTTTGAATGAAAAAAATTGTTTTTGAACCAAAAGTATAAAATTAAAAAAAAAATTGATTTTTTCAAAAAATTATCCTAATACACAATAGTATATTACATCCCTAGGGAAGTAAAGTAAGAAATGTCTCAGATCACATGTAATTGTTGGCCGAGGCTTCGCCTCGGCCAATAATTACGTGTGATCTGAAGCTTTCTTATTTACTTCCCGAGGAGTGTATACTATTTTTTTCCTCGACGGAGGCGTAAAGCGGCAACTTCGTTTAGCGCAGCGGGGCTAAAGTTGCCGCTTTACGCCCGGAGGGGAAAAAATTTAATAGAATATATAGGATTTGTTAAGGTACAAAAACCACTGATTCTCTTCAAAATAATTTTCTTGGATCAAGAATATTTTTCTTTTAATTAAGTCGTTCTTTTTATTTATTTATTTTTTTTAATATCGTGTAAAAATGTTACACCACATGTTTCTTCTCGAAATAATTAAGAATATAGTTTTTAAAAAATAGATCTACTCGATGGAATTAGAGATGCAGCCAGAGTTCAAGCGTTTTCAAGAAAAGCTAACTACATTCGAATTATCACGAGGAAAAGACACCGGATGCAGTGAGCAAGATAAAAAAAACATCTCCGGTAAATTCAAGGTACAAACATTTTAAATAATTTTTTATAACGGTACTTGTGCTCGCCTTTGTTTATGTGTCGCAGGAAGAATTCATCCGTGTCAACAGACTAAATCTACCTCTCGGGTTTTCCCTTTTTTTTAACAACCTTGCAAGTTTTTCGTTGCAAAATACTGAAATATTTTCTCATTACCCCAGCCATCTGTCTTCTCGAGTGTCCCTTTCCACGGCCGCAAGTACCGAGTTGGGAATGGCTGAGCATTGAGGACTTGGCGCTCTGCCAAGTACAAAATAATTCGCTAATTTAAAGCATACTGATTCCGATTCAATTCACGGGCGCATTAAATAGCATCCTTCGACACCTTATAACTTATAATATAACCTACTGCTTATTAATTTAATAGTATAATACTGCATCACACACTTTATCATCGTTAGCATCATTTCCAATCTCATTATACATTTTAATATTATCACCGCCTCTGGTATTCATTCGCTCTCATTACTTTTACTTATTTTATTTTTATTAACTTTTTCACTATTATTATCATCGTAATTGCAAACAATAGCTGATGCGTCGTAAAACTTCGGCCATTAAATTATTCACGAGCTTACGACACGCCTTCTATTGTTATCTGTGCATCAAGCCGCAATATTAATTAATTATAAAAGTCGTTTGTTATATTCTTATGATGCGGAATATAATATTATTTTTTAAATAATTCATCTTATTATCTTTTATTATTTCAGGGACACATTTCGATTTACCCTTGGTCTTTTTTGGATAAAACTAAATACAAAACCAAAAGTGGACGGGACGTGTCCTACGGATTTCTTTCGGATTATCCACCCCAAGAGCCGGTTAAACTTATTGTGCGTCTCTATGTCATAAGAGGTAACTTTACAAGATTTTTATTAGCTTGTCAGCAGTTCTAGATTTTGGGATAAGGATTTTATCGCCTTGAAATGTCCGAAGGGCTGAAGTAAAAAAGATATTTGGGGGAAAAATTATTGGAGTATATTGTTATCTCGAATTTCAATCGACAGAAAGATTTTTTGGATACTGATAATTTTTTTTTTAATTGAGCATGAATAATTTTTTTCGATTATCACATAATCTGTTTCATAGAAATACTTCTAGATTTTTTATGAGTTTACTTGCAACTTTTTTTTGAGAAAAGATGTTATACGCTTGAGAAGAACGAGATTAATAACTCAAAAAAATTTTTTTCAGTTTAATATAATTTAGTTAAGATGTAAAATTTAAATTGTAATGAAAATTATTTTTTTGAAGTTGAAATTTTTAGATTTTTACATAAAAAAAATTTTTCTGGATATTTTTGTTTTTTAAGTACAATGAATTTGTTGAAAAAAGCTGCAGAACTGACTAACAAAATCATTTTGAACAGTTATATTATCATTCAGAATTGTTTTGAATTAAGAAATCTTCTCTCAAGACTTTTTCTATAACAAATTTCAAATATTTATTTCCTGAATCGTTATTTTTTTTTCAGTGTTCAAGAATATTTTTTTATCAAAACGCCTTTAAAAGAAATCAGTATTTTCTTTTTCAACAATACAGACCATAAAAAAAAATTCAAAGTTAAATTTTTTGAAACGTGTCTAACATCATAAAATTCAATAAAACATTGATAAAAATCTTTGAAGAAAATTAAAAAAAAAATATTATATTTACCATAAACTGATAGAAATTAGTCAGTTCATATTTTATATTCCATCATTTATTTTTAAAATGAATCATGACTTTGGGGCCATTCATTAATTATGTAAGGACAATTTTAGTAACTTTTGACCCCTTTTACCCCCATGTAAGTAAATGCAAGATTTCTTGAACCCTCCTTTCCTTTTCTAACGTAAGATTTTATCTAGATCTTTTAAATAATAAACTGTTATGTTAGGAAAGGATCAGTTTCACTAAAAGTTACAGGTCAACGTGGATCCATCATTTTTATTCTTACCAAGTAATAATGTTTTTTAACAAGAAATGTTTTTTATTTTTAAAATAATGAAAATATGATAATACACGGAAAAATGTACTATAATTTTTTCTATAGAACCAAACATTGATAACAATAAAAACAAATGAAATTTTAATAAGTTATTTTTTTTTTTCAATAACAGTAAAAATTATTTAAACAAAATAAAAATTCAACTGTAAATTTCAATATTATGAAAACTATTTGGAATCCAAAATTGAATTATATTTTCAATATTGAATTTTGATTCACAAAATATTACGTAAGAATGAATTTCAGCCCCCCCCCCTCAACATAAGGATATGTAGAGATATTGTCAACCCCCCAGCCCCTTCAATATCCTTACATAATTAATGAATATGGCCCCTTTCATAATGATAAAAAAATATTTCCTAATAGATTTTAAATATTACATTTCATTTACAGAAAAATTTTTTTTAAATCAAAATGACATAAAAAAATATCTAAGATACCAATAGAACGTACAATTTCAAATTAAATATCGTAAGCGAAGAAAAGGTTTCTTTTCGCTGAAACATTATTAAGAACAAAATATTTTTATACCCGCTGGTTTTCCATTAGCGCTAATGGACTAACATCATTTAATTACACATTTAATTACACAAGTGTAATATTTTATTTTTTTTTCGCAAACAATATGTGTGTGATGGTAATGGATAAAAACGTTTGACTTTTTTATGATGTCATGTCGTATGATAATAAACCGAATGCTATTCAAAATTCATAACATACCAAACAGAGAAATCCAACGTGCTAAGAGTCCTCAAAGTTCGATTACTACTTGGTATGACTTGGTATTGACACAAATATGTAATATATATAAACAACTTGTAAAGAGTATGTAGAGCCTCACACAAAACTCCTAAACAGTGCATGATAAATTAGCAAGCGTCTTATCGATTAGAGGCTTTTCATTGCCAGTTACAGCTTACAGCGACGATGCTGATCTACATGGACGCTAAATTGACATAATAGACTTATCATGAGTAAGTACACTTAGTGCTGTATATTAATACATCGATCGATTTCGCGCTTATTAAGGATTAATGAGAAATTTAGTTTTCCAGACATGGAATACGAGACACTAATTATCTTCATACTCGCTACCCGAGTTATTTTGTTAATAACGCCATTATAATCAACGTGGTATCTAGTTATCTAATTTTTATTAATTAAAGCCGCAGGATATTGATAAGTTCAAAATTTCACCGCTCTTGACTACGATGCATTTTAGAGTTATTAAAGGCTAATTAATGTGTTGTAATTTTTTCTTTTTTTAGCAATTAATTTACACCCTTGTGACCCACTCACTGGAAAGTCTGACCCATATTTGATCATGAAGCTTGGAAAAAATGTTATTAGTGATCAAAGCAATTACATTCCAAATCAATTGAATCCTATTTTTGGAAAGTAAGTATTTTTATTACTATTTATGTAAAAATTTTTAAGGAGATGTCGGCATGATTTATTATTTTATTGGGGATTTTTTTAGTTACTAACTTAAATTAACTGTCCTTAGAGAAGATAGATCTCTCTAAAAATCGGAGTCTCGAATTTCGAGTCATTTTCAGTAGACATAGAAAAAAGTTTGCTATATCCAAACGTGCATACCTTAAGCGCTCGTGTCATAAATTGATTAAAATAAAGTTTAAATATATATAACAATTTTTCACAAATAGCTTTGATACTATGTTGAATTCTTAAATAATTTCATATAAAAAAAAATAATTATTTACTGCATACTACAAGAATAAATTGAAAAAACAATTATAATAATAAGTCAGTTAATAAATTACAAGAAATTAATTTTATCAATAATTTAATTTTAAAGCTGATTCAAATTTTTCCACGGACAATATTTTTCTCTTACGAATTGATAACTATCTATCATTTCGATACGTGAAACATAAAATAAAAACTAATTAAAGGCTGTATTATCGGTGGTAGAGCAATAAAGCAAATGAACATAGTATCAGCTGTTTTTTAAAAAAAAAAGCTGAGTTAAAAAAAGAATCTTTATACATGGCTGCTCAAACGACAGAAAATTTCTCCATCTGCTAGATGAAAAAAAAAAATTAATTAAAATTAAACAACAATACTAAGATGAAATTTGAATTTCATAAATTCCTATAAGCTAGATGAGGAGATTAAAAAAGAAATTGAATAAAAAAATTAATCATTAGAACCGTTTTTTTTTTGTTTTTTTTTTTTTTTTTTTCTAATGTAAAAATAGCAATTAATCCATTAAAACAAAAAAAAAACAAATTAATAGGTTTAGCGATGATTTTCCCTTCCCCTTATTAATTTTCCTTTCTGACTATGTACTTTTTGTATCATCTATATCTACGGTCTAATTAGCAATCGGTCTAACTCCATATTTTTTAGAAGGTGATTTTTTAACATTTTGATGTAACAACAGTCCAATTATAAATAATTAAAATGATTCCGAAGAAAATATTATACCTCTATTAGATATTAAATTGTTTTTTAAAGTGATAATAAATTTTGAATTGATTGTTTTTTCGCACAAATGGAAGATTTTCTAAAATTGAGTTAGACGATTTGCTAATTAGAACGTCGATATGTACAATATAACTGTCAGGTAAACATTTGAGGCGATAGTAGAGCATACACTAAGAGACAATTTTATTTAATAGTAGTAAAAAAGTTTATTTGGACTTGAAAAAAAACTTAGTTAATATTAATGAAATTATATTTCATATGAATAAAATTTTATTAGTATTTAATAAAATTTTCTTAAATACTAATATATTTTTATTAAAATAGCCACGAACGTCGCTTTCATTTGCTCTGTCATTTATACAAATATTAAGTCATTAAAACAAATCTAATCTCAAAAAAAAGTTAATATTCATCAATTAATTATAATATATTTAAATATATTTTTATAGTAAAATCTTTTAATAAATATCTGAATAAATAAATAGTATAAAGATTTTTCAACGAGACATCCTAACCTAACCTACTTGTTTACTTCCCCTTCCCCTTTATTAGCCAAATAAATAAAATTTTTTTACTATTAAATAAAATTGTCTCTCAGTGTAACTTCACGCTTGCACTTTTAAGGCACGCAAAAGTTGGAAAAGTACTTTATAAAAAAGTCTTGATGACGATAGCCAACGAAAGACTCAAAATTAAACGATTTCTCCATCTTTGAAGTCTCTAATTTTAATTCCAAGGAATTATTAACAGCATGAAAATTAAATGAAAACCTCTAACGTCAGATATTTCGAAATGGAGGCAGAGTTCCCTCGAGATCACACGCTAATAGCCCAAGTGTGGGACTGGGACGCAATGTCAGCGGACGATTTGATTGGTGAAACGGAAATCGACATTGAGAATCGATACTACAGCGATCATCGTGGTTGCTGTGGGATATCTCGAACATACAGCACATCCGGGTATAATGCCTGGCGTGATCGTGAGAAACCCACCCAGATCCTGGAGTCCCTCTGCAAGCGGAACAACTTACCGTCACCGGAGTTTTCAAACTCTCGTGTAACAATTGGAAAACAAGAATTTCCATTTCATGCGACATTGAATACTGCAGACGAGCAGGGTATCGTGAGAAGCAAACTGGATGTCGGAAAGTTTTCATTCAAATATTAACTTGCACTTTAACAATACCAAAATAAAAGAATGATAACTTTCGTAAAGTTAACTTTAAATAAGGAGTGATACAAATAATAAAAAGTTTATTATTGTTATTCAACTTTAGAGTTGAGAGAACGCATGGCATTGAATGTACTTCATCATTGGGAACATTTTCCAATCTGTGGCCTGGCATTAGTTCCGGAACATGTTGAAAGGCGTCCATTATTCAACGTCGAGCGCCCAGGACTTGAACAGGTTTTGTTCTATTTTTTTCACCATTTTTAATTTAGTGAAACAAATGAAAGGGCAATTATACGGAAGTGAAACTTTGTTTATTTTTAGCGGTAATAAATAGAAAAATTCAGATAATGAATTTTTTTTTTTTCATCATTTTCATAGTAAATTATTTTGAAAATAATAAAAAACTCTGCGGAAAATTAAAGATAAAAACTGGCATAGTGTTCAAAAATCAAATTTTACGAAGAATTTTGATTTAGAAGTCCCCGAATTAGAATTTTGACTTCTAATCAACAATTTGATGCATTCATTTTTTAATATTAATATACCTTTTTGAATTTTTTAAAAATGTGTACATTAGTTAACAAGTTTTATTAATCAAATCTTGGTTGAGTAATTGATAGCAATAAATAAAAACTTATATTAAATAAATTCGTTATTTCACCTCATCTTTAACTCTCTTGTAAGGAGATAATTCAAGAATCATGCGTCCCCTGTTGAAAATTTTTAATATTACTTTGAATCGAAAAATTATGTATGGGCATAGATGACCATATTGTGCCTGATATTGGCGTATTAAGATAGTACTTCCAGTTTCAGAGTTGACGTGTAGAATTTGATGAAACTTGGCATATAGGTACATAATAATATCTTAATTAACCATTTAAATTTTTGGAGGCCTATCAAGAACTGAAAAAAAGACATTAATATTTACATATTTTTGCCTTTACCATTAATCCTTATGGAAAATCACAGACTATTTTATTTCACAAAACTGGACGTTCAAATTCTTATAAAAATTAAGACAATGAGAGAAGATAACATCTAGAATATCTTTAATAACAATCAGTATGGTTTCCGAGAATATGAGAATATTTGTTAATAAAAAACATTCAAAATTTATCTCTGTCTTTCTTTCTCCAACGCGATTTAGTATAGGAAAATTTACTACGTTAATCAAATAAGATTAGGTCTTGGGATTTGACTCTTGTGGTAACGGTAGTACTACCTTAAGTCATATCAGGACACACCAAGCCAGACATATCATCATATAGCCAATTTTCATACTAGGCCATATATGGACGTATCAAAATTTGGAATATCATTATTAGACTTTATATGAAAATTTTGACACAAGTTGTCAATACAAAAAATTTCGTGAATTTATTTTTTAACTGTCCTTACAATGCACAACATGAAAAGTATAACAAATTATAAAAATCAATATATAATTTTCAAATCGTTAATTATAATTTCAAAGAATTTTTAAATTAAAAAATTTTGATAAAATTTAATTTATTTTAATCCACCGACTAGTAGAACATCTTTAAATAAAAACATAGCTTACTTAATTTTTTGATTCGGCTGAAAATACGTGAAATCCCACTTCTGTACAATTGCCAATGAAAGTTTTAAAGTTTTCTCTTGTTATAACTTTGGACTCAACAACAGTTAAATCAAAAGTTCTGGAAATTCACTAAACTGCATACTAAGTAATCTAGCAATGTCATGACCAGAAGATGAGAGTTTAGTATCCATAAAGTAAAGTGCATCCACCTGACGACTGATACTAACCCAGCTGTTGATGTGTAGGGCAAATTGGAGCTTTGGGTGGACATGTTCCGTATCGATGACCTACCACCAAAGCCACCCATCAACATAACTCCCCAAGCTCCAGAGGAGTATGAGCTACGTGTCATTATTTGGAACACAGAGGATGTACCGCTGGTTGACAATCAATTTCTCACGGGGGAAAAATGCTCCGACATTTACGTTAAGGGGTAACGTATTCATATTTTCTACCTACCCATTTGTTTTTATTTGAACTAACCCATTTAGCTCGTGTATTTTCTGCGATAAGTACTTAAGTCGATACACAGTTGAATTTAAAATAGCTAACCGGCTAGACCTTAATCGCTGTTTATGCTTTACCTTTATCCCCTTAAGGTGGATCATGTACGAGGATTTGCAGAAGACTGATGTCCATTACAATTCACTAAGCGGCGAGGGAAACTTTAATTGGAGATTTATTTTTCGGTTCATGTATTCCAAGTCCGAGAATCTTATGATCGTCAAAAAAAAATTGTCCATTTTTGCGAGAGATGAAACTGAGCAGAAGATGCCGTGTAAGTTGAATCTCCAAGTTTGGGACAACGATCATTTTTCTCCTGATGATTTTCTAGGTAAGATCGTTAATTTATTTAAAATTTTATTGACAAAATTCAAAAATAAAATAAATGCACTGAGAAAACAGTTCACTTAAATGAAATGAGGCTCGTTAACTATAAATAAATCTCTTATTTAAACATCACAAGAAATATTTATTTGATACAAATAAATTGATTTATTTGAGACAAAGTTACAGTATATTTGAATGAAATCCAGATTTGTTTATAGTTAACAAATATTTCTTAGGTGCTAACAATGATATATTTCAACCAAATCAGATTTGTTAACTATAAATAAATGGTATGTTTGAATATACTCAAAGCAATGATTTTTAGTTTTAGGTTAGGAAAGTAGTAAAAGTAGACATATCGAACGTTTGGGGTTAAATGGGCACTTCTTTTGGAATTATTAATTATCCTGTAACTAACAATAACACTAAAGTTAGTCGACGTTTTTAATTTTTAATTTTTTTATTTATTTATTTAATTTGAACTAGAAAATATTTTTTAAAAATTGCATTTATAATTTTTCAAGTTTTTTACGAATGAAGTTTTTTAATAAAAAATTTCTTTTGTAACAATTTTTTCAATAAAAAAAATTCTAAAAATTTTTAGATGTCGGCTAACTTAATTTTCATAAATTAACAGACATCTGTTAATTTTTAGGACTTTTATAATAATAAAATTTTAATTAAAAAATTCTACGTCTAAAAATTAAAAAAAAATTGCAAGTGCAAATTTTTGGTTTTAAAAATGGTTTTTATTGTTGATCTGTAATAAAAATTAAAAAAATTGACAGATGTTTGCTAACTTCAGCATCATAATTATTAATGTCTATTATAGTTAACTATTCCAATACATATATTTGTCTAAGCATATATACATATATATATTTTTTTTTATTTTATTTATTTCTATAAAAATTAAACAAAGACATTTGTAAAATGAGTTAATTCTCATTATTTACTTTTTACAAATCACGTCGAGAAATAACAGTGGCGACCGCAGCGGCACCAGGCGTAATTTACTTAAAGTGAGATTTGTTAATAGTTAACAAATCTTTATTTGAATGAAATAAATGAGACTATTCAGTTAAATAAACCAAAACGAAGTAGTATTTGATTCAAAGTAATATATATTTGAATGGGAGAAATTTGTTAACATTAAATACATATTTTTAATTTATTTCAAATAAATCTGCGCATTTGAGCCAAACAAACTATTTTCTCAGTATGTATTAGATTGAAACAGAGCAAACTCAATTTTGTCACTTGAGGTTCTGGTTTTACTTTAAATTAGCTTAGCAACTCAAACTTGAGGATAATTAAATCTAAAAAATCTTAAAAACGGTTTGACCTGCGGGCAGCCCCAAGACTACCCAGAATTTGCATATGCTTCTTACTGTAGGTCGTCTACTTCGGTTGTAGATTTCTATAACTCAATTTAGACCTAAATCAACTCTAATCCCTGTCTCCTGTTAGCAATTCTAAAAAAATTTACCGTATATTTAAAGCAGCTGTTAGGAAAATTTGAATTTGCAAATTTTGGTGAATCCATGACAAAAGTTACATTGATAGAAGAATTTACTAATTAACTGTTAATAAATTCATTTATTTGGTAATGATTAATTTATTTCTTGAATATAAATAATTGTTGATTTACTTTTAATAAATATTTTATATTAAATGTTAATAAATCTATATGATTGAGAAAATAAGCAAAATTTTGTGACGGCATACTTCTATTATAAAATGGGTTTAAAAAAAAAAAACCTAGAAATCAAAAGAGCGTACATCAACTAAAATTTTATGTTCATTTTTTAACTTTCTGCTGTAGAAATTAAATATTTTGAACTTCTGGCTATGAGAATTAAAAATTTTCATAGCAAGAAGTCTACAACATTCAATTCTTGAAGCGAAAAATCATAAAATGAAAATAAAATTGTTTTTCAATGTACGCTCTATTAATTTTTATTAAGAATTGCTTTTTTTAAAGCTATTCCTACCATTTTTAAGGTGATAGGAAGAAAAAAATTTTTTCTATACCCTTTTGGCATTAGTAACGCGATTAACCCGTGAAAAAATATTCTTATATGACCTGATGTGATCATAAATGGAAATATAACAATTATTACAACATAAAATTCTGTATACATACCCTGATATGTGCATATATTAATTTTTTATTTGACTATATGTGTCCCGATACGGATATTGGCCATATCAGGACATCAGAAAATTTTTTCACAGGTAGTTAAATTTAATGAACAATGCCATCACATTTTACAATGAAGATACAATATACAAGAATCATTTTTACCGCAAAAAAAATATTTTATAGTTAGTTACACCCATAATTTTATTATTTATTTTATTTCCTCTATTTTTTTCAAAATAAAATTATTTATCTAACAGATCTAATGGAATTATATTATCTATTAAGGTCATAAGGTTTTAAAAGAGTCAATGTGATATTTTTATTCTTATTCGTTATTTAAAGGTCTAAAAAAATGTTCATTGACAGTTGATAAATTTTTGTAAATATTTATGAACAGTTAATAAATCGCATTTAATAGATGGTTTATTAATTGCATCATAAATATTTATTAAATCATCGATTATTAAAGGATGATTCATTTCGATCGAATAACACTTATAAAATATTAAAAAATTATTTTACCAGTTTAAGAAACTCAAAAAATTTCGAATCAATATTGATTTGTTTAAATTATCAACGAAAATTGAACAGAGAAAGTAACTTACAGTTTGAGGCGTGTACATTTGAATTTCGGAAACTTCTCAGCTTCGCGTTTAGTTCAGTCTCAAAACTCCCAAGACACAAATCACCGAAACTATCAGAACAATCTGCGAACGATTGACCCCGTAAACTAGTCGTGGAATTCCCCAGTATTCCTAAGCCTTGAGAGCTTTGTTTCCGTTAAAGCAAACTTCGCACCAATGTAGGCTCATGTACGTTCAATTTCCCAACTAGGGAAATCAACGCTTCTATTTTTTGATCAAACATCATGATCATGATCGCAAAGTTCTAAAGCGTCGAGACTGGTGATGGTAATGCCGTGTTTATTGGATTGTAAATTTCCGAGTCGAACAATAAAAGTTTTAACGAGATTCTTGTTATTTAAATATTTATGGCTATGGATTTTTTGTCAACATGTAAGTACTGAATATAAATATTAACAGAAATTCAACACAAAAGTAATGTTAAATTTTAAATACAAACTTTTTAAAAAATATAGAGTTTCAAGAAACAAGCAAACGATCTACTTCTACATGTTAAAAATACTAGAAGAGACAGTGAATAAGAAAAAAGTCAAATGCTGAAAGTTTGTGCCTTTTAGCATTCATCTTTTGTGAAGAGATCCCAAGATGCTAAAAAATTATTTTATAACCGACATTTTATATTACGTTGCTCGCTTTTCATCATCTTAATTGTTGCTGCAATATAAAAACTTTTGTAGTGTATAGAATTTATTTGTATCTTTTTGTGCATCGTATACTTTTATCAAAAGTTTTTTTTTTTTTTTTTTTTTCAATCAAATGTATCTTTTTATGCCTTTACAAGTATTACCATAAATCGGTGAACGGTGTGTTTTTATTCAACTTTTATTTACGGAACTTTTTCAAGCGAAACTTTCTTTTTCTCGTTATAGTCGATCTTGAACTACCTAAGTAATATGTCAATTTTCATTAAATATACAAAAGCAATATACAGAAAACAACTTTTATAATTAAATGCTATAAATATAATACAATGTTATTGCAGTTTTAAAAATAACATGTGTTATGTTTTTATTTAAATAATTTTATAAAAATATTAAAATTTGTCAAATCCCGTGAAAAAATTTTCTGATATTACCTGATATGCTTATAGATAATTTTGTGACATTACTATTTATCAGAAAATTTATTTTTCAATAAAAATTTAGTGATCAAAATTGAAAATTTTTATTCTTTGATAAAAAATTGTTCTTTTTACAATGATTTGTTAGCTAAAAAAAATTCTGGTATATTTGCTTGTAGTCACTTTTTGGTAAAAAATAAATATTTATAATTCTTTTTAATTGCTACACTGAAAATTCTTTTTCATTTTTGTTATTTTTTATAAATTTCAAGGAAAATACACGAGTAATACATTTAAATATTTGTTTTATGGAAGCTAACTTGTTATTATATTTTTTTTATATTTACACCAAGGCTATAGTTATGTTTACATGTATGACTCGCAGATATGTCCATTAAATCGATAACTCAACTGATATCGGAGAAGAATTTTCCATTGCTTATTTCCCCGAGTTAAAAAAATTAACTTAAATGAACTTAACTGCTACACTAAAATAATTGATTTAAGCTCATGTAAGTTCATTTTTTCGACTCGGGTCTGTGGTACGTAAGGCAATGATTTTTTTCTTCGATATGTAAATTATATTTTGTAGACCTGACAAACTTAAAGATTTCTGAAATAAATCAATAAATCGAATAAATATAACATTACTATTATATAATCTTGCATTAGTTTGACAGTTCATCTTTTTTTTTTTTTTTTTAACTTCCCGCTAAGAAAAATTGAAAATTTTTTATTAAAAAAAAAGCAAAAGTTTCTAACTAAACGTTTTATTTTTCTTGTTTTTATGGAGAGTACTCAGAAGTGCAGGAATAATTAGCTTGTTAAAATTTCGTTCACTTTAGTAACAATGTAAGTTATTTCGAAAAATTTAGATAGGAACTTCGCAGAATGAAGAAGTGACTAAAATAGGCCGCTCAACAATCGACATGTCGAAAAAATCAATTGACATTGCTGAAGTAATAGTTTGTACAATGCCACGTGGCATTCGTGTTAAGACGTGGAAAATATCGGTATCAAACTATGTAAGACACTTACAAGCATTATAAATATTATTACAGCTGGGTAAACCATCATCAACTCATTGAACAATTTATTAACTCCAATCTTCCCATCTATAATAATAATAAATAATAACTACCTCTATACCATAAATTACATTAATAGTTTTACATATTTAATCATCGGAGTTTAGCGATAAGCATAATAATTTTAATGTTTATCCTTTGAAATTCGATATTATTTTTCTCGTTTTTAGTTAAATGCTAAACTATTGAAATCGATCAGGTTGAGGTAAAATGCTTTATGTGCATTGATAGTTTTGCGACGGTCGGTAAAATTTATTCGAACCTAATCCTCTATGAAGGAAAGGAAGGATTTTAAGTTATATTAATTTTCTATTATCTTCAAAATTCATGCCTGTCGTGCAGTTAGTAGAAAATAGTTCAAATATTTTATTTAAATTACTTTTCGTAAAGATACATCGATAAATCTATCAGAAAATATGATTAATGCATCTGATATTAATATAAAGAGGTTTTCTCAGTTAAGGGGTTATACGCAGTTGCAAAGCTAAAAAAACAACATTTTTTTATGAATTTTTTCTAGACACAGTTTTTAATTATCAATTACAAGTGATGGTTATTTAAATAGAGCCTACTTTCAAGAATACAATAGCGCGTCAATCATGTAAAAATATAAATGTGCACCGCTCCTGTAGAAGATGTTCTGAACGACCTCTAAAAAAAAGGCGCTTGGCGGTGATCTCCATTTCAGTGATTTGGATTATCTGAAATCAAAAAATATGGTGAATTCTTTTACAGGATAGATTAATGCAGGTATTGGACGAAGGAATAAGAAAAATTTTGATTTTTGACAAAATGGCGTCTATTTGTAAAAAATTTTTCGTTTTTGTTGAAAAACAATTTTCCAAATTGTTGAAAATAGTAATAATTTTTTTGAATCTTATTCCTTCGTCCAATACCTGCATTAATCTATCCTGTAAAAGAATTCACCATATTTTTTGATTTCAGATAATCCAAACCACCGAAATGGAGATCACCGCCAAGCGCCTTTTTTTTAGAGGTCGTTCAGAACATCTTCTACAGGAGCGGTGCACATTTATATTTTTACATGATTGACGCGCTATTGTATTCTTGAAAGTAGACTCTATTTAAATAACCATCACTTGTAATTGATAATTAAAAACTGTGTCTAGAAAAAATTCATAAAAAAATGTTGTTTTTTTTAGCTTTGCAACTGCGTATAACCCCTTAAATAATAAAAAAAAAATTTTTTTCACGTATTATTAATAATAAAATTTTGATATAGTCAAACTTATAAAAACTAAATTTTAATTGTGAAAAATATGAATTAAAATAAATTCTAAGTGAAAATTTATACTACTAGTTAAGTTTATTAAAAATTTAAGTATTATTTTATTTTATTTTTTATTGGAAAAAAATCTAATTATTGAAAAAAAAAGTATAAAGCTCAAAAAAAATTCTTAATGCAATTATTTTTTTTCTTAAATTATTTTACTTTTGAATTACTTATAAATTGTTGATCAAAAATGAAAATTTCAATGTAAGGATTTTTTAAATTCACTTCTATATAATTACTAAAATTTCTAATAAAATAATTGCGAAAATAAAATTATACTCTGATGATTAAATATGATAAAATTTGCGGCAGCATATTTTGCCAGCAAATTTAAAAACACACTTGAAATAATTGACCTGAATAACATTTAACCTTATTAAGTGAATAAACATTAATAAATAAATACGACTGCATAAACGAAATAAAGATATATTTACCAACAAGCGAAAATGTCAAAGAGTTAAAGTAATTAAATAAGAGTGTTTATTTGTAATGAAAAGATAAAACTCGAAAAATGATGAATAAAAATAGTGAGGTGACATGTACAGTATAGTATATTTTTTTTTATTTCTTAACCCGAAACCCTTGGGCTATTCTGAAAAAGTATAAATGTCTCCTCTGGTTTAGGTTGAGTAGAAGTAAAAGTTTTTTTCACCCTTGTATAAAGCCCTCACGCCCGGTCGTTTCTTATCAGTCTTGGACTAGGAAGGCTCCGAAAATACAGAAGGGGAATTTCTCGCACTGTTGATGGTGTCATTCCCCTCTGACAAAGCAGCTTTTCTACCTAAGCTTACTCGGGATTTTCTCAATCCCGAAAACGCCACACCGTTCTTTTTTTTTCTTTTTATTAATCTAATTTTCTCTATACCCTCAAATTAAAAATTTTTTTAAGTTTAAACATTTTTATCTCATAAAAAAAATAATTAAAATTAAAAAGAGAATTTAAACAAAATTTCATCAAAATAGTTTCCTAAAAATTAAAAACTTGTTAATAAACTGAATTCTTAATGACTTGGAATTTTAATTAAAATTTTTCATAATGAATTTCAGTCTTTCAAAAAAAAATTTATTCAGTCAATTTTAATGTTACTTTTTAAAAAAATTATTTTTCTTCAGAAATATTCTTTGTTTTTTTAAACTAATTCTGTGCTTTCATAGAGGAAAATTTTTCTCCGAAATTATGACAAAGTTATAATATTTTAATGCATTTCTACGAACTCTATATGTAACTTCACAGCTGCTATTTCTTCATTAAGAGCGTTTGTGTGTTATTAAGTCACATCAGGTAAAGTACCCAGTACTTGAACACATATAAAAATGGGGCCGCAGTACTTGAACAGACATTTCGAATTGTTGTAATACAAAATCCGTATATTTATTATGAGTAATATGCGCATGTTATAATTATTCAATGATACAGTTCTTATTTGAACTAATAATAATATCTGTATATATTGAAAGTAGGGTCAAATACGTTTTACTTTGAAACCTGTTCAACTACTAGGTACTTTACCTTATTGACGTCTTAGACAGATCATTTCTGTTAATCCCGAGAAAAAAACAATATTTCATCTTTCGTCTTAAAATTCTTACTAAAATTTTCGACAGCTTTGATTCTAGTTTTCAAAAAAAAAATCCTTTTCTTAGTTAAAAAAAAATAATTTAAAATTTCAAAAAAAGCCTTGTAAATAGCAATCATTAAACTAAAATATTCTAGGTGCATTAACGATGGATTTGTCAAGAATGCCACGCGGCAGTACTAATTCGAAAAACTGCACTTTAAAGGTCACGGATCCAACATCTCCAATGGTCAGTCTATTTAAAGTCAAGCGTATTAAAGCTTGGTGGCCATTTAATTTCGTCACTCCTGAAGGACAAACTATTCAAGCGGTAATAAAATTTAATGATTAATAATTTACATATCTTCTAAATTACCTTGAGATATTTTTAAGTCTAACTGTTGCATATATAAGAGAATGAAATTTCTGATTTCCATTGAAGAAGATCATGACATAAATTTATCGTGTATAACATAACCTAGTTTCATCCAAAATTATTAATCACGAGAAGGCGAGCATCAATTACTAACGATCATCAAATTACCCACAAGAATATCACGAAGCAGAGAGAGGATAAAATTTTGGGGGAAAGTTTGAAGATAACGATCGTGAGTGGTAGAACGTGATTATAGAGAACATAGAAATTGGTAGTTAGTGATTCAATGCTTCCTGTGGTAGCTAATTCATAGAATGCCGACAATTATGGCAATTATTATCATGAAGAATCTCAAACAGTTGATGATGATAGGCTACCCGTCGAGGTCTAGGATAATATATTGTACGATTGTACGAACGCTGTTGGATGCTGTCGGTGTGGATTGAATGCGACTCGTTGTTGGTTGTTCGATGATCGTGTGGTTATAGATGTGGTGCATGTATGTATCGCAGTATTGTTTGGATTATCTAACAACAATAGTAGTCAATCATAGCACACTGACAATAGTTACGTTTCAATTGGCACTTGGACTGGTCTACATCAATTGATGATAGTTCTGCGGATCTACTCATACAAACCTCATCGTAATGTTCATTCATGTCTAGATTGATTTTAATCGATTAATCATACATCTGCTGACATAACTTCTGTAAGCTTGTATTATTACACTGAAAAAAATTAGAGAAACGGTTCACCCTAAAGGCCATCCCTGCAACTTCCCGCTAATTCCATACCTATGCGTTTAAAATTGTACTTATGACATTTTTCAGATTTTTGAGCTCAAAATATAATTTATGTGATATTTTGAGCTCGCTGAGTTCGAAAAGATGATATTTCTATGCATTTGAGCTCTCCGAGCTCAAAAGTCATAGAAGTTTCATAGAACACTATTTTTGGAATTTTCAAACTGCTATAACTTTTGAATTGATCAACTGATTTTCACGCAGTTGGCGGCGTTCGACGCAGTTTTATCATCCTCATAAGTTATTTCCAGGTTTTTATTGAGCGAACCAAAAATTTCGGAGTAATCCCGAAAAAACACTTTTTTCGGTTTTCTTTCGTTCACGATATCTCTCGAACGAATCAACCGATTTCGACCAGCTTGGTGGTGATCGACGTGGTTTTTTATTGTCTAGAGCTGATTAGTTTTTGGAATCGATCGGTGGAGCCGTTTAAAAGTTATAAAAAAAAACCACATTTGAAAAAATATTTTTTCTTAGTTTTTTTTAAGATTTCTTAAAATCTACTGGTCCGAATCGGTCCAAATTATTCTCAAAATCTAAGTTTGGCCAAGCCCTTTCAAATGGCACCAACCGCGATAAAATCAAATCAGCCGTTCAAAAGTTATAAGCGGTTCACATACTTTCACACACACACACACACACACACACACACACACACACACACACACACACACACACACACACACACACACACACACACACACACACACACACACACACACATACAGACATAGTGACAACCTCGTGGGAGTAGTCAGGAAAGCTTCCTAGGAACTCAAAACGTCGAGATCTGATGAAAACTCGGTTTTCGAAAACTGGGGTAAAACCAATAACTTCCCGATTTTTGAAAATTTTCGATTTTCTTAGCGGGAAGTTAAAAAAGTATTTTGCTACTAAGGATATTTTTTTTGATAATCAAAATACGTGGTATTGTGTTACTAAAAAAACGTGATATTTTGATAATCACATTAAATTTACTGATTATCACAATACCTAGGTATACTGATTATTAGTATACCAATATAACAGTCTATTAGATGTTTATAACCTCGCTTTACTGGCACAAATCAATTGACTTATAAGATTAATAAAACAAATAAAAATAAAAATTAAAAGTGTAGTAATAAATTTTTTTTTTCAACAAACATAATTAATATTGGTTGAGTTCTATTTTCACACTGGTGAAATTTATGCACTGGCATAAATCAAATGAACTGACTGACAGTATTAAAACATAAATGGCAGTGACAACGCATATATTATAGTATTACTGCGCAGAGTATAGGTTTTGAATTGACTTATATTTTGATAATCACAATACGTGGTATTTTGATGATCAAAATACCTGATATCCTGATTATCAAAATACTTTTTTCTCAGTGTATTTCGATTCAATATTGTATTACATAATCTAACTTTGGTTCTTACTCTACAGTTGAAAATTTTTTGACGTCGAGTGTTGAAATTGCGAAATAAATATAGGGTAAAAAATGATTAAATTGAAGCCCCGATGCTAGAAATTATTGATAAATCACAATTGGTTACAGTTGATTGCGTTAATTTTAGAATTTACTTATTGATCTTCTTAAGTTGGATTAGTGCCAATTTTAGGCACCAGTGTAAGTAAGACAGTTGGATTTTTCAAACTTGGAAGTTCAAAAATAATTTCGTCAATTTTTAACGACAAAAAAGAGCAAAAGAATTTACGTAAAATTAAAATACAATACAAAAAATGTAAAATATTTATTACTATCACATGTTGATTGGATATCAAGTTATTTTTTAACACAAATGTCAAACTTCAGTAAAAAAAAACTATCTGGAATAATGAAAACTAATCAGACATTTTAATTAGCAAATTATTTGTCAATTTATAAAAAATCTTCCATTTATGCAGAAAAGAGCGATTAAAAAAATTGTTTTATCTAAAAATCAAATCAATATCTATTACATGTATAATATTTACCTCTTTTAAGTAAACCGAAGCTTACGATCGTTTGTTAGGTGGTTTTTCATAATATTTGTTATATTTTTCTACAAATAAATCTTTATTTGTTTTTATTCCTTCCATTTTTTAATATTAATAATTTTTTTTTCTTTATTCAACGTGCCACGATGTATAATAGGTATTACATGAAAAGCCCAACTGTACTATACGTCTGATTATGTATCTTGGCTTTAAATACGAGATGCCGGCACCAAGTGGTCATTGCATAAACTACTTAGGCTGATAATGCAATTTAAATATTTTTCACTTAACGCCGACGCTTTTGGAAGTGTCTAGGTGATGTTGGTTTCGATAGTAATTTTTGAAGAAATTAATCACCTCAATACTGATAAAATTTGTAAGCCAGAATTGTATTGACGTTAATTTCAAAGCAATCAATAGAGAAATTTCTGTAATTTCCGATAATAAAGCTGATCGAACAAAAGATATGTTGCTAAAAATGAAAAATTTTTTTTTTTTTTAAATAGTGATCTGCTGACCGTGTGTATAGTGTTTCATTCTACATTAAGCGTGTTTGATAGAAAAGTATCGTGGTAAAAACATAATCTTTTTTCGTGTGAAATCGCGTTTTATTCAGCACACTACATTTTTTATAGCAGATCTACTGGGGCATCAAGTTTCAATATCAGTAGAAAAAACACGAATACTTTCGATCGATTGCGTGTACGTCGAATTCAACTGGCAAATTGGTTGGTTTTTTTGAGGTTTACAATGAACAAATGCGGTTTTGAAAATTGCAATAAAGTCAAAACTATTAGAGTGTTCAGTTACGTTCTGCTAAATTGTATTGATAAGAGGTTAAAGTTTTTCACTGTAAAAAGTTTTCAAAGTGCAAGCGGAGTCAATAATTTTTTTGTGAATAAATCCTAATTAATTTGATTTAATCAAAGGTATTAATGTTAATAATTCATAATTTTTTACTTTTTACGTTAAAATTTATCAACATGAAAAAAAAGACTGAAAATTCTTGGAAAATTTGGTGAAATCTACCAAAAAAGTCAAATATTTTGAAAAAGTATAATTAATATTAATTAACTTGCGGTAAAAATAAATTTTTTGAAGTAATTATTGCAGTAAGAGATATTTTGCGACATTGCGTCAAAAAAATTTGTGTTAAATATTTAACATTTTTTTGTGTTGATTAAAGAGAATTAACATAAAAAGGTGTTAACTTTACACATAAAAGTAATTAAATATTTAACGCAAAATTTTTTACGGTGTAGAAGCTGAGAAACTTGTAGAAAAGCTGAAAGGTCTAGATAGTATTGATTATCTTGAAGCAGTTCCTTTGACGATAATTAACACGCTTGACCATTCGTCAGTATTGAGGAAATAATTCCACCGAAAGGTATTATACAACCTCTATAGGATCAAAGTACCATTTCAGAGTAAACGTACGGAATTCGTCCAATAAGCGATCCTTATTCCATTACCCCAATGAACGTAATCACGTCTCTCGTTGATTGGTTTACTAAATCCTTTTGTTACTCAAAATATAATTAATGAGACTTGGCTCTCGCTAATTGAACTCTGTTTCATAGCAAAGTAAGTTTGCATTTCCAAGTCTAAGGTGGAAATTAAGCTTTTCAATCTATTATATTAATCCGTTGATTGTAACTCAAACTAACAAATGTATTAAGCCAGTGAGAAATTAACTCTTTACTTATTACAGAGATTTTATTTTTGTAAATCAATAGTCTTTATCTGAAGAATAAATATAACCGTACAAAAAGATTTAGGTTAATCTATTGCGTGTTGCTTTTATCGTGACAGCTAACAGATATGAATCTTAACGAATGGAAGCTAATGATCGGCCATTTATACTTTTCATCGTTTTAAACGACAGTAAATTAATTTAGACATCCCGAAATAAAAATTCAAGCTTAATTTTATATAAAGAGGTTAATGATTAAGTCTATATTTATTGTTTTTATTTTGTTAATTTTTAGTCAAAGATATAGAAAAAAAATCAGAATACAAAACTATTGCTGCCAAACTATTTGTAATTTCATGTAAGGTTTCTGAGATAATTAAGAGAAATTTTTCTAGCCAATTAGTTTTAATTGAGCTTGAGTCTATCCTAGCAAGATGAGCTAATCTGAACAAGTAGATTTTTCAGTATTGTGTGCCATCCATCAGCAATATTTTATTTATGTAATTCAAGGTATCCTTGGCTACATAATAAGCAACGTGGGGCCTGTTAAATTCAGCACTAAGTAAGGCTTCCAATTTAGTTCTAATTAAGCCGAAGACCTGTTTGATGAAATCACACTGGACTTTTGATAAAGTCTATATCTCATTGATATTATCTCAATGATTATAGAGTGAATGAAAAATTGGTTATGATTCATGATTCTCGAAAGAATGCTTGAGTATTCTAAAGAAAATTTATGTTTTATTCTAAAATGTAGCCATTTTTCGCAACCGTAATTCACAAGCTCAAGAATTTGAATCATATCCGATAAAAAAATACATCACGCTGTAAAAATAAACCCTTCAAAGAATTTTTATAGTATATTGTAAAAATGAAAAATTCATTTTTGTATTGTATTAGTTCTTGGCGAAATTGCGCTATATTTTTTAGCTGCAGCAAACTCAATCGTTGCTATAAATAAAATATTCGGCAGCCAAAATAGAAGTAAATTTATCAGATCTACCGAAAAGTTGCAAAATCACCAGAACGAATGTTAGAGTAAAATTTCATGAGCCAGATAGAATTAGATAGATAGATAGATAGATAGATAGATAAATAGATAAATAGATAGAAAGATAGGTGATTTTCAATTTAGAAAAATGGATAGGTATGCTTATTCAATGACCTTTCAGATTTATTTGACAGAAATTCGATAATTCTTTGCATTCAAAAGTTATTTTAAGAAGAACCAGACAAAATAACTAGTAAAAAAGTTTTCTGATATGGCCTTATATGACAATATATCCGGTTTAATGTGTTTTAATATGACTTTACATACCTATATCAGGCCTGATACGTCCATAGAATCCCATACATAATTTTAAAAAAAATGAGTACTGAAAATCTCCGATAGAGAGCGCATGCTCGCAGAATCGTCTCCTTCAAAGAGAGTGAAGTTTCAGGTGATAATAAGTTCTGAAATAAAAATAATTTCTTTCACTGTCTTAATGAGTTTATCTGAGATTGGATTTGAATTTAATCAACTATTAAACCTTTTTTTGTTTAATAAGATATTTTAATTGAAATAGACATCTAAAAAAGAATAAAACTGAAAAATTATAATAATACATTGCTTTATTCTTACATAAACCCTGACATGACTGAATCAGAAAATTGGTTCTCGTCGAGATAGTTTTCATTTTTGAATCACTGTCATTTCTGTACTAAGGTCCAATAAAAATTATGAACATTACCGTCGTCACAATCCTCCTCATGTTTATTGGTAAAAATACATCTATAAACTTATGAATCAAAACTTCATCATGCTCGCTTTGTAAGTCCAATTTTTAAGCACGGGGTGGCGTGCTTAAAAATTCTGATTTTGAGAAACCACCTACTTTTCCGACATAGGCCGCAAAATGTACTATTTTGACCTAACTTGACAAACTTGATCAGAAAATTACAAAATTGTTAAAAAGCTCCATCGAGAAAACCTAACAGTTAGAACTTTCTATGAAATCTACTAAAAATTCATCATCATTAAAACAAAACAATTGTTTTTTTAAAAGAAATATTGGTTAGAATATTAAATGTTTCTGGCGAAACTTCAAGGAACGAAATAAAATGCTCAATTAATCACAGACTTTTTCATTTCTGCAAAAGCGATAAATTAACGGGACCGAAAGTGGTGTACCTATGGCAATGTTTGCCTTTGACTAATACCAACAGCCAAAGATCAACATGTACTTAAATCTGAGGGTCGTACACACTCGGCTTGTCTTAGTTTTTTTGCAGAGTCTTAAGTATAAGCCCAAAGCCGAGAAAAGCATTGAAAATAACGGTGACGTTGACACAAAGTGAGCTAGAGATCAATATTCCTGAAATCCCACACAAATATAATGTCAATCTAGGGTAGTCAATCGCTTACATAGATTTTCAGCGACAAAGCTCCCGGCTGAAGGGTAGTAGTAACAAGGTTCAGTTAATAAACTATAGATTGTTCGTCAAGCTATAAATATTCTCAATAGTAGTGTAGTGGGATTACATTATATTGTAGGATAGAGTAGAGTTGAGTAGAATAGAATAGACGATGCTCTGAATTAAAACTCGTCCTAGGTCTCAGCAGTCACGAACCTAGAGACCGAGCACCGACAACAACAAAACTAAGTCGTCACGCACACCTGTTCTAGCCATTTCGTGCTCACTATCTCTTTTATACGTTAAAATCAATCATACGTGTGTATTTTTATGGTCAACTTTGTTTGTTGTGATAATAATATATATTTTTTAGCTGGTCCTGTTTTTATTTTTCTTTTCAACACAACACATATCTCAATTATTTTTAATAGCGACCATTAATTACCACTAATTTTACGCGCAGGTAGCGAAGCGATAAAAATTGTCATAATTTGTAAAGATTATTGTCCTGATGTTTCGGTTTGATTAATTATAAGGAACATTACATTTTTTATTTGTCGAAAGTTAGCATCATGATGTTTATCAAACATAGAAAATCTGATCGGGCATTAAGATCTAAAAAATAAATTCTACTTTTATTAGCTAAATCCTTGGGTTTGCAACTTGATATTCCGAAGTTGCTCAATAACCATGTTATGATATTACAGGGCAAAGTGGAGATGGAAATGACTTTGGTGCCTATTGCAGAAGCCGAGGAGAAACCCGTGGGAAAAGGTTGGGATTCGCCTGATCCCCTTCCGCAACCAGAGTAAGTTTAAATCTGTTCAGACAATAGAAAATTTTATTTGATACGTTTCCTCACTAGTTCTGATGAAATTCAGTGAGATGATAATAAATGCAATATTACATTTTTACTAAATTGAAATCGTAAAAAATTGCATAGGTCATAAAAAATTGATTTTTATGTCACTCGCAGTAAAACTTGAAGTTTCAATATCTATGGAGCCAGTTGAAAAGAGACTACTTGAGATTGAAGCGATCAGGTTCCTTCCGAGGACAAAAATTGTTGATTTTTGGGTACATGGAAAGAGCAAAATGACACTGCATATCCTGTCATATTATACTCAGTGATATCTGTGGTGAAAAAATTTCAGAAAATAGCAAATATACTCCAGATTATACTAAATTATTTTCGGATTATACTCGGTGTAATCTCCGATTTTATCGAGTAATTTTTCTGGCTATACCGCGTAAGATTACACGGGATATAATCCGAAAAAATATCCCGTATAGTTTGAATTATACTCGGTAGAAATTTTGATTATACCCACGATAACTCCACCATAATAATTGATATTGCACAAAAATAAAAATTAAAAAATGAAATATTAGTAATGTAAAAATCAAGCGTGACTATGAATAGGTTAGATCTTATTGTCACAAGTATAAACGTAAAAACATATATCACTGAGTATAATATGACAGGATATGTAGTGTCATTTTGTTCTTTCCGTGTAGTTGAATTTAACAAGCCTTTTCGGACTTGTCAGAATTGATTTTAATTATTGTAGAGCTCGAAATTTGAAAATTGCGCTATTGGCATTTAATTGTCTTATTTTGACTCGCTTCGGACATTAAAGCTTCAAGTTTTGATAAAAGTATTTTGAGAATTCAACGAAGCACTTTACTTTTTTGAAACACGATAGTTTATATTGCACTCAACAATTTCTTTTTGAGGTAACATTGATTCAAGGCATTACCAACTTATTTCAAGAATATCAACAATCCTCGGATTCCATTTTTTTTGTATCACTAAGATAAGACTATCTTTTAAGTATGCTTTTAAAAAAAAGTTTAAGTAAAATATTTTTCTTTCTCGGTATTTCAAATAAAGATACTTGTTCGTAAGTCGGGAATATAAAATTCTTAAAAAATAAAAATTTTATTATTAGTTTTTCAAAAAAGTATTTTTCGATGTCGAATTTGATTGTATCTCATAAAGATAAATACAATTTTTGATTGAAAACTTTGAATTTTTTAATCTAAGGAAAATCAATCAATCTAAATTTTAATGTATTAAATTTCTCATGCCTACTATATCTGTCAACAGTCTTTCGTGTTATTTTTTTCTCTTACCAGAAGAAATAACAGGGGAATAATTATAATTTGTAATGTAAATTCTATTAGTTGTGTGTCCCAAACAAAAGACTCAAAAAACTACAGTTTAAAAATAGAATTTTCACAAAATCTGTTAGAGAAACATTTTAAAATTGTGAAAATGAATACTTGAAATTGTATTTTATAAATGTTATTTAAAAATACTATTTACGATATTAAAATGTGCTTTTTACATAGTTCTGAAAATTCTATTTTGAAACTATAATTCTTCTTCGAAGCACTCAACTATTGAAATTCACATAATAATCTGCAACTGTTCTCTTTTCCATATTTAAAATAATTTTCTTAGATAAAAAATATTCATCTAGAATAAAATAGTTTTTTCCAGTATATTAAAAGTTTAGAGTAGGTCTAATAAATCCATAATAATATTATTTCACAGATGTCATATCTAAGAACATTTCAATTAAGAATTCAATTTATAGATTGTCACCATATGATTGATTCAATTTAATAAATTTCTTTTAATCATCGTTCGATCGAATTTCCGAGATAAATATCAACGAATATAATTTTTATCAGCCATTGAGTAGTATCAATTTCGCGTAAACACGTATGTAAAAGTTCCCCGATCTAGTAGCTACATATGTATAAATTTCTTACGTAAAGTAATTTTATTTATTGATCTTACTAAGTACTTTTTTAATTCTATTTATTTTTCTCAACTTCAAAAAACTGGTAATTTATATTTCTGTCGCCACCATGTGTTCTTCGTCACTCGATCATAACATATGTGACGCGTGTTTCTTTTAAACGCGTACGGTATAAAACATAAGACGCAAAAAACATAAATAAAGATTATAACTGTGAATTAAGCTCTGAAATGGGTTTCTAAGCGGATCTAAAAGTAAGAATATTAACTTGCAATTAAATATTATTCTATTTCTTTTAGCCGACCTGACACCTCATTTTCCTGGTTTCGTAATCCTTGGAAAGCATTCTGCTTCGTGGTCTGTCGCTATTACAAATGGAGAATGATTTGCTGCTGCTCAACGTTTTTGTTCATTCTGTTGTTTTGCTGCGCCCTCTATGCGTTCCCCGGTTACCTTGTTAAGAGAATATTGGGTGCTTAATGAAGTTTGTACAAATAATTGACTAAATAAATAAATTTAATTTTCCTAATAAGCTACATTTGCATCAGCTTTATTTACTTTATCCTCAATTATCCACAGATTCGGTAGAATCTGGCGCCAAGTTCCGTTCAAATCTGCTGTAAACGGAGCGCCAGACTACCGACTGTGTTTACTGTAAGCAGAACGGTATTTTGAGGTTGCAAAATTTTATTTAATTCTACGGTACTTTTTTTTCCTAAATTGTATATTATAACAGTAATTCATAATTTATTTGACTGTTATTAATTAATTATATTCACTTATAACAATTAATCTACTTGAAATTATTAAATTTAATCAGCACAAACTATAGCAACGCAAAAATTTCGATCCTGACTTTTTTTTCGATGGGCAAAGTGATCTGCCACAGACTAAATAATTCGAGAATGCATAGTAATCCTTCATAAGATGGGAAACTACAGTTAAAAATAGATATTTCACAGCTTGCATCTACACCCGCCAGGGTGCGCTGGAATTATTTTTACATAAACTGTAGATTCAAGGGGATAGTTTGCTATAAAAAAATGCAACCAACGCGAGATTTAATTAAGTTGGTACCAATTGTAAATTTTTATTATAATTACAAAAAATACTAAAATCCGAACAAAAACAGTTTCACTGTAAAAAAATCGCGCCAAGTCCACGTTCATAAGACTATCAAGAAAAAAAAATTTCTTTTTTCTTTACAAAAAGATATAAAATTAAAAAATTAAAAAATCCAAGTAACCGATATGATTGTTTATGATTTTCGGAAATTAAAAAATTTTGTTATAAATTTAAAAATTAAGAAAAAATTTTGGAACGTACTTGGTGTGCGTCATTGTGTATTTCAATTTTTTTAATTTTGCAACCGCGCACACTAAATACGTTCCAAACTTTTTTAAATTTTTAAATTTGTAACAAAATTTTTTTTAATTTCCGAAAATCATAAACAATCGTATCGGTTACTTGGATTTTTTAATTTTTTTATTTTATATATTTTTGTAAAGAAAAAAACAAATTTTTTTTTCTTAATAGTCTTATGAATGTGGACTTGGCGCGATTTTTTTACAGTGAAACTGTTTTTGTTCGGATTATATTAATCTATGCTCCATTTTAAATGGCTGCCAACTTATTTTCAGAGATTAATTTCGTATTTTTTAACAGTATGATCAGTATCTTGATCAAGATAAAGATCGTCATTAATTTTCAAGACTTAGCGTGCAAAAATGAAAAAATCTAAGGAAGATGCGTGATAAATATTTATGAGACCACTATATTAGAACTTTTAGGGTTTTATTATAAAGCTTCATTCTTCGTAACAAGGCGATATTATAATTTATAACACAAAATTAATATCACTTTTAAAGATTGTTAACACCATTTATATTTAACGCAATTATTATTATTCAAATTTAGACATTTTTAAAAAAAGTCAAAATTCTACTAGCAGTGGTTGGAAACTAAGGAGTCATAGGAGATAGTACTGTCAGTCACAAATTTATTCATTATAATTTAAAAAATTCTGCATTCAATACAGATTTTGAAATAGAATCTCTGTTTTAGATTTATTTCACAAATAGTAAATAATGTTAATTTTTTTAATTATTGAATATTTTTGGCTTTAGTTTGAGTAGACACATTTATTTAAAAAGTAATTACATTGTTAAACTTATTGAATGCAAAGATTATCTTAAGAAAAAAAAAACTAATAAAAAATTTACTTAATTTAAGATAAAAAATTTCAAATTAAGATCTTTATTTTGGATAAAACAGAAAAAATTTTGAACAAAGCAAATTTTTTTGATTTAAATAATTTTTACTTTGTTCAAGAATTTTTCTTGATAAAAAAATGAAGAAATTCTTCAAAATGATTTTCTTGATTCCAAACTTTTCCTCTTCGAGCCGGTCTCAGTTATTACAGCTTCGTGAATCTCTCCTAAACAAAGAAAAATTTTAGAAAAAACTCTCTGCTACTCGATAGATTATTTAATTATCTATTCCCTAACAAAGTGTTTTTTTTTTTTTTCAAAATTTTCATTTGTTTAAAAATATTCATGAATTTGCAATAGCTTTGCTGTTGCGAGTGCGACAAAGATAGAATGGTTTCTCTCGATGAGTACAAGGAAAGTTAAATCAAATTAGGGTAGAAGTACCTTTTTGGCCACCTTTTTGAACACCGTTTTTGGTCAGTTAACATTTGAATTAATTTATAAAAAATTACAATATTATAACCATATTTTTGTTGAGTTTTAAAAAATTTATATTAAAACAAATCGAGTTTGTAATGGTTTATTAGTATAAATTCATTTTTATCATTTATTTAAGTAATAAATGGCCACAAACGGTATAGTGGCCACAAACGGTACTTCTAGCCTAATTTTTTTTCAGTGCATATTTAATAAAATAAATAAAATGCAATAATTCTTTCCCTTTTTCCATAAGCGCTATAATATTTCAATAATCAATTTTATCATCGTTCTTATTCAGTTCCAAAGTCGATTGGAATAAATAGTATCAATAAGATCATCATTATGATTTAGTAATCTAATTTAAATATTCTAATTGTTTAAGCCAAGGAAAATAACATGATATTGATATATGTTAAATCACATACTAGATAATATAATCGTCTTATTCTTAATGAATTTCAACTGAGGAAATATAAACATGAGGTCACTACCCCCTCTGTTTACTTTCGTGTTAATGCACCGAAGCTCACTTCAAAGTTCTAGCTTCTATGTATTTTAGTAGAAGCTAGTCTAAGGCAAGGATAGTCTATTGACAAAGTTGGTGAATTTGCGGCTAAATAACCACTTTCTTCAGTACTTTGTATATGTAACTATGGATTTCACTAACTTAGGAAGAAATAATTAGTTAGCTGGTGCTACTTGGTGGTTATTTATGCTTAAGAGTGTTGCTTGAACATAGAAGCAACATCGAAAAGATTAAAGGATTGAGAAATTTTGATCATAAATACCCTAAGTCTTTACTACCAAGTATTCGAATTAAATTTTCATCACTTGTAGAACCTTAATTAATTAAGAAAACATATTGCGTCTAATTGAACGTTTCAAGTCGATTACATTCGTGAAATTAATGAAGGCAAAAACATGTATGATGATAATGGTCCTCACACATGGTATTCAGCCATACAAACTACAATCATTTTCTGCCCAGTCAGCTACGAGAAACACATCATTACAACGCAAGTGGGGTAGGCAAGTGAAAAAGAATTTAAGAGAGACGCTCGAGAAGATCTGTTTAGATATACCTCGACCTTATCAAATACGTCATGTTTCCTCTTTCTTATTATTATACTCCCCATGCCTGACGAGTACTCACGAGAAACGTGATTGTGCTGTCATCTAGTAGCTTAGTTTACTTATTTTTAGACGCTATTGTGAGTTTATTTACTTTCGGAGTGAACACTTGATGGTCTATATTGTCTGGGACAGTTATATTTAACTTGGAAAAAAATTACGGTCTCACAAGATATCCGTACATATCAATTTATATCAATGTCGGGTCGAAAAGTTTTTTTACTACTCAAGAGTAAAATAATTCTTATTCATTTTTTTTCGATAAAATTATTGTAATAAAATATTTGTATAGATGTATTCTGAAAAAATTCGATTTTTTTTTATGCTTTGGGTCGATTTTTTGTGTAAACTTGTTAAATTTTAGCAACAAAAAACATTTTTTAGTACATCAATTCGACCAGAAAAACTAAAATATATAATTTTGAAGAATTAAATCATTCAGCGAGTTTTTAGCAAGGATTTTTTTATAATTTGAAGAATTATTTGAAATTATATAATGGGTGAAAAATAAATTTTTTATTATACCAGCACATAATATAATATTTATTTATTTATTTATTAATATATACCTTACAAGGTAATTACCTATAGCGAGTATTTACAGACATTTAAATTTAATGATGTGTTTATACAAGAGTGTGAATGCAGTGAGAAGCGTGTTGTTTATAAAATTAAAGTCTAAAACAATTTTTTTTTTTTTTTTTTTTTTTTTTTGACAAAATAGCTAATGTCATGTTGTATACAAGTATTGCAAATTAAAACCTAAGATTAAGATTAAATGTTTTTAGTCACATAATATAATATAATACGTATAAATATTTAGAAAAAATTAAACATATAATAATGCCTACACTGGTAAAAAAAGATTAGTTTGACTAAAACAAAAATTCTTGAGCCAAGAAATTTTTTTTTAACCCAGAATTTTATCTTATCTCAAAAGTTTTTCTCCTAATTCAAGAAATTTTTTTGTTTTCCTTATCACAAAATTTTTTCTCGAGTCAAGCTAACTTTTCTATCTATAATACAAAATATCTACTCTTCTGGTAATGCCTACACGGCAAAAAAAATTTCGTTCTGGTAACCTAACTGTAGAGTTACCACAACTATACACAGTTTACTATTCGTTGTAGAGTTACAGTAACATAATGTTATTTAGTTCTGATCTCAATGTTGTCGAGCTCTCAGAGCTCTACGGGATTGTTCTCAGGGCCAAACGGTATAGTTAGGAGCGTCCTACGTTGCGCAGTAGTGGAGTGCGCTGACATATTTCATAACCTTCTAAAATGACAAACAGAATTATTTTGTTATCCATATTATTAAAAATATATGAGGACAATTAAGTTTCCAGTTTATTTATTTAAGGAAATAGGTTTTTTTTTTTGTCAAATTGAATTTCGTTAGAACAGTTTTGTATTTATGGTTTTTCAAGGTTCATTTGCAGTGACTGTTAGTTTAATTTATTAGTTGAATATATTGTGATACACGGAGAAAAAAATTTTGCTATAGGAACTCTATAGTAATTAGTTAGTTGTAAAAAGTTTTGTAAAAAATTTTTTTCTCCGTGTATCACAATATATTCAACTGATAAATTAAATTAACAGTCACTGTGAGTAAACCTTGAAAAACCATAATTACAAAACTGTTCTAACGAAATTCAATTTGACGAAAAAAAAACCTACTCTCTTAAATAAATAAACTGGAAACTTAATTGTCCTCATATATTTTTAATAATATGGATGAGTAACAAAATAATTCTGTTTGTCATTTTAGAAGGTTATGAAATATGTCAGCGCACTCCACTACTGCGCAACGTAGGGCGCTCCCAACTATACCGTTTGGCTCTGAGAACAATCCCCTAGAGCTCTGAGAGCTCAACAACATTGAGTTATCAGAACTAAATAACATTATGTTACTGTAACTCTACAACGAATAGTAAACTTTGTATACTTGTGGTAACTCTATAGTTAGGTTACCAGAACGAAATTTTTTTTTCCGTGTAAGTAATAAGTTATCGGAATACATTAAAAAGACTCCATTTAACACAAAATAAAATTTGTTTTCGTTTATTTATCTTTTCTTGTGCATATACGGTAGTGATTTTATGTCCAATATTTATTGATATAATTAAGAAAATAAGATAATTTTGTGACGACCATATTTTTATTTTACAAATAATTTTTATTTGTAATATAAGTTCTATTATTATTTTATTTCTATTATAATACTATTCTTATTTGTCATATACAATTATTGTTGGCAATATAAATTTGTTCTGCCGCATTTATTTATTAAATTATCAATGCTAATTCGTAAAAAAAATTACTAAGCAGACTGCCAAAAATTTGTTATAGTCTCAGAACGATCCTGTAGAGTTGTGAGAGGTAAATAACGTTTAGCTCTCAGAGCTCAACGATGTAGAGTTGCAGGAGCCAAACGGTATTGTTACCATAAGAATACGTTAACCTACTGGAACTTTTTACAACTAACTAACTACTATAGAGTTCCTATAGCAAAATTTTTCTCTCCGTGTAGCGTTTACTTTCACCATCTTCTTAACAATACCCCTAGCAACAAAGCTCCGCAAATCCAACACCACCTTTTTATTTAAAGAAATTTAATTTACATATGTACAATAAATATTTTATATGATAATTTTCACTTTATTTTCATTAAACAGCTTACATAAAATGTATTTTTTTTCAGATATTTGATTTAATTGAATTAAAATATTTAAAATTGGTATAAGAAACTTGTTATTAAAAAAAAATTTCAAGTTTTTCTTCAGAATGTAAATTTAAAATAATTAAAACTTAGTTAAAATAATTAATAGATAAAATATAAATTTTCAAAACAATTATACAAAAAAGTTTTTCATTATTGAGTTGAGTACATTTGAAAGTTGTTAAGTTATTCACAACTTAAATTTATAACTAAAGCCAGGGAAAATAATTCTGGCACGACGTTGACTCGGAGTAGAGTCATAACTTGACAATATTAAATAGAGATTAAACTTGACATACACACTGCAAAGTGTTGAACCGTAACCTTTTCTTGGGTTCACGTTCACAGAGACGAGACGCCTACGCGAATCTAGTTCCGACAAAAAAAGATAACTAGAGATACTTATAAACTTGATATTCGAGTTTCACAAAACAGATAAAGGACTGAAGTAACCACCTTAACACTTTAAACGTTTACTCGACAACGAATTTACCTTGACGCTGAATTACAGTTCTCTATACAATTATTTTCACCAAGACTTCTACTTCCGTCATCTCTGTATCTTTAGAAAAAATCCAATAAAAATCCCCAGCAGAATAGAAGTACAAAAAGTAAAAATATTGGTATTGAGTTAAAAAAAAGGTTATTCAATTTTTCCTATTCAATTGCTCAGCTATTTTTTTTCACGCAGCAGAATACAATACTCAATAGGTAGACTAAAAAATTTAATCTAGATAAAAAAATGAATTTTTCATCAAACCAATGCCCTGGAATCGTATTTCATTGATATTGGAAAAGGTAAGACTTCATTTTTATAATTAAATCGATCGTTTTAAGTAAATAATATACTGGGAATAAATTTAACTTGATTCAAGAGAACCAAAAAATTCATTTTGAAAAATTTTATCGTCTTGATTAAGATGAAAAAGAAGTAAGAAACTTTTTTTGGTCTAGGTTGATTTTATTTGATTCAATAATTTATTAATTCAAAAAAATAAAACTCGTCAAAGTTCTCTGGCTCGAAAAATTATTATCTTAAATTAAGTTAATTTTTTTTCAGTGTAGAACATGGTTATTATTTAGAGTGTCCATTTAGATGGTCCAATACTTGAGTCAGTGTTCTCTAACTGATAATGGTTTCCAATTATTGGACAGTTTGTAATATTGAGATAATGGAAAGCAATAAACAGTAATTAAGCATCACTATAAAAGAGAGTGTATCAATAAAAAAAATGGTTGAGCTTGCAAACTATCCTTCAAAATTTTTTAACTCAATTTTGCACGCCTCATAGCGCGAAGCGCGTGTGGTGTTCCTTATACTTGACTCGTCAAGGTCAAGCAATTTTGTGATCTTTAAAAGCCTCTATCACAACCATATTACACTTATACAATGATATAAGTAGATGTACACCGAAAAAACACTTAAATTAAACCACCTTTTACTTTCTAAAATCATTTCATGTTGCTATTTTGAAAAAAAAAAAAAAAACGTTTTGAAAAAAATTTTACGTGGACTTCCGGATGTCACCCCATTTTGGATGTACCAACGATTACTCCCGAACAAATTGATATTTCAAGACCGGACCTTCTTTATTAGTTTAAGAATTCGATGAACTGGGTCCGTATTTCATATTAGTGGCCTAGTTTATGTATTTTTTTTTTAATTGAATTTTTATTAAAATTCTCTACGATACAACCGTACAAAGCCAAACGAACTTTTCTTATTTGTCACGTGAAAACTATGGCGCCACTTGATCAAGCTAGATTTTTTTAGACTGCGTGCGCATATGACAAGAAAAAAGGGCGCTGATATTTAAAAAAAAAAAATAAAAAATACTCTGTAAGAAATTACTTAATTATAATTTTTTTTTTTTTAATCAATTACACAATTTTTTTCTTAAAAAATGAATGAACGTTATGAGGCGCGCACTTTTGGATCTTACAACCTTTTTTTTTAATTTTCAAACTTCAATATCTTTTGAACGCGTTATTTGGATTCGATATTCAACGCAATTTTTTAATCAAAACAACTTTATAAAAAATTTTGAGTCAATTGGTCAAAAATTGAAAAGTTGTCTCAAAAAAATCATAGCATACATTATTTTCTAGTTTTTATTTTTTAAAGATTTTTGAAGGCGGTCGACTGATTCGCTTTAAGATATAATCAGATCTAAGTCACATAGACCCTTTAAAGTGTTTTGTCGCACGTCTTAATCGTTTGAACCACCTTAAAGATAAAATAAAAATCTTCAGATAAATTTTTTGGAGCCTTTAAGCCTCAAGATCTAATCAAAACTTCATTTTTTTACATCAAAGTGAAACCAACAACTTTCCAATTTTTGGCAAAAAGTTGATAAATAATTTAGAGAAAAAAAAACATTTTTCGACCATAACGTTCTTTTCAATAATCTGCATTGTGACTCAAACAACATTTAAAATTCTTGTCACAAAAACTTATCACCCAATCAGGCATCATAGATTCATGTACAATAAATCATCCAAGAATGTAAAAACCTCTCTTTTGAACTGAATCCACCACTGATAATCAAACGCAGTCAAGCAGAATAAGTGAAAGAAGACACGAAGTGAATAATTTTTGACGCGGTAAATTCAGATTGAATGTGACGTTTGAAAATCGAAAATGCAAATTTAACGGGCGTTGATGCAAAGCGTTATATGTGGATACAAGGCATACATATGTATATGACTTTGGTTACACATGTGTCAAACCATCGGAAAACAGGTAAATAGAACACTGAATATGATTGGAAAGGAAGAAAGGGTTAATTTTGAACAGCCAAATACTCACTATTGGTACGTATGTATTTACTATACTCGATAATATATGTCATATGTTATGTGTTGTTAACAACTAGCGGATGGACGCTGGATGGAATATAATGTAGACATTTATGTAGGGTGCAGGTTGTTTCGCAGGTTCTGCAGCCAAGAACAAGAGTCCTAGTTGTACATAGAATACACACACATACATATCTGTATATAATGGTAGCAGTTGGGGTTAGAGGGTTAGTGGAGTCAGCGGCAGTAGAGGCGGAAGGTAGTAACGTGACCCAACAGAGAAATCAATAACTCAACGTTTTACACCTGAGGAAGGCACGATAATCTACCCTCAGTATTCATTAATGCACATCCATCCTATTTCCATGCGAGAAAAGCATTGCAAAAAATTTTAAAATGTTATAAAATAGATACTCACTTAAACTGCAGTTTATACAACTGTCGAGTTACTGCTATTTTATGTTTATGGTCTTCGATATTTTTATATTTATTTATTTATCAACGGATCTAAAGGTACAGACATTTGGATTACCTAATGCTTTAATTTAGATCTGAAACGTACTCGAGTGTACTTTTTATGGACTTCTAATGGAAGGTATAAAGACGTCTGAAATGACTACGGTTTTATTAGAATGTAATGTTACAGTTGATAGATAATGGATAGGCTGTCAGAAGACACTAATAAAATTTAACGGGTTAGATTATTTTTACTCGCGGCGGAATTAGCGCTGGGGAATTAAAAAAATAAAGTATCGATACTTTAGGTTACGTGATGGTATTTTTTTAATGATCTAATCAAGGAAATAATGTATGAGTGTAGTAAAATTTATTTTTGGACTTAAATTTTACAAAATTTAATTTTTTTACTTTATTTTTTTAGTAAAAAATTACACATTGAAAAAAAAACTACACAGTAAAAAATTTTGCGTCATTGCGTCAAAAAACTTAGTCTTAAAAATTTTTGTGTTAAACATTTAACACTTTTTTGTGTTGATTTAATATTTATTGTGTTAAATTAACACAAAAAAGTGTTAAATATTTAACACAAAATTTTTTGACGCAATGACGCAAAATTTTTTATTGTGTATTTTTCTTGCCAAAATACGAAAAATGTTTTCATTTTACGAAAATAGCCTTTGGAAAAATTTTGTATGGTCCAATATGGCTATATGGTCCTGAAGGAGCTTAGAACTCTAGGATCAAATAAATTTTTCTATCTATCTATCTATATCAGGCTGTAAATGAGATTAAAAAAATAATTTATAACAATTTTTATATTTTCTAGACCTAATTACGACAATTGACATGTTTTATAATGCAAAAATCGTTATAATAGTTTATTGAATTAAAAATCAATGTCAGACAACCTCCTTAAAAAATTAAATAAATTAATATTTTTGGGTTTAATAAAATCTCAAACTTAACTCTCTTGTAAGGAGACAATCCAGCGATCATGCGCCATCTGTCGGAAAATTTCAATACTACTTTTGGACGAAAAAATTGTATACAACGATATTTGACTATCAGATATGATACACGAAAAAAAAAATTTCGTTCTGGTAACCTAACTGTAGAGTTACCACAACTATACACAGTTTACTGTTCGTTGTAGAGTTACAGTAACAAAATGTTATTAAGTTCTGATAACTCAATGTTGTTGAGCTCTCAGAGCTCTACGGGATTGTTCTCAGAGCCAAACGGTATAGTTGGGAGCGCTCTACGTTGCGCAGTAGTGGAGTGCGCTGACATATTTTATAACCTTCTAAAATGACAAACAGAATTATTTTGTTACTCATCCATATTATTAAAAATATATGAGAACAATTAAGTTTCCAGTTTATTTATTTATTTAAGGAAATAGGTTTTTTTTTTTTTTATCAAATTGAATTTCGTTAGAACAGTTTTGTATTTATGGTTTTTCAAGGTTCATTTGCAGTGACTGTTAATTTAATTTATTAGTTGAATATATTGTGATATTAAGTAATAAGTTATCGGAATACATTTAAAAGACTCCATTTAACACAAAATAAAATTTGTTTTCGTTTATTTATCTTTTCTTGTGCATATACGGTAGTGATTTTATGTCCAATATTTATTGATATAATTAAGAAAATAAGATAATTTTGTGACGACCATATTTTTATTTTCAAATAATTTTTATTTGTAATATCAGTTCTATTATTATTTTATTTCTATTATAATACTATTCTTATTTGTCATATACAATTATTTTTGGCAATATAAATTCATTCTGCCGCATTTATTTATTAAATTATCAATGCTAAATCGTAAAAAAAATTATTAAACAGACTTTCAAAAATTTGTTAGTCTCAGAACGATCCTGTAGAGTTGTGAGAGGTAAATAACGTTTAGCTCTCAGAGCTCAATGATGTAGAGTTGCAGGAGCCAAACGGTATTGTTACCATAAGAAAACGTTAACCTACTGGAACTTTTTACAACTAACTAACTACTATAGAGTTTCTATAGCAAAATTTTTTCTCCGTGTAGGACCATAAATATAGACATAACAGGTTACATAAAAAACAGGTTACATAAAAAAAAATTTTTACGAATGGTAAAATATCGATAGTAATACTAAGTTTAATATTGGAAATAATACCTTGTACTATTATAGCATAGAAAAAGTAAAAATTGCAATAATTGTGATCTGAAAGGAAGTGTTTGCTTGAAAATTCTTTAAAAGTAAAATAATTTATTTTTTTAAAGTTATGCGGTATTGGTTTTTATATCTATAAAATAATTAAAGAATAATTGACGCTTCAAACGATGAAAATTTGTAAATAATAGTGTGAATAATAAATCAAACGAGTCTTTGATCTGATTGAACAGTATAGAGTTATTTTGGTAAATCTATAATAAATAAATAAATATTTATAACAATAAAAACAATGATAATGATAATTATATGATGGTAATAATAATAAAAATAATAATAATGGTGATGATAAAGAAGAAGTAGAAGCAGCAGGATAAGTATAAAGTAATGATGATAGTAATAAAGAAAATAAAAGAAATAGCAATTTTAGTGATATCGCGTGCAATGGCCCTTTCGTGCCACCCCGAATAGCCTGGCACAACTCTAATTATACTCGACAGTTTCAGGTTACTATTACAGCGACATCGCAGATTGTCTCCTCAACTTCCTTGCCTACTTTCCCCAGTTACCTACTTTGTTCGATCCCTAAATCGTCACGTACAATTTTTGTCAGACCCTTCCTTTTAGAGTATGTACTCGCCGAAAGAATATAAAAAATAGCCGTAATATATTTTCCTGTAACCTGTATCCGGTTATTTGATTAACAGTCTCCTTTTTTGGCGCAAATCCAATCTTTCCTCTTTCTACAATCTCTTTCACACTTTAAGAAACTTCAATTTAGAATAATAAATTTTGGCTCTAAGTGTTTTAATGATCTGTTATCACGCCGAGACTTTTTACTCACAACGTTTTTAATTTAGTGTTAAATATACAGAATATATTTAAATTCAGGACAATTTCTTTCGTCTAATAGTTTTCGTTTTTTCTATTCATAGCCATCGATCCAACAACAGGGAGATTAAATTCTAATACACTTTCGATTCCGAAGAATACATTAAAGTAATTGAAAATGGTAGAAAAGTCTACGACAGAAAAAATTAATTTTTTAAATATGAAAGCATTCAACTAATATGTAAACGTGAATTTTTCACATGTTATTATTTGGAAGCTCTCAAGCAATAAAAAGTTTTTCGCCCCTTTGGAGTCACTGGAACCAACTCTAAAATCATCCATGATGGAAAAAAAATTACTTTAAAGATGAATAAGGACATCCATCTGATTTTTTATCGACGTGATTATTTTGATATAATAATGCTAAAAAAAAATTCATCGCCTTTTTGCAACAACCAGAACAACACTTAAATGTATTTCTAATCTAAAAGTAAGTTTGTTCTTTTTATTAAAAAAAATTTAAGAACGAAAATTTTTTTGGTTCGAAAGACCAAGCGGTATCGCCTTTGATATCTTCATTTTTTATTTTTCTACAATAGTTGATTTTAGGAGTGGCTCTATTGACCTCAGAGGGGCGAATAATTTTTTTATAGCTTTAAAACCTACAAATAATAAAATTTGCAAAAACTTACATTAATACAGTAGTCTTGGGATTTATGTTAGTCAGGATTTTCCTAAAAAACTATTTCAACCCACAAGATCTAAGGTTAAAAACCACCACTTTCGACGAATTTAGCGATACGGGCTTCATCGAAATATTTTTTCTCAAAAATTTCTTATAAAATCAATGTAAATTCTGTCGAATAAAATTTTTGGGACCCTACAGAAGATAATTAGAAAATAATAGTTTAGTTAATACGTTTCCGTAAAATAATTTTGTAATACATTAATTTTTTTTCTTTAGAAATCTATTTGGAGACTTTCATAAATAACAAAATTTAAACGCACACTTGCTAACATTACAAGTGAACATTATAGAAACTACAATCTTGATTGATGAAGAAAAAAAATAACGAGAAGATGATTGCAAAAAAAGGTCATTTAGGTATTTTTAGGATTTTTAGCCAGTGATTGTAGATCAATCAGAGTTTTTTGATGATTTTTTATGAAAATAAATTGAAAGAGTTATTTATGGATGGCAACAGCCGCGTCTGTCAATTATCTATTATGCGTAAAAAAGCAGTTTTTCCGTTCTAACCAGGGAAAGGGACATGTTGTGAAAAGTGACAAGAGTACAAAAAATGTCGTGATGAAAAAGCTGGCTTACGGCCAACAGGCCAAAGTGAATGGGGTTCTAAGCAACCTCAATGACAAGTGCACTATCATCACGCAACAAATTCAAATGTTTTAAAGTCTTTAAACTGTTGATTAATGCGTAGGTAGTTTTATTACTATTACTATAGTTTTATTGTTATTGTTGCTGTGATTAAAATTAACCATCGAAAATCAAAGTTTTGATTGAAAAAGTTTGTGAATTATCTGAGGCTTTTCAATTTGTTCATAATTTTATTTGTAAAATTACCTGCAATGTAATTTTTTAAAAAATTAAGAAGTTTTCTGTCTTCAAAGGAAATTTGTAAGATTCCCGTCGGTTACTTATAAAACAGATAATTCAGTCATCTGCTATAATGAAACATTTCTTCCAAGGATCAATTATTTCTTTTTTATCTCAAAGATAATTAGAAGAAAATGAACTTCTTCGTAATCTTTTATTCAATTAAAAAATAAGTAGAATAAAAAAGAGAGCCGACTAATCCGATTAGACAATTTCAATAATATCGTCGAAAATCTGATGGAGTCATTATTTCCATTATAATAATTACCGATTTATTTTAATTATTTGAGAACTGTTTGGATGATTTATTTATAGAATAAGCACAAAAATAATGACAATTAGTAAAATTTTAGCGAATAATGAACCGCATTTTAATGAGAATTTCCAACTCACGTGGATAATTATGATACCATTTTTTATATTGTGGTTAATTATTTTTAAGTTAACTACTCTTATTATTATAGGATATCGTTATTATTTTTAATGAATTTCTTCTGGCCTCAATTAATCATTATTATAATTACGTGTCAAAAAAGTTCCGTAGGATTTCGCTGTACCGCATTATTGTGATTAATTAGTGACGTATATATCAGAAATTGATGTGTTATAGATCTTCAATTAAGTTATGGATAGAACAATAAGAGTATTAATTATTTTCTGAAATTATTTGAACTCTCATTTAGAATAACACGAAATGTTCAAAATATACGACTTAAGAATAATATGTAATTTTTTACGAAATCAGGCGATCAATTACAAGTTTGATGATTACTTAGTGGTAAGATTTAATCAAAAAATTAATGAAACATGATCTAAAGACCATTATTAGAGATCACGCACAGAAAAATAAATTAAAGTAAAAGTTTAAATTTTTGGTGAATTTATCCTTGATTAAATGTTGATTTCATTTTTTGCTGGAAATTTAATTGGAGATCCTTGAGAAAAACTCAAATCATTTCCGAATTGATTGAAAAAGATGTTAAAATTGAAACTTTTTAGATTGTTCTTATTTCATTTTATTTTTTTTTTGCCTTTCATTTTGAAATGATGAAGACCAATGAAGTACTTCACATTGAAGGTGGAGAACACTAACTTATTTTTATGGTTGCCGTACAATAAGCTCAGAGCCAATCATTGGTATTTATAAATCTTAAACGTTCGTCGATAAAGAAGGGTATAACACAAGAAGCATGACCAGAATTTCTAAAGATTCCAAGTTGAGTGTATCAATAAATATAAGACATATAATCCAGTCCAATAGTTCCAAGCTGTTAAACTCAGAACTGTTTGAACCTTTGAACCTGTATAAATTCGCCAGTTAGGTATTGTAAAAAATTGAAAAATTATTTCAGGAAGACTAATACTCTGGTACTATCGACAATTTATAACTCTAAGTATTAAAACAATTAAATAACATTAGAAAAATTAAAAATATTAGCCGAGCCATGAGAGTATTTCGCATAATATCGTAATCAAATAATGAATCAGTCACATTATAATGAGGCAAGTGAGAGTAAAAGCATTTACTCATTTAAAAATTATAATATAACCATATGTTTCTTAAGCACAACAATATACGATGTATTATGTTAATTACGTTAGTTAATGCATTTATTCATTTAAAAACTGATTTTATTTAATTTATTTGTGCGATAGATTATACTTTTGCATAAAATGTAAAAAATTCAAAAACTGTCATCTTAGTTATATAAAATGTTAATAAATGAAGCTTCCTATAGACGTAATAATGATGTTTTTTTTTTAATTTTTTAACAAAAAAATTTTTTTTCAATTCTTTACATATTTTTCGTAAAAAGAGGAAAACATAAACTTTAACAAGGTATTCGAATTAGTAAGGTTGGTAAAGAATTAAAACAGATTTATCTGTAACTTAAGAAAAATATTTGAGAAATAACATACATGATTATAATTCAGAATGTACTTTCATTTTTTCAAACAAAAACTAATAAAAGTTGCCCTTTTTTCTAGTGTGAATAGTCGAGAAAATCTCTTTCTACTCCCACACCGTTTTCATAGCATTTCAAAAACAACAGCTACGAATTCCCTGAGACTTTCATCCCACATGATAATAACGTGACTTTCATGATAATATAACTGACGGGAAATGATGTAAAAATAAAACGATAAGCCGTGAAAAAATATCTAGAGTCAGAAAATGCTGTTGCGGAGAAAAATCAATTTTTGAGTAGGCTCAATGTATATCATACATCATTTATCTTCGACGCAAAGTGCGATCAAGACATCGAGTGGTAGAAATAAGTTGTAAGATGAAAATAGAGGCGAAAAATTTTGTTTTATGACTAGCGGAGGCGGATCACCCCTCAAACCTCCATTTCTATACATATAAATTCATCTTGTCATGTGAGATAGGTGTCCAAATAAAGTCCGTGTTCCTCGGAATTTATTCCATAATAGATGATGAGAAAAATTCTATACATAGATGATACACCTGCACTAAGAAATTGATAACTCGAGGCTAGCAATATATATAAAGAGATGAGTAGAGTATATTCTAGAGCACGCTGTTTTAAATTTGCATCTTTAATTCTGGAGGATTATCTTTGAAATTTTCATCAAAGTCTTAACGAGTAAATTTTTTATGGGATTAGTTATTAAAATTTTTAGGTTAGCAGTAATAGTTAATCAAAAAAGCGTGAGTAAAAATTTAGTAGCCTGTTTTTAATTTTCTAAATATAATTAATTCAAAACAGTGATTATGAATGAAAGAATTCAAAATTCAATGTTTAAATTCTATCTAATACGAAATATTTAAACACGTCAAAAAATTAAAAATCATTAATTAAAATATAAATTTTTAAAAGTCGAATTGCACGACTGAAAATGCGAAGCATTAAAGAGTGTTTTGAAATCAAATCATTGTGCAGAGAATTGTAATGTTGAAATAATATTCTTTTATAATTTTTAAATGCTTGCATTTATACAAACAAAATTTACGATGTTATAGCGTTTATAAATTAACTATACAACAATTTAAACATCAAATGTCCAAAAACGGTGTAGTGTCCACAAAAGGTGCTTCTACCCTATCTACCATTGCACAGATAATTCGATGAAGATTAATCATGCAATTTCCAATAATTTATCAATTGCATAATCGAAAATTTCTTCCCTTGTTAAAGCTTGTTAGTATCTCTTAGTGAATTCATGTTAGTATTTTTTTTCAATTTAGTATAATCCATGAATAATAATTGATACTATTCGTACTTATACCTATTGTATCTTGTAAGTACTTTTACTTGCGTTTTATCCCTCATATCATTAGTGTAATCTTATTTTTTAATACCTATAAAAATTTCTTTTTTTTTAACTTTTATTTATGCATTAATTGTACAGCACATTTAGTCCTCAAGTTTAACTATGCTCATTTTATAATCTTATTCAGAGACTCTGCTACTGGCCATTTGGCTGTTGGGTTGTATAAAAGGAAATAAATAAATAAAAAGCTAAAAGGTAAAATTTTTTTAATTCTTGTCCAAAATGCGAAGAATTGAATAATGCTTTACAATGATTTTAATTTCCCGCTAAGAAAATTGAAAATTTTCAAAAATCGGGAAGATATTGGTTTTACCCCGTTTTTCAAAAATCGAGTTTTCATCGGATCTCGACGTTTTGAGGTCCTAGGAAGCTTCCCTGACTATCCCCGCGAGGGTGTCACTACGTCTGTATGTATGTATGTGTGTGTGTGTGTGTAAACTTCTCGTAACTTTTGAACGGCTCGACCGATTTCATCGCGGTTGGTGTCATTCGAAAGGGCTTCGCCAAACTTAGATTTTCTGTAAGTTGGAACCGATTCGGACCCGTAGATTTCGAGAAATTGCAAAAAAGTGACAAAAAAAAGTTGTTTTTTTTTCATTTTTTTTTAAATATCTTCGAATTGGCTGAACCGATCAACTTCAGAAACTAATTAGCTTTTAACCTTGAAAACCCGCATCGATCGCCACATAGAGCGTCAGAATCGGTTGATGCGTTCGTGAGATATCGTTGTCGAAAAAAATCGAAAAAAGTGTTTTTTTGTAATAACTCCGAAATTTTTCATTAGATCAATTTTTTTGTTCTAAATTTTTATAGAGCTCAAAAAACCACATCGATTGCCGCCTACCGCGTGAAAATCGGTTGATTTATTAAAAAGTTACAGCAGTTTGAAAATTAGAAAAATCGTGTTTCATCGAATTTTGATAAGACTTTTAAACTTGAAGAGCTCAAAAGCATAGCAAAGCTTTCTCTTTGGGCTCAAAGAGCTCAAAATAACACATAAATTGTATTTTTGAGCTCGAAGAGCTCAAAAACGTCATAAGTGCAATTTTAAGCGCCTATTTATGGAATTAGCGGGAAGTTGCAGGGATGGCCTTCAGGGTCAACCGTTTTTCTAATTTTTTTTGTTTTAACAATCAAATGAACAAAAAAACATGATTTTAACAATTGATGTTTACTAATTGAGGTATGTGTTTTGATGTATTCTTAGACTTAGTCATAAATTTAATTTTTGAGTTAAGTTTATACTGTCGAAGTTATACAAAGTTATGATAATTTTTTGTAATGTTATTATAAGAATATTATTGTAAAGTACTTTGTATTTAATTGTTCTAGTACCTGAGGAAGTCGGGAAACCGACGAAACGTTGTGAAAATTTAAATAAACATCGAATAAATATTTCCATCAAACTGTGAATTGTTATTTCATTGAATAATTATGGATATGAACAGCAAAACAATCAAATGAACATTAAAAATCTTTCATTTTGAGATTTTCCAAACTTTATTAAGAAATTTTTCAGTAGTTTTCATTCTAATTCATTAAAGAATACCTTACATATAGATATAGTTATTGTGGTTTGAATTTTATAATAAAAATTCAAACTCTAAAATAGAGGATGGCACTCATGCTCGTCTTTCAAGCTTTGCTAGTAAGAGTTTGCAGTATGCACTAAGGAAAATTCTTTGTCGGATGAACTAGTAAGGATAGTACGGACTTTTTGAAAATCTTGAAAGTAGGATGAGAACCGAGGAAACGAGTTTGAAAGTACCGAGGTGAGTAGTACTACTATTACTATTACTGTTACTACCAGCAGCAGCTAGCTAGACCCGGTATGGGTGAACCATTACTCTATCTTGGCTCTTTCTACCTCATTTTCTTTTATCCCTTACTCTCTCTGCCCCTCTCAACATAGAAAGTTGCAGAAGTAATGCTACTTGTGGAGTAAAATAAATGTGAATTCGGTCAGAATCATACGCTATGTGCTTAAGCTTTTGCTGCCAATTTAACATTTTTATAGAGCTTCAGAATTTCTCATAAAAATCAAGATTTGCTTTACAAATCCAATTATTTCGGATGATCTTATTATTATTAGTTTGAGATGAGAAAATGCTTTATGAGGTTTTAGATGTTTACAATACTCGATCTTTGTGATCATTAAGAAGCTTGTGTTAGAGAAATATCCCATCCATTCCAAAGTAACTCCGAGCAGTGGTTCATTATTATTTTTTAAGTAGTCGTAAAAAATTTTACTCGTGACTTATGATTTTCATGAGCAAGTAATCCGGAAGGTACTTGTTGATTTGATAGCCAAGTTATTTGATTCAATTAAAAAAAGGTCAGGATGAAGAAAAAAATCATAAAAACTTTAAGTATGTGGGGAAGAAATTTTCATTAGTTTTTTACTTTTAATTAGAGGTCGTAAAGAAATAAAATGGGATGACATAAAGCAGTTAACTTTTAAATGAAGTTATAAAATTTAGTTTATGTAATGTTTCTACAAGTTGTTAACATGGAGAAAATTTTATTTAGGATAATTAATAAGAGTGAAATGAGCAGATTAATTCTTACAAGTTAGTTTTTGCAAATTTTTACGTGCATTTTTTTAGATATATATTGATTAAAAAATTAATTTGATTAAAGGGAAGAAATCTTAGACCGAAAACATAACAAATTTTATCCTTTTTTATCGAGTTACAAAATTTTTGAAGTTATACTTTTTTTGGCGCGTTAGGCAAAAATGATGAGGGTAAATTTTTACGATGCGCGCGCACACCGTCACGAAAAACTGACACCCTGAAGTTAGCTACTCAACATTTTAGTTTTTTAAAAAAAGTTACCAACAAAATAAAAATAAGTACATCTACGTATGTTTGCGTGAGAACTGGCAACTGTATTCACGATATTTCATATAAGTATATATTTTTAACTTCCCGCTAAGAAAATTAAAAATTTTTAATAATGGAAAGTTATTGATTTCGGTCTGATTTTCAAAAGTCGAGTTTTCAGCTGATGTCCACGTTTTAAGATCCCAAGAAGCCATTCTGATTATTCCCGCCGAGGTGTCCGGCCGTGTGTGTGTCTCAATAAATTTTTGTCGCACGGTTTCTCAAAAACGAATCAACCGATTGAGTTCTACGATACGTCATTCAAAAGGGTCCATCAAAACGTAGATCTGACTAGAATTAAGAGTTAATTCATCAAGCCATTCCGAAGAAAATAAAAAAAAAATTTGAATTTTTATTTTTTCTTTTAAATAACTCCAAAGCGTGCGAAAAAATCATAACAAAACCATATATATATTTTTTGTTCTTAAAAAACTGCGTCGAATGCTTTTTTGAAAATAAAAATTGAACGACGCATTCAAAAGTTATAGTTATTGTGCTTTAAAAACTGCGTCGAATGCTTTTTTAAAAAAAAAATCGAACAACACATTCAAAAGTTATCGTTGATTAATAAATACATTTTGAGCTCTTCGAGCTCAAAATGTGAAAAACTGTGCTTTGAGCTTGAAAAGCTCAAATATTAATTAAAAAACACATTTTAAGGTGCTTGAAATGCAAACTTAGTAGGAAGTTTTAGGGTTGGCCTGCACGGTCAACCGATTTCCAGATTTCTTTAATTATGTAGAAATATTTTTTTTATGATATTTCAATAAACTTTATTTAACTAGATAATGCGTTATAATAAAACTTTCAATGTATTAAATACCTTTTTTTCTATTATAAGTGTAGTTTTTTCTACAAACGTAAGATAATGCGATAGATAAAATATTTAGAAAGATTTTCATCTTGTTACGCCAGAAGAAGTATAACTTCTAACGTGCGTACATAAGTACACACACACTTTTTTTTTAATTAAGTGAAATTTCAATATTCAAAGAAAACTCTTCTAAATTATGTCCTTAGTTCTAGATATTATTTTTTAATCAAATTAATTTTTTCATCTATGAACGATTTTTGAGCCGATCTATTTTTGATTTCCCATGGAAAAATTTTCTAACATGGCCTTATGTAACCAATCTTCACATGTAACCATATCAGACTATAGTGAAGGACAAAAAATAATTTTATATTTTTAAAAATTTTCCAAAATATGTGCACATCAATTAACATATCGATACTGCCATTCTAATACACCACTCTCACATTTAAAAAATTTTACAGCAGACGCTAAAAACGGCTCATTTTCAACATTGATAGAATGGGATTCGACGGATAAAAATATTTATTAAAAAATCTATACTAATAAATGAAGAGTACAAATATAAATAATGCTGTGAAGCGGGAAAGAATAGGGGTGACGGTAATTATTACGTGAAGCGTTCCACATTCACGTAACAGGATATTGGTAGGAAAGGATTGAGAAAGGAATGTGGAGAGAATCATCTTAATGTGAGTTTATAGAATATGCGAGAAAAATTATTAGATAGCTCGGACTGGGATTCGAACCCAGAACCTTCCGAAGACATGTCGGCTACTCTACCATTTGAGCTATCCGTTCTATACTAAATTTCCTTTCGCTTATTCTATATACATTAAGCCACACCGTCCATCTTACGGTAAGCATTTTTATAAATATAAATAATTCTGTGAAGCGGGAAAGAATAGGAGTTACGGTAATTATTACGTGAAGCGTCGGTTTTTTTGTCCGGTTACACTGCGAAAACTACTGAACCGATCGGAATAATACTAATACCATAAGATGCAGCATGTTTTAGAGAAGGTTTTAGTTTATGATATGTTGATGATTACTTATCCGGAACCTATATTTTTTTGACTTATAAATAATGAATTTTTATTGAAAATAAATTTATGCTATTCGATTGTCATCTGTTCAAAATAAATTTTTTAATTCTATTGGTTATGCTTATGTATTAAGCAGATTTCTTCACTTATGAGACCTGCAATTTCTTTAACTGAAACTTTCAATGCTCATTACAAATTTTTTTTTTCATATCAATTATTGTCAATTTTTGTAAGAAAGACACGGGAATGTTATAATGATTACACATTGAAAGTTACAATGAATATTAGCTAGAATAATTACATGAATAAAAGGTGCATGCCAATTCGATAGAATTAGAAATCTGTGCAAGTCAAAACAATACTCTAATTAAATTTCAAGTCTGAATCTAAAATTGCAATTCTATAAAGCGCCCAGCGGAGCGGGCGAGTAACATGTACAGCTAGTAGTTATTAAATTATTTAACCTTTAAATTTTTAATATGACTTGCATCCCATTGTTATGATTCTATTTTTTGAATTTTGTGGGATACAGATAAGAATGGCTTTTTTTATTAATTTACTTCAACACAATAATAAAATCAGTTCAACTTTAGTACTGATACTTTTTATAAAAGCGGCACTTGAGCATTTTGTATACCTTATTTTACGCTTTCTATTGCGACAAGAATAAATCATAAAAATTGAGCATACATAGGTAGGAACTTGGAGAAGAAGTAGTTTTATACTGAGATACAGAGTGATACATGCTCACACAAATATAATAGGAAATACAAAAAAAACCTTGGCCCGAGGGCTGGATATAAAATATTTCTATAGCTCAAAGACTCGGCTGTCAAATTAGATTTTAGAGCCCTTTGTGCTAAAAATAGTACTTCACAAAACTTGGAATCATACAATTCTTTTTTCCCTACGGATTTCAAACTATACTCAATACCGATTCTGAAACAAGTTGCATGAAATTTACTAAGCTAATTATCTAAATATAAGGAAATAAAACTTTTCTTTGGAACTTTGTGGAACTCAATGACTATATACATTACAAGTGCTTCGACGAGGCTCTCTGCAATTAGTAGTTGTAATTGCATGATGAATTTAATTAAATATGAAAATCAATAATTCAAAAGCCAATGTACAACTTAAGACTTTGTTTTTTAATTAATTAAACTCATCAATTTAATGACTGCTTGATCGTGAAATCAAATCGCGATCCCAAGCTATCACCGTCGAGTAAATCTGAAAAATAAAAACACGCAGATTCCACAGCGAAGCGTGAGAAATTCGAGGAATCTAAAATTTATTTCGGCAATCGGCCAGAATTTATATCCCAAGTACTTGGCAGTTTGTCAAGAGTAAAAACTCGGTAGATCAAAAGTTTAATGAACAATCTTTTTTTAACGTCCAATGCTTAAATATTTACGCTATTCAATTAAACAGTTCACTATACGAACAGGATAAAAAAGAGTCCGAAAAAATGATAAGTGTTTTATTCTATTTTGTATTCAGGATGGATTACAGTTATCTCTTTCTTTCCCAGATTTATTAGATAATAATAATAATAATAAATACTCAAAGCGCTGTTTTGCTCGATATTGTGAATACCAGTGCTTTTTTACTTTTACTTGAATTTTTCGGTTTGCTTTCGCTCTTTCGCTTTGACAACCTGCCAGAAACTATAAACTAAAAGTGAAAAAAGTATTCCCATCTCGCCTTCTTTCCGAATGTTTTATCTGACAATATGTTATTTCGGTTCATAACTTGTTTTTTGGTCTCAACTTGCAGTTTATACTTTATAAATATTTATAACTCACGAATTAAAATTTATTCAATGGACAAATTTTATAAAATACGAGAGTCTTTTTTTATCATTGATATAATGTTTTTTTGTAATTTTTTTATTCGTGTATCAAAATAATTGAATTCCATGTATCATTAGTCATGACTGCAGTGTCAATCATATTCATCACGAGGGTCAGAAAAATAAGGAGATAGAAAAAGGATTACCACTTACTAAAATAAAATTGCACAGAAAAAAAAATTAATTTGATTCGAGAGAAAAATTCTTCAACCAAGAATATAATTCTGAAGTGGGTAATTGTATGGAATCAAGACAAAAAATTCTTGAATCAAGAAAAGTTTCCTTAAATCGAGAAATTTTCTACTCAAATAAAGAATATTAAGTTCTTCAAAACTATATACTTGATTCAAAAACATTTTTTTCTGTGTGGTTTCTTTATCACTGAGAGTATTTTTCGAAATATTTTTTTATCTGAAAAATTAAAAACGTGCATCTAACAACGATCTTTGAGTAAAACTAGTTTGTAAAAAAAAAAATCTGGAAAACGGTTGACCCTAAAGGCCATCCCTGCAACTTCCCACTATTCCATATCTAAGCGCTTAAAATTGCACTTTTGACGTTTTCGAGCTCTTCGAGCTCAAAAATATAATTTGTTTGTTATTTCGAGCTCTCTGAGCTCATAGAGTTGGCTTTTCTAAGCTTTTGAGCTCTTCGAGCTCAAATTTCGGAAGGTTCTGGGTTCGAATCCCAGTCCGAGCTATCTAATAATTTTTTCTCGCATATTCTATAAACTCACATTAAGATGATCCTCTCCACATTCCTTTCTCAATCCTTTCCTACCAATATCCTGTTACGTGAATGTGGAACGCTTCACGTAATAATTACCGTAACTCTTATTCTTTCCCGCTTCACAGCATTATTTATATTTGTATTTGTATGTGTCAGATAGCTTAACTGGTAGAGCCTTTGGCGCGTAACCAAACGATCCGGATTCGAGTCCCGGTCTGGGCTGTCTGAATTATTTTTTCGGTTACCGAAAAATTCCTACTGAGTAAGGTCTCCCCTCCCCCCTATCCTTTATTTCCCCAGTTCCCAAATTTGTCTTTAATGACAAATTTAGCTATGAATTATGGCTATAATTCATAAATTATAGCTCAAAAGTCTGATAGGAGTTTAATAAAACAGTATTTTTAAAATTTTCAAACTACAATAATTTCTGAATTAATTAATTAATTTTCATGCGGTTGGCAGTATTTCACGCAGTTTTTTCAATTCTATGATACAATTTTAAACACAAACTGATCGAACCGAAGATCTTAGAGAAATTTGAAAAATTCACTTCTTCCGTATTTTTTCGACAACGATAACTCACGAACCAATTAACCGATTTTAACGTTCTTGGTAGCGATCGACGTGGTTTTTTAGGCCCTAATAATTATTCTATTTCATCAGAAACAATCCAAAGAGAAATGTCGAATTTATGTGAAGAACACTTTTTTCGAAATTTTTCGTTTTCGATAACTCTTGAACGAATCAACCGATTTTGACGGGACTGATGGCAATCGACGTGATTTTTTAAACTTAAGAGCTGATTAGTTTTTGGAGTTGATCAATAGAGCCGTTTAAAAGTTATTCCAAAAAAACGATTTTTTGAAAATTTTATTTTTGAGATTTCTCAAAATCTAGCGAAGCAAATCAATTCAAATTTTTACAAAATTTAATGGCATTGATACTCTTTGGATCGCCGCTTATTTTGATCCGATCGGCTGAGCTGTTCAAAAGTTATAAGAAGTTTACATACATACACACACACACACACACACACACACACACACACACACACACACACACACACACATACAGCCGCACGGACACCATCGCAGGAAGATTCAGAGAAGCTTCCTGTGACCTTAAAACGTCGAGATCTGATGAAAACTCGATTTTCGCAAAACGGGGTAAAACTAATAACTTCCTGATTTTTGAAAACTTTCAATTTTCTTAGCGGGAAGTTAAAAAAATTAAAAATTACCGCAAACAGGTAAGTCCTACTTTTGAACTTTCACTACTTTATTTTTTTATCGCTAACTTTGTAATAAATTTCACCATGTTAAAAAAGTACTAAAGGGAAAAAAAAACTTGATGCTATTTTAAAAACTTTTACGAGTTAAATAAATGTAAATATTTTGAAAAATTGGAAATTCACATGTGTTTATTTTCATTTTTTTGCGCCTTGAATAATTCAAAACTTTTTCATTTTTTTAAAATTTCATATTTTTTAACGCAGTTAAGGACAAAAAATATAAAGTTTTTTACAAAAATTTTATCGAAAAACTGCAAAAATAGCTATTTTTTGAATTTGTAAGTCAAATTACTAATTGAAATTTTTAATTAAATTTTTCAATGCGCGAAAAAGTAAGATATTATCAGAAAAAAAATTTTAATAATGTTTATTTTTAAAAATTGATTTTTGAAAAAAATGAATCTAAAAAGTGTCAAAAGCTTGTTAAACTTTCTTAAAATAAAAAAAAAATTGAATGAAGATTCATAAAAAAAATTTGATTACAAAATATAATAAATAAAAACAAGTGACTGAGAGACTTAAAGTGATAAAAAATGTAAATATAGTCTACGGAAAATTTAGCAACCGTGAAAGATGACCAGAAAGCTATTTTCTCGCCCGCGTGTGTGCTCTAGTCCAACGAGTTGCTGTAAAAAGGTCAATGAACTCAGCTCGCGCGAGCGCAACTCCTCCCTTATGTTCTCATACCCCTTCCTCTTGAGAGTACCAGCATGGATTTCCTCTCTTTCTTCCTCTATTCCTCCTTTTCGTTCTTGGGGTTTAACACTCAAACTAAACACTATCATCTCACTATTACTCTATTTTCCACATCTGCTTTCCTTCTCATTAGCATTTCGGTGGAAATTCGCGTCTCTATCTCACACCGATATAGTGCTCGTCTGACAATACCGTTTCAAGGTATATATCTATATATATAGTCGGCAGTGTGAATGTACTATAGCAACAGTCTCCCTTTCCGAGGATTGTGGAGTCTACCATAGGTGCAATGCACGATTCGGGTTTCTGGTTCAATAGTCCCAAGCTACAAGCTACAAGATCGATTTTTAAATACATACATATACACACTGTGCACGTACTGCTATGCGCTATATATAATTCTAAATCGCGGGGCAAGTTATCCGTGCCGTGCTATGCAAAGTGCTATGGATGTACTTGTATTGAATCTGACAGAGTTTAGTCACAGTCGCGCACATTAAAAATTTCCTGCTGTCGCGAGAAATTTCATTTATTAATCCGTTTTTCCATACAGAGGTCCTTGGCTTCGCTCGGTTATCAATTATTCAAAATTCTATCGTATTTGCGCTGTTTTTAATTAGGAAATAGTCCGCTGAGAAGTTAACAGGAATTTTGCCGGTAAACGACAGATAATAGAAAAAAAAATTTTTTTTGTATTAATAAAAAACTAGGAATTCAAATTGCGCGCATACGCGCGCGCTTTAATCCTAATCAATAAGGAATCAGTAACCATTCTTTCGAGATTTTCGATACTAAACTAACTTCAGTTCAATCATCAATTTTATATTATAGGATATTATAGGATTTTTAAAATATCTAGAAAGTAAAATTTGATGGTTCTGATTATGAAATAATTAACGAAAAAAAAAAATAATAACAATAATTTATGTGTTTAAAAATTTATTATTATTATTATTATTATTATTATTATTATTATTATTATTATTATTATTATTATTATTATTATTATTATTATTATTATTATTATTATTATTATTATTATTATTATTATTATTTATTAAAGAGCATTTATTGTAAGCCAAATTGCCCTTATCGAAAAAATTAACGAAAAAAAAAAAAATAATAATAATAATAATTTATGTGTTTAAAAATTTACTCGTATTATTATTTATGACCCAGATTTTACTTTTTTTATTTGAGTATTTTGGTTTATTTTTATTAATTATTTAAAATATTAATAGAAACAGTTAATATGATTATTGCGGTGATTATTATTTAGTTATTGTATTTATTTAGTTAATAATATTATATTATTGTTACCGAAGGTTTGATTAAATTAGAAATTTAAGAGTGTAAGGAATTATTTTGAAGCCGAGCAGAATTTTGCGAGCAAAAGAAATTAATTGTAAAAGAAATTAAAAGACTGGGAAAATTATTCTAAGTTCCGAACAAGATTTAGTATGGGAAAGCGACGAATGGATATATAATGAAAGACATGACGATTATTATTTTGTGAGAAATAATTTAGGCAAGCGAAAATTTTATAAGTCCCAAGCAAGACTTAGTATGGGAAATCGACGAAGGGATAGAAAATGAAAGAAATTACGATTAAAATAATAAAGAATTGTGAATTTGACGAAACGAATGGATGGATAATGAAAGAAATGACGATTATTATTTTAAAGAATTGTGTTTGGGAAATAAAAACTTAGAAAATTTTCGACGATTGATGAGCTTGCGTGAGCCTCGATAGAGGGCGAAGATTTCTTGTTTGTAGTGATGGTTCAAAAATATGTTAAGTTCCGTTTTGAAAATAATTTTGACAAGCAATTCTTTCTCAGGAGAATTACTCGGGTGAATACTCTTCACCAAGTAATTCTAGAGGATGATACTCTACCTGGAGTCTGAACAAATCCCAGGTAAGTATCGTGGACCGACCGGATGAAAGTGCGACTCCCCGTGCCGAAGCCTTCAGCTGAGGTACGGTAGGTAATCATAAGCCGTGTAGGTGGGAGCGAGGAGGATACTCTCCACTTGCTCTCAGGATAGAGTTTAGGACTCTCAGGGATGACGGCTAGTCGCCCTGAGGGGGGGGGGGTGTTATTAGGAAACTAGTTAGTATTTTGTAGACCGCGTTTTTTTAGTTTGAATTGTGAATACCGTCGTGTATGTTTGGATAAAAAGTTTCTATTGTATTAGTGTATATTGCTTATATTGTTTCTTGGTTTTGAACCACGTTAATGATTTTGAACCGCGAATATGTGTGAAAAGAGTGGTCTAATGTATTGTTTATATTGTTTAATTTGCTTATATTGTTTATATCGTTTATTAACATGATCAGGCCAAAAAAGAAGTTTCCTTTTTCTTTGATTTATTTAAAATGAAATGTTTTGTTTATATTTTGTTATTTATAATATAATCCCCGCTTATGACCCTGGATTCCGGCGAGCAAATTTCGAGCCGGGGATTAATTAGAATAGTTTTATTTGAAAACGTGGACGTTCCATAATATTATTATTATTATTATTATTATTATTTCATGTTTTAGAAGTTAAGATGAATTTCTGAGATGTTTCTGACAGTTTTAAAAAGTATGGAATTAATCTCCATTAAATAATCTTGACAATAGTATGCAAAATATCTTGATTCCATGGACTAACAAGGCTATAATAATAAAAATAGTTGCCGAAATGAGGCGAAAAAAATTTTTCGATCGTAAAGCACTCTCTGATGCTTCGCATTATGAGTCGTGCAAAAAAAAATTATTCTAATTTGAAAAAATTAGGTTTTTTCATAAAAGTCAACAACGCATTTATATAAAAACTTAATTTAAAAAAAAATGATACAGAATCAATAAAATAACTCTAATAAACTCAAATGAAGCCGTCTGAAATAAGATACTGTTTTAGTTAAATCGAAAAAAATTTATGTAATCAAATTGGTTTTGGTGAAAATGAAAATTTACAACAGAACAAGAAGATACACACATTTTTCAATAAACTGTCAGGGGTTGAAATTTAACTCAGAGAAGGTTTTAAGTAAAATAAATAACCATTCCGATTTTTCGAGACCTAATTCCACTTTATCTAACCTTTTTTCATCATTTAGATTCATGAATTTAGGCCTCCACAGCCAAAATAGAAGCTGACTTATCAAACCGTTAAAATTAAAAGTTGTAGTCTTTAATGGAATTCAGAATCCTAATGGAAAAAATATTTTATACATTTAAGATCTAAGATAATCTACGTTTACTGGAGTCAACATAAATCTCGTCAGATCGACGTTGATATGCAATTTAAAAGTATTAGACCTTTATTCCTTTCATTCAACAGTTAAAATCTCAATTATTTTTGCTTTTTTCTCGTAATTAAAATTTTCGTAAAATTTTTCTGAGTGAAAAATTAAATTTTCATCCAAAAGCGATATTAGCATTGCCACCAGTACAGTTAATTTAAATGTTTTCTAACTATAAATAATTCACGGTGGTACATACTGTAGTAGATTTGGCCTTTGATATTAACGGTAGAATATTTAATATTAGCGGTAGAATATTCACCGATACATTTAATGTTGTTTCAGACAAAATAATTTAATAGGGTTGATTTTAGCACACATCTAATAATGATAATGATATAATCAATACAATAATCACTGATTAAATCAAGAGCATAGAGAGATCTGATAGAGAAACTGTGAAAAATAAATCTCAAAAGTGAACTTTTAATTAATGAGAAATTGATTATTCACCGCACAATTATCACCTTATTATTTTTTTATTTTTTTTTTTAATAAATAATTGTCTTCTATTTATTTTTTTGCATCGATTTTTCGTGTGATAAAAATATAAAAAATAAAAAATAAATACAATCTAAAAAAGTTTCTCGATAAATTCGACTTTGATTGATCACTCCGTGGTGTGCTAAATTCCAAAAAAATATTTATAGCTCTCACAACCGTTTAAATATTAATGTAAAAATAAACTTAAAAACCGTTAAAATAAATGATCACTCTCTACTTTTCTTTTTTATGCAACCAGTATGAAAATCTTGATGAAATTGCAAGTACATTATTTGTTTACGACAACGAATATGAGCTATTATTTGTTTTAAAATATTTCAACGTTCGCTAAAAAAACATAGTAAAATTTGAATAAAAATTTTTAATCAATTCTATTGAAGTGAAAACAAAATAAACATTTGGACGTTTTAAAATTATGATAATTCAACTCATACCGCTCTTATTGTACACTTTAAAACAAACATCTCTGGATAAATAATCATCAGAATTATAGCCTCCGATGATAAAAAGTATCATTTGTATATTTTCTCTTACCTTTCGTAATTGTCTTTTAGCAAGAAAAAAACAAAATTTATTGTATTGTTTAACTCAGAATCGATAAAAATTAATTGATTCAAACAATACCGAACTAAATTATTATTTTATTACGTTATCCTTGACATAAATGATAGTCCGCATCAGCAAACTTCCGGTGTAAATTGATAAATAAATAAATATAAATTAATTTAATTTATATTACTAAAACAATTTTTAACTTCCTGCTAAGAAAATTGAAAATTTTAAAAAATCGGGAAGATATTGGTTTTACCCCGTTTTTCGAAAATCGAGTTTTCATCAGATCTCTACGTTTTGAGGTCCTAGGAAGCTTCCCTGACTATCCCCGCGAGGGTGTCACTACGTCTGTGTGTGTATGTGTGTGTGTGTGTGTGTGTGTGTGTGTGTGTGTGTGTGTGTGTGTGTGTGTGTGTGTGTGTGTGTGTGTGTGTGTGTGTGTGTGTGTGTGTGTGTGTGTGTGTGTGTGTGTGTGTGTGTGTGTGTGTGTGTGTGTGTGTGTGTGTGTGTGTGTGTGTGAGTGTGTGTAAGTATGTAAACCTCTTATAACTTTTGAACGGTTGAACCAATTTCATCGTGGTTGGTGCCATTCGAAAGGGCTTCGCCAAACTTAAATTTCCTGAAAATTTTAACCGATTCGGACCGATAGATTTGGAGAAATTTGGAAAAATCTCAAAAAAAAATAGGAAAAAAAATTTTTTTAGAAGTGGTTTTTTTGGAATAACTTTTAAACGGCTTGACCGATCAATTCCAAAAACTAATCCGCTCTTAACATTAAAAAACCACGTCGATCGTCACCAAGCCGGTAAAAATCGGTTGATTCGTTCGTAAGTTATCTTTGACGAAAGAAATCGAAAAAAAGTGTTTTTTTCGAATTACACCGATCGAAATTTCCGGTCTGATCAATTTGTGTTTAGAAATATATCATAGAATTTGAAAAACTGCGACAAATGCCGCCAACCGCGTGAAAATCGGTTTATTCATTCAAAAGTTATTGCGATTTGAAAATTCAAAAAATACCGTTTTATTAAACTTCTATCAGACTTTTGAGCTCTGAGAGCTCAAAAATACACCAAAATTATATTTTTGAGCTCGAAGAGCTCAAAAACGTAATAAGTGCAATTTTCAGCGCTTAATTACGAAAGTAGCGGAAAGTTGCAGGGATGGCCTTCAGGGTCAACCGTTTTTCTAATTTTTTTTTTAAATTAGCATTCCAAAATAATCAACTATAAAAATTGATTCTATTAGTAAAAAAAAAAAAAAAAAAAAAAAAAATGAAAAAAAAAAGATTATTGAGTTTTGAACCAACTTTTATCTCATTTTATAAAATTGCAAAATATCAATTACTAACAAAATTTTTGCAAGATAATAAAATTTTTTTTTTCAATCATTTCTGTATTTTTCTTCCACGATCCTCACTAATAATCTTCAATTTATAATTCCCAATAAACAATAAAAAAAATAGCCTAGCTCCATAATTAATCCATACCCTCCGTAACAAAAACTTTAAAATCGAACTGCATTACAAATCAAAACTTCGACGCCGATAAAAATAAAAGAAGCTTTAATTGAGGAAGTAAAGTATGTGAATATAATCTGAAGCGCGTTCCTCATGTGTATTTTTGAGTAAAGATCGTCATGACGACGTAACTAGTTAGACAACATACATTATACATAATACAGTAAGTTCTCTTTCTATTCGTATCCGCAAATGCTCGTTATAAGCTTACAATTACAGACACTCGGTTCTTTATCTCCCACCCTCCTATCCTCCCCTTCCGCTGCAAGCTCGCCGGTCCCCACTTTCTACTCGCTCATGTGCTTTTTCTCCTCCGTCCATTGCGCTCTACTCAGTCACTTCCTAATCTCATAAATACATACATACATACATACACATAATCCAACACAAACACATTCAACTAAACCGAGTCTAGTCATTTAACTGTACTCATAATACTCGAACTTTAGACCACTAACTTGTTTTGTGCCAGTACTATTCTATACTTATAGTTATTCTACACCATACATATTCACATATATATATATATATATATATATATATATATATTTATGTTTAGTTATATATTTTTATATAGTTGTTCCCCTCTTTACTTATCCCTATCAATCCTCCTTGTTTGCTGTCGTGTCCCGTGCTCGGTATAGTATAGTAGTACAGTAGTAGTACGACAGTTTGGGTAACCCAAAGCCGAAAGTACTCGAGTCTGTACGAAGCTTCACGATTGCGTCGCGAGGGCAACCACGTTTCTACCCTCAGTGTGCCGTGCGGGTAGGTTGCATCGCGAACGCGTTTTACTGACGCCGAGCGCGTCTCTACGCTCATATAAACACACGTCTTTTGTACGTTTTATGCCACACCTCCCCTTTATATTTTTTTTTATTTTTTTGATTTAAAAAGTTTCAATTAAAATAAAAAATTGTTATCTAAAAAAAAATCGTGGATTAATAAAAATACTTTCCAGTTAAGTGACATTAAAAACATTGTGTTGATCATTTAGTGCTTTTACTTGGTGATTGTTTTAAAGTCAAGGAAATTTCTCAATGATTCATTGGGGTAAGGATAACTGAAGACTGCTATCATCTAATTTTTAGTTTAGAATCATTCACTTTAGCTAAAAAATTATTTTTACGGTGTATATTTTGTAAGATAATTCATAGGAAATTGTACAGTTTGTGCATTCAATGCAGTTGGTTTAATCGATTTATCGATTATTATTATTACCATCATCATCATTATTATTATCATTGTCATAATAGATGATTAGATATTTTATTAGTACTTTTGTTTGTACATTATACGGTGTAAATTTGGGAGCAGTTCGACGGGCAAAGTTAACGAAAGGAAGTTTTAATAATTAATGGGAATGTTTTGTTAGATTCTGGTGTACATTATTTACTCGGTGTTTCCATACGTTATCCACGTGGCATTGGTATACATCGCGGTGGCACGCGATAGTCTTGAATGACAAATAGCGTGTAACTTAATCATAACGTGCACTGTGTATCCGAGCTAATACTTCCCATTGGAATTCTTATTTTATTATTATTATTGTACTATATTCCATTACTATCACTAATAATACGTAAATGGCTATGACTATGATGTTATTATTATGATTTATAATTATTAATTTTTTTGAGTCATCAGATACTTTTATTTTTTTTTCTATATGATTCGAGTGAGGACTCATACGTCAATTACACAATTGACTGACAGGAAAGTTTTTTTTAGATCAAATAGATTTTTTTTGCATTTATAAAAATAAAAGATAGTCTTGACTTGGAAATAAAAAAAAATACAACAGTTAATTTTGGTGCAATATTTTATAATAAATTGACAATATAAAAATTTGTGGGGTAAATATGAATTACTCAGGGAGAAGAAGCGAATTTTTTATTCAAATCTCGGTGTGAATTTTTCTTAGGGGAGTTTAATTTATAGCAGTTAAAAAATCCGAGAGAAAATTTGAGTAAATCATCGCAAGGCTTTTCGTTTTATTTTTTTTATGAGACAAAGCAGCGAGAAAATAACAGTTTAATGTGCGTATTTAGTCAACGTGATTGGAGTAATTAGTAAAATTAGTTGTATTTAATGACTACACGGTTAAATGGTGCTAGAATGATATTGGATTGATTGCAATTAAATGAAATATAATTTCAAAGTAATTAGTTCAATATTATTAGTTATGAAACAGACGAAAATAACTCGTAAAATAATGAAGTTTAGTAACGAGTAAATTTTCTTATTCTATGTTTTAGAATTTATGATGCAGTAAAAATTACTTAGTCATAAGTAGGATTCTATTAACATCTGCAGTACCTGCTTCTCAAGGGAATAGAAGAACATTGTTTCCATAAATTACACTTTACACTCTCGTAATATGCTTTCGTAACAATTAATTATCCTCTAATAGTTATTATTAGTATAATCAACCTAACGTGTATAATGTTTCATAATTTTCAACCGCGAAATTGAAATTTGATATTCTTCATTGAATATTGAAAAAATTAGTACAATTTAATGAATAATTTATCCTTTGCCAACCGTAAAATTAATTTTAATTTCAATTGATCAAAAGTAATTAATTGAGAATTTTTTTGAATGAAAAAAAAAAATTAATAAAAAATCTAAGAATTGTTTCTTATTTAATTTTTTTTTTATTTAATTTTTTAATATCTTTAAAATAATTCATTTAAAATGATTTATTAGAAAATTAACTATGCTCATAATTATTAATTATTGCATGAGCTAAAAATTTTTTTAAATATTGAAGACTTGATTATTTTTCAGTTTGTATATTATAAAAAATTTTGCCGAAAAATTTGCAAATAATTGAAATTTAAATAAAATATTTGATGAATTTTGATGAATCAAAAAACAAAAAAATATTTTCAAGTAATCTGAAACTTTAATTTATTAATTTAAGCACGTGAACTTTGTGTAACATACCTCAATGTACACTAGGAGAAAATCCAATTAAGGCCAATTGCATGCCTTGAATAAAAATGCTAGAGTGAAACAAAAGAATAAACTCTTGTGGCATATTATGTTATTCCGAATACAAAAAGATCAATTCCGGAATTCAGGATGCTTTTCTATCCCTACTTATTCCTTGTCTCGTTTTTTTAGACGATGAAACTATTGATTTTCGGAGTTAATTAATTAGTTAATCAGAGACAAGATAGAAGATATGGCGTTTATATAACTTTTTTTCATCATCAAGCATCAAATCACGCACATGTCCAGGAAAGGAAATACAAGGGGTCGAGTAAATGGTTTCGGTGTGGAGTGTCTTGAATTATTCTCTTTTGAGTTTCATATAACGCAAGTGGAGCCCAAACGAAATAATTCATATCCCCGGCGTACACCAGCGGAAAAATTCCGCAAAAATTACTGCAGGGTGACTGAGATTTTTTTTTTACTAGAGTTGTTTTTTTTACAATTTTAAAATGAAAATTTTGTTGGGTTGAAAAAATTATTTAAACCAGCTGAAAAATTTTCCAGATTCATCTCTTCTGGTAAAAAATCAGTTTTTGAATAAATAATTTATGCACCCGATGTTATGCATTGTACGAACGAAAACCCTAGTGAAAAAAAATAATGACTCGAATAACACAGGCATGTTTTTATAATATAATGTAAAGGGAGGGCTCGACGGTCAAGTGGGGACGCTAAGTAAATATCGGAGATTGATTCTATAAATTTAAATTATTTGAAAATAATATTTACTGTTATGGTTATTTTGGTATACTAAAGATAAAAGTTATTTTCATTTTTATATTACACTTATAAGAAATTTATCTTTTGTTGCTACAATAAATAGAAGTATAATTATTTGAAAAGTTATGTGTTTAAAGAAAATTTTAATTTCATTATTTCATCGGAATAATTTTGACTTGATATAGTTTTAAAGATATTTACATTTTATTAACTTGAATTTTTTTAACTTTTCGTTAGATTTGAAAAAAAAAAAAAAAAGTATTTTTGTTAGAAAAAATTATTTTCTCGTTAAAAAAAAAGTAAATAAAAATCGAAAGACCATCCAATAGAAAAATTGGTGAAGTTAAAAAACAACACAGTTTTTAATTTTATCGAAAAATTTTTCTTTTCTTTTCCAAAAATCCGAAAAAAAAAAAAAAAAAAAAAAATGATAAAAATAACTGAATTTTTTTCTTCAACAAAAATTTACAAAAGAGTCTTCTGATAATTCACTTTTTAAAAAAAAGTCATAACTCATTAAAAAAAAAAAAAGTTAAAATTATTTTTCCCTATTTTTATTGACGGACTAATGGAATAGTTTTAAATTTCATAAATCTTTATTCTCTAGTACGCTCATATCATATTCCATGTTATAGATCGTATCAGAAGTATTATAAAAAATGATAACAATTTTTTTTACGGTTATTTTCTCAATTTCCAGTTTGTCACTGATACCCTATACCGATTTCACCCTAGTTTTTCCTGCTATATCTAATACTAATACCTAATTATGATTTTGACGTGAAAGTAGAAAGAAATAACATGATTCGAAATATAATATACGTTTCTCTTGTGAAATGCAATCTTATTTCTCCTCACTCCTTAGCGTTAATACTTCATAACACAGTGTGCTGTGTTTCCATGGAAGCCAAGTTTCCTTTGTTACTTATTACTGAAGCTCACTGAACATCACTCATACATACAACATTACACACACTCACAGGTACACATATAACTCACACATACAAGCTTGGTTTAGCGTCGAAAGTTGAATTTACGAACAGAACTTTATACTCTCTACAATACGTACTACATGAATTGAGATTAATGAATCTTCAGACAATACATGATGCCAATGCTATTAAATTTATTTTTTATTATTACGAGATATTAAATTTATCAAGAGAATTATTAAAATTTTTATTTGTTTACCTAATGGATAAGATCTTCTGTTAAGTTTAAACTTTTAGATTAATTATGACGCATCTTGAGAGTTCTTGAATTTTAATAATATGTCTAATTAATAATTCATAGTGCTTTTTAAGAAAAAGTTTGGAAAATCCAAAAGTGCACGACTCATAGTACTCATTTAATTATGAAATATTAATAAAACAAAGAATGTGAAAAAAAAATATATAAAACCGCTAAAATAGCACGATAATGCGAAAACGCCTCTAGTGGGATAAATGTACACAATATATATATAGATATACAGACTTCTGGTTTTTGTTTTATTTTATTAATTGTACATAAACGACACTGAATTATCTAGCCATTTGCATTCGGTGACCTATAATTCTCTCAAAGAATTAAAAAAAAAAAATTTAACTCAATTAATGCATTTTTTCGCAAGTTACAGTGTTTTCAGAGTTTCATACATGTCGGACAGGAAAATTTTTTGACTTATTTTGATGTTTTTTCCGTTTCTATTGCACTAAATCAATTTTTAAAAAGTGTCAAATTAATTTCCATTAAATTATCTTGACAATAGTATTCAAAATATCTCGATTCCGTGAAATAACAAGACTATAATAATAAAAATAGTTACTCAAATAGGGCAAAAAAAATTTTTCGATTGTAAAGCACTCTCTGATGCTTCGCATCATGAGTCGTGCAAAACTTTAAAATTATAAATAAATTTTGATGGAATAAATTTTGTGAGTATAGAATAAACTCGCAAAATTATTAATATTTTGGACTTTTACTTTTAAATTAAAATTCTAGATAAAGGACAAGAGTTACAAAAAAGTCATAAGTACGATTTTTATAGAAAATTGAATTTCCTAAGAAATATTTCTTACGATTTCTTCATACTTTTAAAAATCTACTCATAAATCTTTTGTAAATATTTTTTCTATTCAACTTGATAAAAATTTAACTGATGACTTGCAAATTAAAATTCTTGTTACCAGACAAATAATATAAAAAAATAATAAGCATCATGTTTGTAGAGAATAAAATTTCCTACAAAAAAAGTTTCTTATAATTTTTCCTCATCTTTAATATTTTACCCAATATCTTAAATCAAAACTTTAAGAATTAAATCTTATTGAATCAAAATTTTTTTTCATTGTCAGCAACGAAGTCTTCACACGTTTCTGACCATAGAATTTCGCAACGCATACTAATGAATAAGTACTTCATCATTATTGTCTCAAATACTCCCAAGTAACACCAAGCAAAATTTCTTTCTACAAATAAAGTTTCTTTTCCCGTGCAAATAAATCAAAAAAGCAAACCGAAAGTGTAGCAATCAACGTTATATCGAGTGTTTATTTTTTCCTGCGAATTTTATGACTTTTTTCCACCTTTCTTAAAACTTTTGTTCTTTTTCCTTATCATACTTGTACTCTGAGATCAAATGGCCCTCGCTCGAATGAGAAGAAAGCCCGCATCAATGAAGAAAGAACTGAAAATGCGACTCACGTTCCAGTGGAAACAGATCCGAGCGTTGAATGGTCAGACGGTGGAGAAGCACGGTTGGAAAAAAGGATGAAGATGAAAGTGAAAAAAAAAGTATTTAATAAAAATAAAAGCTTACATATTTTGTACGTCTTTTATTTACTTTTTACGTACTTAGTTAGTTGTTCTCGCGTTACCCCGGTGTGATTTCGAAAATGCGTTCTTTCAGACGAGACTAGGTCAAGATTTCAGTGAAAAAATCTCTAATGACAATGACTGATTCAACAACACCACATCTGCATGTGCGTTGAGAGTGAAATATAAAAACGAACAGAAAAAAGTTAAAAAATGGCCTGTCATACTTGTTTTTACGTTTATAAATACGCAAGTTAAAAATATCTTGATGGAAAAAACGTTATTCTCCATTACACGAAAAGGAATGCTTGAAAAATTTATATTCTTTTTGTAAGAATGTTTTTTGAATCATAAAGTACTAAATGTTTTAAAATATTATGTATACTTATTGAAATTTTTGCAGTTATATCATCAATGCATTCAAAATCAGTCAAATGCATTTGTTGCAAAATTTGCTTGATGTTATTTGCTTTTTACTCTGAAATGTCAAATTATTTAAAAGCTATCAATCAATAAACATCAAAACGTGAGTTTTTTAGCATAAACTTTTTGTATTTTTTATTTTTAAAATAAGAATTACGCTAGAAATTGCCAATTGTCAAGCATGATAAATGAGCAGAGATATATATCAAAACTGACACTAATTTTTCAATTTTTGTCACAAAAGTTAAATATAAAATAAAATTATAAAAACAATATCTCAAGCGCAGTAAAATTAGCAGTTTGAAATATTTATATTTATCATAAAGGTAAATCACCTCAAAACGAGGGTAACTTTAAATTCTTTCAAAGGCGTTGTAGTCTATAGTTTCTATAACGTTTATCTCGGTTATATTTTTTTTCGATTCTCTGTAGTGTTTTTTACTGTAATTGTTTGTCTGTAAATTTTAATATTTTAATTAAGTTTTTTTATTCATTTTAATTATCAGCTTTGAAACTTAATTAAATTTATTTCGGTGAATAAATATTCATCTAAATTTTTCCACGAGAAAAAAAGTACAAAATACTTTTTATATTGACAAATTTGTACAGTCTAGTTACGTTTTATTCACAATTAATATATTTAGCACATACAAATTTTATGATCCATAAAAAAAACTCACGGATTTATAGACACGTAATACAGATTTATAAAGGAACATATAAAAATGTATATTCAATTCGGAGTTGGTACGTAAAGAATGTTTAAAAATGTAAAAATACTTTTGTCGATAAATAATCTACGTAAATTTTATATTTTTAACTTACGTAATTATAAATAGTGTCTGTGCATAAATATTCATCATGCGCAGATACTTAAAAGCATATTAAATCTTTTAAGTATTAAAAATTTGTATAAATAAAAATGAAAATAAAAAAATTGTATTTACGTTTACAAAATCGGATTCTGGTTTATTCACATATCGGATTATGACTATTAAATTATCTCTTTTATAGCGAGGAGCTTTTTTTTATTTTATCATTAATTAAATAGAAAGTTGGAGTTTTCATTAAAAATGCTAATATGTTTGGTAGGAATTATTTTCATGCAAATTGTTTTTTAATTGTAAAAAAAAAGTTTTATAAAAAAATACGATAGCGATATTAAAACTTTAATGAGTTTTATCAGTCTTGTTAACAGAAATATTTTTTTTAAATAATGTGTTAAGAAAAAATCTATGAACAAAAATTTTAATGTAGATATGTCAATTGATCTGCAGCTTGTATGTGCAAATGTATAATCATATTTAATTTTTTTTTGTAAAATTTAAAAATCTTAACTTTACTTTACTTTCTTCAATATTCAAATGATTATTTATAATTAAATTTTCACATTATTCCAAAATTTCTCAAAAAAACAGAGGCTACATATTGTAAAAAAATTAAAGTTCCATAACTTTAAAAATTATTCATACAGACACAAAGCTTAAAAGATTAAATTTTCTTTTGCTTTGACATTAACAGGGCGTCAAATATAACTTTAATCACATATCACAGTAGACTTATATCTTTTTACATACATATATGTACAAGTATAGACTTGCATAGCATATCTGATATGATATAAATTCACGGACGTACGGTCTCACAAAGCGGCCATGATTTATCGCGATATACGTTTCATGCGCATATTCACTAATGGCTTTTACTATCCGCGTATTCGTATTAAATACAAGTAAACGTCATGTATCCTTCATCAAATACTTTTGTATTATAAACTTGTGAATTTCTCTTTTTCTTCAGTATCATTTACTTTCTTGAATATTGTGATGACAAAAAATAGTAATAGAAGTTTAAAAAAAATAATTTGTTAAAACTTTTGATTCGTGTTTGTTCTCATTTAATTTATTATCTAAACTTAAATCTTAAATGCGAGTTTAATTATATGCTCGCAAATAATAGACCACAAATAATGATGATTGCTTCAATTAAAAAATAATGAACCGAGCAGATATAAAAATTTTTTTTTTTGTTTTTAGGTATATATATTTCTATTAATATTTAATTTTTATCGATTCACAGCATTAATTTTTAAGGTCTCAATTGTATGAATGACAGAGATATAACAATGTAACAATAGAAAAAGTTATGGAGGGTGGATGTCAGTTTTAAAGGCATCAATTAACATAGAAATGAGTTGGCTTTTTAAACTTGGAAAATCTTTAGGGAAAACAAGTACAATATTTTATTCAGTGATAAAAAATTATAAATTCAACAGTTTTGTAGGTTTTATTATTATTATTATTATTATTATTATTATTATTGTTTTAATATATGACTCGGTAATTTTAATTAATAAGGAGGATAAACAAAGATAGTTATTATTATAAATCGAGATACCCAATCCAATTCATGAAGAATGACTAATTTTTTCATTATTATTCCTTCACTATAATATTTTATCGGTTAGGTATGAGGTCTCGGCTGTCCGAATTATTTTTTCATTTACCGAAAAAAGTTACACTTTTTTGAGTAAAAAATAAGTAAGTAAAAAAAAAGAGTAAAAAATTATATCTTTACACATTCTCAAACAAAAAAATTGTTGAAATAAATTTTAGTTGTTGTATTTTTACCTAAGATTTTCTCTGATGACATGAGACCTCATACCGATAAAATATTATGGTGAAGGAATAATAATGAAAAAATTAGTCATTCTTCAAGAATTGGATCGGGTATCTCGGGTTATAATAATAATTATCTTTATTTATACTCTTTATTAATTATTATTATTATTAATTAAAACTATTTTTTTCTTGACCGATTGTATTTTTATAAATTACATTATTAATTTAAATTATTAATTAAATTATTAGTTTTTTATTATTATTATTATTATTGTACATATTAATAGATTAAACGTAAAACATAACTAAAAGTCTATTAGATACACAGTAAAGTGTCGACGTTTATAATTAAAGCAAACGTGACATAGGATTTACAGTTGAAGCGTTAAACGACGTTTTACGTTGAGAGACTTGTGCGAGGAGATCTATAAATAGATCGTAACCAAACTTTTTTTTATCAAAGATCCGAGAGAATTTGTTAATTATATAATCCAATTAACCCGTTTACCGTATAAATGATAAATATTAAAAAAATCATTGATGTCTATACAGTTTTTAAAAGTTTTAATTGATACTCAGCATTACATTGATAGAGTAGAAAGTAACGCAAATATATAAATAATGAAAATATAAATACGAAATAAAAGGGATAAATGGAAGGTATAAAATAAATTAAATTGATTGTCAATATTATTTGATGCACACATCTTTCTCATCTTGAGTGTTGCTGAATGTGTGTTTTATGGAGCGTTTAAATTCAAAGTAGTTTCGTGATATTTTCAGCTTTGTCGGTATACTGAGTCGGGGAGTAAAAATAGTATTGAAAGAAATATGCATTTTCGGAGGTATATTTTCTGTGTGAGAAAACTGAGAGTAGAAGTAGAAAGCAAAGAGACTGTCTGTTATGTATCAATTGTTTTCTATGATAAGTAAAACATTTATTTGACACATATCATTTCAGAGATTTTAAATACTTAAATATTTCATTTTATATTTATGTCAATAAATTGTTATATTTTATTTTTATTGAACGATTTGATTCATAAAACGTTTAGCAATTTTTAATAATAATGATATTAATAATAACAACAATAATATTGACTAAAAATTCGAATTTTACCCCCACGGAAAAAGTATATATTCTGGAATATATTCTGAAATATATTCTAGAATATATCCGAGAATATATTCTAAATATATTCCGGATATAGCCCGTTTTGCCCAAGGAATATATTTCAAAAGTATATGCCTGAATATATTCAGTTTATATACAATGGATCAGACCATAGATCTGACGACAGACCAGACTATAGAACAGAAAAAAATTTTGAGTAAAACGGAATACAAGTGAGTGCATGCCCATATATTCCGGAATATATTCCTTGGGCAAAACAGGTTATATTCGGAATATATTCAGAATATATTCTCGGATATATTCTGGAATATATTTCAGAATATATACTTTTTCCGTGCGGGTATCTAAAATCAATAATTAAATTATAAATAGCCAGCCTAATATAATCATTAGCCATGGTTTTGAACATTATTACCACCTAAAGGCAGGAACCGCAATGTAATAAGGTCAATATAACTGTGGTGTGGTTTATCTAATAACGAAAGTGTCAACCTACATGTACTATAATATTAAGCAAATTTATATCTACTAGAAAATTGAACGCGCTTCTGTCTAAATGTTTATCATCGACAATTTAATCAATATTTTTACAAATTTTACTCATTAATATTTAACCGTTTCCATGGTAAATGTTGCCTTAGTAACCATTGCTATGGTAACCGTTGTCAAAGTGATCACCATAGCAACGGAAAGCGACAACAATGAAAACGTCACATCAACTTTTTAATAAAGGATATTTGGGTGCATTAAAAAACCGACGAAGCTTTTTTTTTTCAAATGATCATGAAATTTTGTCCGGAAATGCAAAAATAAAAACCCTATTAAAATTAGAGCTTTTAATATTGATATTTAGAAGAAGCGAATCTAAATTATCTATTTTCCATTTAAATAATATGAAATAGTATATTACACACCTAGGGAAGTAAAGTAAGAAATGTCTCAGATCACATGTAATTGTTGGCCGAGGCGAAGCCGAGGTCAACAAACATGTGATCTGAGGCTGAGGGAAGTGTTTTTTTGTCCGACGAAGGCGGAAAGCGGCAACTTAGTTTAGCGCAGCGGGACGAAAGTTGCCACTTTCCGCCCGGAGGGCAAAAAAGAAATGTTTCTAACTGTTGGAATTATATCTCGTCATTAAAGAATTTACCAACGAACGCGACACATTTTTTTATAATAAATTGAACGCCGTATAAAAATTGTTTCTTCTAATTTGAAAGAAAAAATTAATATTTTAAAAGTCGAGGTTAAAGTTGAACGTATAAAAAAGTCAGTTTTTCTTTCATCTTCAGCGATCTCAAAAAAGTTAATATCAACATACAATAAATTGTATAAAATGTAATTTAACTATTTTCAATATTTTGAAATACCCTGTGAAAATCAAATTAATTGAATGTCGAGATGTATTAACTTGCTATAATTGACATGTTAATGAAGTCTATCTTGACCACAAGTCATCAGTAAATACGTTGCATAAATTTAAGCTTCACTGGACTTCACTATCGATTTAACATGTACTTTTTTCGTAGATTATTTTTAGTCTCTCGCATCAGTCAAGGAGCATCTACAGATAGTTATTATTAATATACATCAATGGCCTTTGATCTTTTATATTCAGTTAATTAATACGCGGAGCAAAAGATTGTAAGTTCAACATCGAGTCTTTTTTTACCACTTACATTTTTAATTATACGGTTCTTTTTTAATGTATCAAAGTTAAGGACAAATTTCTTTGGGATTAATTCGGTGCAGCTGGTAATCGATCCATTTAGTTCCTAGTTGATAATAAGACTAAGTATAAAACAAAATTTAATTTATGCGACACGTTGTGAATCAGACAAATGACCTATTTGCATTCTTGCCAGAAGTTTTACGTTGATGGTAAATGAATCCTTCAGAGATTTAATTTATTGATATAAGATATCTAAAAGTTGTGACAAAATAGTTGAAAAAAAATTTTTTGATAATAATTAATATCGATTAAGAAAATTTGATAAATTTTTCTAAACATATTTTAATGCAATAAATTACCCGAGAAATATTTTTATTATTATTAAAAATTAATAATCTTATCTATATTTTTTACATTGTTTTCGTAAATAATTATTTAAAGGAATTGTAATTAGATCAGAAATGTCAAAAAGTATCACGATTACTTTGATTTACACGGTAATTTTGAAAGAAAATTTTTTTCTGGGACATATGAGAACATAACCAAGCATTAGTTGACAATTTGGTAATTTACCGAAAAAAATTCTTTTTCAAATTCTTGATACAGAAAATCTTTTCGAATATTTAATTGAAGCTTTCTATTTTTTTCAACATCATTTATGGCCAGAATTATGAAAAAAAAATAAATTAGGAAAACGGTTGACCTGAAGGCCATGCCTGCAACTTCCCGCTAATTCCATACCTAGGCGCTTAAAATTGCACTGATGACGTTTTTGAGCTCTTCGAGCTCAAAAATAAAATTTATGTGTTATTTGGAGCTCTCTGAGCTCAAAGAGCTAGCTTTGCGATGCTTTTGAGCTCGTCGAGCTCAAAAGTCTTATCAAAATTCGATAAAACACGATTTTTTTAATTTTCAAAATGCTATAATTTTTGAATGAATCAACCAATTTGCACGCGGTTAGCGGCAGTCGATGTAGTTTTTTGAGCTCTATAAATAATTTTAAACAAAAAAATTGATCTGATGAAAAATTTCGAAGTTATTACAAAAAAACACATTATTCGATTTTTTTCGACAACGATATCTCACGAATGCATCAACCGATTCTGACGCTTTTGGTGGCGATCGATGCGGGTTTTCAAGTTTAAGAGTTGATTAGTTTTTGAGGTTGATCGGTTCAGCCAATTCGGAGATATTAAAAAAAAAAAAAACAATTTTTTTTTCACTTTTTTTGCAATTTCTCGAAATCTACTGGTCCAAATCGGTTCCAACTTACAAGAAATCTAAGTTTGGCGAAAACCTTTCGAATGACACCAATTGCAATCAAATCGGCCAGGCCGTTCAGAAGTTATAAGAGGTTTACATACATACACACACACACACACACACACACACACACACACACACACACACACACACACACACACACACACACACACACACACACAGACGTACGGACATCATCGTAAAAATAGTCAGGGAAGCTTCTTAGGGCTTCAAAACGTCAAGATTTGTTGAAACCTCGATTTTTGCAAAACGGGGTGAAAACAATAACTCCCCGATTTTTTGAAAATCTTCGATTTTCTTAGCGGAAAGTTAAAAATTATAAATGTAAAAAGTGGCAGAACACTAAAATGATGTGAATACAGTTTATTTTTCAAATATCAAAACTAAAAAAGTTATCATATAATATTAAGTATCCCCAAAACCTTAAAAAATATTGCGTTGATTACTTTCTTTTCCCGAGTAAAACAGAATTCCGCCGCAACACCGCTGCACGGCTTTTAAGCGCCGCACCACCGCTGCACTACAGCCGTGACAATTTTGGTTATTTTACAAGTGCCGCATGACCGCCGCATCACCGCCGTGACAAGTAAAGAATTTATCTATTCGCCGCACTACCGCCGCACCAGCGCCGTGACAAGTAAATAAATTTCTATTCGCCGCACCACCGCCGCACCACAGCTGTGACGCGCCCGGGTAAAAATAAAATTATTAATTTTACGAAAAATAATAAATTTTGTTCGACCGCCGCACCACCGCTGCACCACCGCCGCACTATACCGCTGTTTGATGGTATATACATTGAAATAAAATATTTGTTGATCATTCAAATAGCTTAACTAAATTTTTAGTCAACTATGGCTTGCAGCGCAGTTGGCAATGTTCGAGACTTCCATGCAGACGATCCATTTTCGAATCCCATCACAGTTCAATTTTTAAAATTCTTTCAGAGTATTTTGATAGGCGTACCGCTTCTGTGCAACCCGAGGACTAAATTAAAAATCTACATCAACAATACGACTAAAAAAATCAATAATTTCGCGGTGCTTTGGCCTGGTTTAAAAAAAATTTTTTTTTTTAATATTAGGCATTTGATTAAAAGGAGGTTGATCAATCGGTCTTACATTAATATTTCTAGTCGCATTATTTATTAATTAATTATTGCGTGATAAATTAATTATGATACCATTTTTGTGAAATTGTAGGTATGACTTAGCATTGGTGCGGCGGTGGTGCAGCGGTGGTGCGGCGATGCTAGGGGGAGTAAATTTTTAGCGTGTGGCGTAATAGTCCGCCAAACGGCGGTCGTGCAGTGGTGGTGCGGCGGTCGAACAAAATTTATTATTGTAAAAAATAATAATTTCATTTTTACTCGGGTTCATAGATCTGCGTAAATTTGTTTATTTTCAAATGTAAGCGCTAATCCAACTTAAAGTGGGTAATAAATCAAAACTATTTTTTTAGACTTTTTCTCTAGAATCATAAATCCAAACTTCACGATACAATAAGTTACAACTGTGACTACATAACAACTCAAATGAGCTAACAAAAATAATGATGATAATCATCAATATTAATAATCATAAAACAGCAACACTAGTAGCACTAAAATAATTTTTCCCTTATATTTAAATAAGGCATAATAATTTGAGTCTATAAATACTCATCTTTTGAATATAAGTACTGGCAGATAGCCAACAATACAAAGTATATTTTTAACCTTTCTGTCAGAGGAATTCGATGATCTATGATTGGGTCAACATATTGGTAATAATTCGAATGCTAGTTTTGACCTCGAGTGTCAAGACTCTACACGAAACACCAGTTAGCAACAATAGCTTTTGTTTTGAGCTAAAAAAATACCTAAAAGTGTAAAATGTTAAGTGTTACAGACTTTTGAAAGCGTAAAAATAAAATAGATGAAAAAAAAAATATGTTTACTTGAATTGACATTCAAAAGTCACGTATTTTTATGTAAAGAATAAACAAAGATAAAAATAAGAATAATTGGAATAAACGATATGTATGTTGAATCTTGACCGAATGCCCCTCTGTGTACTGACTCCTACTCAAATTCATGATGTTGTACTCATTAGTCTTTGCTGGTATTCATATCTCACGTATGCAGTATGCAGTTAGGGGCAAGTTGCTCTTGACTACGTAACCCAGTGAATTGGTTGTGTACATATATGCTTCCCGGCACTCTACACTACTCGAGCTGATGGTAATGCCGGTGAGTTTACTTCAAACCAACCACTAGTAAAAAGTGAAGGTGAAATGCCTGAAGATGAAGTACTTCTTATTTTTCCTTGCTTTGCTTTCATTTTTTGAAGGGAAACTTTTGTAATTGGAATTGTAATTTTACACGTCGTTTCATACTTTTTTTTTTTAAATGCAAACTTGATGATTAACTCTCGGGTAGGGTAGAATTTTACTCAGTCGTTCTTTATTAATGAATTCATGCCAGCTTTTAATTAGATGTTTTTTCAATGATCGGTATATCACTTTTATTTGATAATTTTCAGTAATTATAAGTAGTTCCGTTACTTAAATTCAAAACAAATAATCAACTTCAGTTTTGTAGGCCACGATAAAGTAAAAACGATTGAGAAAAAATTTCATGATTAAACTGGGGTAAACTTTTTTACCACTCAATTTAATTTATATAATTTTTTTTAAATTTAATGTATGAGTTTTTATAATTTATTTAAATCAAAAAATTAAGAAGACTATTTGTAAAGATCATAAAAGTAATTACAAACAAGATCTCTCATAATTTTTCTATGCCTCTAATATTTTACGCTTTAATAAAAAATTTTTTTCGTTTCTTGAAAAATAAAAAAAAAATTGTTTATATCTTAATTTGCATTAAAAAATAATTTTAGAATAATTTAACGCGATAAAGTATTAAATATCACTTTTATGCTGTGTTTCAGAAATGATTCGATTTTATAAATTTTCCCTTAATGTTTTCGAAGGAAAGTTTAATCCTTTAAGGTCGATTTTACTGTTCGCGAGGGATTAGCGAGAAATGCAACTGGATAAAGGCAATTTCACCCGTACATATTAAGGCTTAAGAACTTTCAACGGGCAATTTAGCTGCAAAATTAATTTTAGCTTTACTTCAATTGTTGAATGTTAAAAAGATATAATAATATTAATGATGAATTTAAATTTGTAATTAATAAGTTCAATTGTTAAATATTAAATTAATATTTTACTAAAACATATTAAAAAAAGTAAAATAAAGTTATTTTCTATCAAATACTGAAAAATAGTACCAAAAGTTCATGACCAGTTTAATCAGTAGAGTTTTGTTTCACCCATTAATTAAAATAATTACAGGTATCACATTTAGTAATTAATGATTTTCATTCCAACTGATATTTAACCTCCGTATCGCTTTTTAAAATATAAAATTATAGTGGTTGAAGCTGGTATTTCACTAGATATTTAATTGAACCGTAATAGTTTTAGCTAATTATAACTTAATTATTCTTTCCACCTAATTTTTAACATGGTTTTTAATTTAATTATTAATCAAACCAAAGGTTGGCAATAGCCTAATCGGCTCGGTACCTGCATTTCGAAAGAGTGGGACCAGGGTTCGATTCCGGCGCGCACCAATATTTTTCAATGATTATAAACTAAGAATATGTGCGTTTCATTGCCAGCCTCTGTACCGGTCGGGTTTTCTGTGGTTTTCCCATATAGTTATGGAGGTAAAATGTCATTATAGAAGTACCTCCATACTATTTAAGACCGTAATGCAAATGCAGGTACTGATTATAACGCGTAAGTCGGCCACAGTCGCAGCACATGTGTGTCGGGCATGAAAGAAAAAATCCCGACATGCAGGGGGGTGGGGACGAAAAAGTGGTTGAGAGTTATAATGACGGGGTTGAGAGATTATATTGCGGAGAAAAAAGTGGAGAGACAATAATTCCCCACCCTCCCTTGTAAAACACTCTACAGTGATACAAGTAAAACCATCCTCAATTATAACCTCATTATTAATCAAACCAAGAGTATCATTTTATTAGTTTCTTATTTTTTAACTTCCCGTTATCAAAATCAATAATGATTAAAAATTTTAAAGATATTGGTTTCACCCAAATTTTCAAAAATTGAATTGTTATCGAATCTCTGCGTTTTGAATTCCTAGGAAGCTATTACAACTATTTTTACAAATATGTCAGCATCTCTGTACTTATGTGTGCGCATGTGTGAGTGTGTGCAAAAGCTTTTTATAACTTTTAAACTGCTTTACGAGATGATACTTAAATTTTTTTTTTAATTCGGTCCGATACTCTTTTAATCTGAAACAGTGATTTTTCACTGTTTCACAGTTATAACCCGTGCAAAAAAAATCTGAATCAAAATGAATTTAAGATTGAAATTCAAATTTTGATATAAATATAAATTAGTTTTGAGCTCAATCCAAATTTGAAATTGATTTGTAGATAGAAATTAGCACACCTGTAGAACTTTCGATCCTGCTTCAGAATTTTAATAAAGACTTAAGAATATTTAGGATAAATTTTATATATAAAATTTGTGAACAAATCAATTTCAAATTTGGATTAATCTCAAAATTAATTCATATTTGTATCAAAATATGAATTTCAATCTCAAATTCATTTTGAATCAGAATTTTTTTGCACGGGAAGTATACCAAGTAGTATACTTATAACTGTGAAATAGTGTAAACACACTAATATCCAGTGATTTTCAATGTTTCAGATTTAGAGTAGATCCACAGATTTGGTAGAATCTGGCGCCAAGTTCCGTTCAAATCCGTTGTAAACGGAGCGCTAGACTACCGACTATGTTTACTGTAAGCAGAACGGTATTTTGAGGTTGCAAAATTTTATTTAATTTTACGGTACTTCTTGGCCTAAATTTTATATTATAACAGTAATTCATGCTTTATTTTAATGATATTAATTAATTATATTCAATTATAACAATTAATCTACTTGAAATTATTAAATTTTATCAGCACAAACTATAGCAAGCTCAAAAATTTCGATCCTGACTTTTTTTCTATGTAAAAAGTGACATGCCACAGACTAAATAATTTGAGAATGCATGGTAATCTTCCAATAGATGGGAAACTACAGTTAAAAAAATACATTTCACAGCTTGCATCTACATCCGCCAGGGTGCGCTGGAATTGTTTTTACATAAACTGTAGCTTCAAGGGGATAGTTTGCTATAAAAAATGCAGCCAACGCGAGATTTAAGTTGGTACCAATTGTAAATTTTTATTATAATTACAAAAAATACTAAAATCCGAACAAAAACAGTTTCACTGTAAAAAAAATCGCGCCAAGTTCACGTTCATAGGACTATTAAGAAAAAAAAAATTTCTTTTTTCTTTACAAAAAGATATAAAATTAAAAAATTGAAAAAATCCAAGTAACCGATATGATTGTATTTGATTTTCGGAAATTAAAAAAAAATTTATTGTAAATTTGAAAATTAAAAAAAAATTTTGGAACGTACTTGGTGTGCGTCATTGTGTATTTCAATTTTTTTAAAGTCCTGATAAATAGATTTTACGAATTTCATTAAAAGTAAAATATTTTGCAACCACGCACACTAAATACGTACCAAATTTTTTTTTAATTTTCAAATTTACAATAAAATTTTTAATTTCCGAAAATCAAATACAATCATATCGGTTACTTGGATTTTTAATTTTTTAATTTTATATCTTTCGTAAAGAAAAAGAACTTTTTTTTCTTAATAGTCCTATGAACGTGGACTTGACACGATTTTTTTACAGTGAAACTGTTTTTGTTCGGATTTTGAGAAATCTCAAGAATAAAATTTTTAAACAAGTATTTTGTTAGAATAATTTTAATATTTCTATACTGATCATATTCATAATTTAATCAGATGAAACCTAAAACAAAACAACGCAAATTGCAAAAACCACAATAAAGTTGGTTGATTTGTTCGACAGATCACAGACGAAAAATTTCAGAAAAAGGTTTTTTTTGCATATCTTCGAAATTTCTTGTCAAATCATTTTGTAGATAAAAAATTTTTTTGTGCTCAAAAACTACTTTGAATACCGCAAGAGATACTACTTATTGAAAAATTCAAAAAGTGTTTTTTTATTATAACTTTCGAATTTCTTATAGAATCATTTTACCAATAACAAACAATGCATAAGTAATGTATCAAACGTTTTAAACTCAAATATAGCGAGAAGTTCTAACCGTGGTTAGAAGGTCAACCATGTTTCAGATTTTTTCTCTAAAAATTGTAATTACTTTTACAGTATCAAAAAGTTCATAAAATTAGTAAAAAAAAAAAAAAAAAATGTGTTTTCAATTATTGGAAACAAGTATTTATTAAAACTATTATATTTTATGTTTGTAATCGCAGTAAGTAATAACAATAACGAAATAAAAAATTGAAGTCGTACGTGAATCGACCCCATTTTACAATTTACTTACTATCACTATCACAATTTACAATATCTATCAAAGTTCTGCCGTGATACCGTTAACATAAACTTAGTAGTAAATTGCAACATTTGTCTATAAAATAAAATTTACTATTTACCCGATAAATTATTTTTCACGACTAGCAGTCCGTCTATATCGTACAACAATAGCTCGTAAATTTATGAAATTAAAACCATAAAATAAAAGGAGTACTAACCTATGAAATTTATCTGTTATAATTGACCGTTCTTTATACGAGGATTTGAAATAGTTTATTAACTTTTGTACTTTATCTATTTTTAATCGCTAAATAAATAAACTCTTCTATTGTTCGTGAGAATAGAAGATTTAGTTTAAGCTTGACAGAAAAAAACGGAGGGCTGGGACATAACGTATTGGATTATTTACAATTTATTACCAAGTTTCACAATAGAAAATCGATGCTTAAAAATGTAATGATAATTTTTGGAGTTATCGGTGCGTAATTAAATAGGGGTGTGGAAGTTTTGTTTGAATCGAAATAAATAGCATGATTTGATTCGATCTTTGAGTTAAATATCGAATAATTCAAATTATTTGATAAGTTTTGAATATTGACATACCTCTAGTATATGAACAATCAATGTGGTTCCTTATTTTGAGGTTTACACTGGTATGGTAAACAAGCACGATTATGACAGTGATACTGACAGTAAATCAAGACAGAAACTAAGTAGCAAGCAAATTAAGCTATTGTTTTATCTTGCTAACTTGCATTTATTTGCATTACCTGGAAATTACCTTATTTAGGCTGGTTAAATAAGTTTACAAAAAAAAAATCTCAACTCAAACCAAGAACATTTTTGTCTTCAATTTTTTTTTAAATTAATCAACTTATTAATTTTAATTCAATAAATTCTTCTTAAATTAATATTACTAAAAATTTTAATTATTCAATTTTTGAAAACTTAAATAAAAATATTCAAAATCAAGAACATAACTATTTATAAATATTATTCAGTTCTAAAACTTATGCTCTTTTAAATAAAAGGAAATTTATCACAGTAATTTTTTTGGTTTAAAATTTGTTCTCTTGAATAAAATTAATTTTATTGTCGACGTATGACATAAAAAAAAAGTTCAGTAACTATAAATTTTAACTCCCTCGGGACAATATATACATTGAATTCAGCGTATTTACAATGAATTATGACCATGACAATACAAAAAATCTCGTTTTAAAATTTATCGGTCTGATGTTCCACAGATATAAAGTAGCGAGCATTTAGAAACAATAATTTCGATCATTTTCACAGAAAGATATATTGAATTGGCGTATAAGTTACCGTGAATGTGTGATCGTATTTATCAAAAAATATTAATCGTGACACCAATGATATTTCAACACTTAATAACCCGCTAAAATTGTGTAATTTTCGCTAGTATTGAATATATTTATGAAAAATAGTTATTTATTATTCCGACAAACGTTCCGTAGCAAACTCTTTGGAATAATTAATCATTAAATTGAACACAAAATGTTCTTGTCAAGTTTAAAATTTAAAAATTCATTGCTTTTTAATGAAAGAAAAAAATGGTTGTTAAAATGGCTTTGTCAGAATGGATTAATTTGTCAAGCAAACTGTCAAGTTTGCGTACAATTTAAACTTTTAATTTACTCATGAAAACGGAAGTAAAGAGGCAAAAATTCTTATTAAAATTCATCTTCCAATAGTTGACTTAAAACTTTGAAATTTAAATTCGAAAGTTAATTAACTTACTTTTAATTTTATTGAGACTTTTACTAGTTTTTATTGAAAATGTCAGTGTTAACTCATTCAATCAATCATCTGTCGCATGAAAAAATTACAAACAAAAAAACAAATTGCAGATGGTAATTAAGCACTCGGATGCGCTTTGACTGCACTATTTTTCCCATCAAGGTTATAATTGAAAAACTCGATGTTTCTCTTCGTGACGGTTGAATTGCTCACTTTTTATTTTCATCGATTACAAAAACTCTAATGATACATGTACGAATAAATAAAATGCGAAAATTTTGAAAAGTTTCAAAAAATACATTGTAAACTCGATATAGCGAAATTAAAGAGACCGGGCATTTTATTACGTTATAGAAAGTTTTCTTCGAGAGTAAAAATGAGCGATAAATTTATAATCGACTGGTTTTTATTTTGATTGAATTGAGAGACAAAATTATAATAATACTTTATTTTTTTTTCTGTTTTTACTTTGTCAGTACTTTAATTGTATTTTTATTTATATTCGTTGAATAAAAAAAATTTTCATTTTCAAAAAAAATTTAGTTTATTTCTTTCTTGCATTTTCAAAATTTTAAATTCGGAATCTGTTTAAGTTTTGAATTTAATTATGCAACAGGACTAATTTTTTTTAGTCTATGCAAACAAATTTTACAGGATGATAGCGAATTACATTAAAATGGTGACATTGAACACATAAAAAGGAAAATAAACTAACAGTAGTATTAAATTGCATAAAAAAAATGATTGTTTCCAGTGTCTCTTTATAGGTCCGAGTATGTAATATTTGCAGTAAGAAGGGTTAGATTACTGGCCTTGAGTTATATATGCGGAAAATAACTAAAGCATGAGTGCAGTGACGCTCAAATGGTTGCACCGAGAAAAAAAAAAAAAACGCAGAAATAACTTGAGATTAAAATTTTTTCTAATAAAACGAGTGTGAGCACTGATTTTGCACATTGTATCCCATGCGAAAATTTTGTTTCATTTAAATTCATGCAAAGGATAAATAAATTTATATGATTACAATGTGAATTATTTTTTTTAATTAATTAAGAAAAAAGTAGGTAATTAATTATTTAAAAAATTATCTTTGAAAGGACAATTAATTTTTTTCTTATTGAAATTTAAATAATTTAATTTTCTCAATTAAAAATAAAAATAATAATAATAATAATAGTAGTATTAATAGAATATGATGTAAGACCTGAACTTTGACTCTACAAAAGTCTTTGTCTAGTAAAACTAAAAATAAATACGTGACTGCTAATTTTATATTATAAATACTGCAGAATAAGTAACAAACTAGTTGACGATCACTGCTAGACTATAAGCTCTAGTGTTTAATATTTTTACTTTTATTGACATATACTATCTGGATGTTTTAATCTACTCATATGTCATGCTTTCATAAAGGTTACATCTACTCCATTATTATAGTGATCTATAATTCTTATCTTTATTTTGTGAATCTATAATTATACTTTTTCGATTGCAATAGACTAAAATTATTTGAAGTTAACTAAAAAGTTACTTCTTGAATTATACACTTCTACTTTAGGTAATCCAACCAGGCGATAATGACGACGTTTGGCATTTTGTTACATGGAACAATGCATACTTGTTAAAGTTAGTTTTTGTTTACTCGTTTATTGTTCATTGTTTGTTAATTAGTATTGTTTGCATAATTTTATACCATTTTAATGAAGTTAATAGGTTTAATGATAAGTAATTTCATGGCAGATATCTGGAAAATTTCAACGTGCGCTATGTTATGATGTTAAATTATGTGTATGATATGTATGAATGAAATTTAATCTCAAATTATATTATTCTTATCGCATCTATTATTATTATCATAACTATTGTTTTTGTTATTATTACTATTATTATTTCTGATGTCATACGTTACTTTACTGCCATCTCAATCTTATACGTGTAGTAAACATTAGTTTTTTATTATCAATTAATTTTATCACCACTTTTTAACACAATTAGTGTCTTTTATAAATGACTTTTTTTTTAAATTAAAAATTATAGTTACTGTAGACTAACTGAAAGTGAAAAAAACAACTTGAAAAAATATTAGGATCAGACCAAGCTAGGAATCGAACCCAGATCTCTTCGAATACATGTCGGGTGTTCTATCATTTAAACTACCAGATCCCCTCTCCAATTCTTACTATTATTAAATATTTTTTTGTATGTAAATATTTATTTAACAATCAAAAGATTGATGTGATGATGAATAAAATCAACTACTGCACATGGTAGGCTATTGAAATTTTTGATAAATATGTTCAATTTTTAATTCAAAGCAACATATTATCGATACTTAGAAATTTCTTTTTAATTTATCATTTTCGAACTCAATAATTAAAAATCACTTTATTAATGTTCTTTGTGGTTACGTTGTCAGTACAAAGAAAAAATAATATTTACAATAGCCCAATAATTATTACTCGATCGATATGTGACGTTTTACATTATAATTAAATAACCCTGCACGTAGAATTGTTTTGTGCAATATTCTATTAAAATTTTTCATAAAAGTTTTTAAAAATTTTACGATTATTTTGTTTTGAAATAGACCAGCTGTTTTGTAGTGATTATAAATAAAAAGTAACATCTCGATATTTTTTCTAAAAGCGTCTGATCTTGATAAATGTAAAAAATTTGCAATTTTTATAGTTTAAACGCTGCAGCTTGAATCCTAAAATCGGTATCCAAAAAACAACGTAGAAATAAAAAAATAAAATATTCAAAGTGTCTAATTCAACAGGATATATAAATATCGAATCCGATTGTATAAAAAGGAAAGAATTTATTTTAAAGAGATATACAAATCGACGTGTTAAACCGCAGTTATGCTGATTCTTGATGTTCGAGCGACTATCGGCTGAATAAATTACTATGGTAGAGTATTTGCAAAAGCTTCGGATGGAATTGACATAGAGTTGTCTGGCTTTGCAGCTTAAAAAGCTATGATCGGTCTTTAAAGTCAAAAATGGATAAACCAAATTCGCAACCATACTCGCTTCTAATCTCACATAATCTGGTTTATCAAATAATGCAAATTTATACGAAAAGAATCGATTTTGTCTCTTAAATTGAGTCGTGATTGTGATTACATACATTTAAACATACGGACAAACCAATCAATACCCCGAGATTTGAAATTCGAATAGACTTTTTAAGTGAATGCCTCAGAAAATTGCTCTGGAATCGTATCAGTTTCCTTTTCACAATGCCGTACTTCGAATTCGATTAAATGTTCTACCCTTCAATCACTGAAAAGATATGTCAGAAGAACACGCTTCAAACCGTCATGCTAACTCTTCGTGTGAAATTTTCGTCGATTATCAAAAACAAGGAATTAAAATGATCTCACTTATTTTAATGACAAGAAATATATCGGATTCTTATTCTATTTTTTTGAGACAATACGTTCGTAAGAATAATTTGAACTTTTGGAACAAGTTAGTAGGATCTATATTTTTCAATAAATCACAAATCAAAGACTTGAAATAGTTCTGAAGCTTAAAATCAAGCGAATTTAAAGCATAAAGAGAGTAATTTTTCAATAATACTTTAAGTTTGTGGGTTAAACGCTGAGAAAAAAAAATACTTTTATTAAGAAAATCTGCTTGATACAAGAATTTATGTTCTTGAAAATTTTCAAGAAAGTGTTTTCTTAGCTCAAGAAATTGTTAAATTGATTGAAATAATTTTTACTTAATTTAAGTCAAGAGCCTTCAAACTAATATTACTTCCACTTCTACATAATAATCTAAACAGGGTAGTTTGTAGATTTTAGTGAATCGCAAATTTTTCCTAAATACCCTAAGAATTTCTCTATCTTAAAATAGAACTTTTTCTCATATAAGTATAGGAAAAATTTTTAGGTAAATATAGAAATTTTCTTTATGCCAAAGTGGAAATAATTCTTATTGTTTTTTCTTTGTATAAAAATCTTCTACATCCGCTTGAAGCTTCTAAAAGATACTTTACATTAGTAGTTCGTGACGAGCCTCGATAAAGACGTTTACAAACTGTCTGACATTTCTAGAACACAACAACTTTGTCCTCACAAAGGTTCAAAGTTCATGAAAGGTTTAATCATTCAGCATCTCTGAAACTCTAATAATTGATGCGTCTTTTTTTGCAACTATTTCCTTTTCAAAAAGCTTTTTACTAAAAGCTTTGTCACACAATTATTTACAAGATCATGAGCGCAGATACAATTTACTTGGACTTGTACCATCCTAAAATTATTCAACGGGAAACTTTTGAGTTTATATAGCCAGTAGAGTTGCAAAAAATTCAGCTTTAATTACATCCATTGAAATACTTTAAATTGTATGTAATTTTAAATATTTGCATGAAAGCATCTGAAGTAAGAACACTAGTGTGTTTCATTAAAATCTTATGTGAATAGGTATACTGTTAATTAGGTACAAAAGTCATGAATATGTAAATTTAGTTTTACTTTGAGTTAGGACTTTAAATATTCTTCTCTTTATTTCTGGCTTTGTTCTCTTTATTTTTCTCTTTACCGGATACGGGCTAAGCTAGAAACTTTTGTAACTAAGTAGCAGAAAGTTAAGAGACTGAATAAGCTGGATCTTTGAATTTTTATAAATTTTTTAAAGCTAAACACGTTTTTAGTTTTAAATTAACTACTTATGTATCGCTTTAATGCTAACTTTTCGATACTTTTCTGAAAGATAGTTACAAACTACTCCTTTGTACATTATTTTTACTCATTAAAAAGTTGGAATGCAACAGTATGTATGGTTATAAATAAAGTTGATCGCAAAAAGTTAAAAACTAACAAAACTGACTTTTTTTTGTTTCCCGCTTTGAAAACTACTAATTTTCAGACATAAGAATAAAATCAAAAGTTAAGTTTAAAAGATAATTTAAAAATTTTTAAAAATGCTTTAAAAACATTTTCCGCCTTTTGAGCTCAAAGAATTAAAAAATAACTAAGTAATAAATTTATAAGCGTTTTGAGCTTTTCTTTCAAGATAATTTTTTTTTTTTAATAATAATAAAAGTACAAAAAAGTGAATTTGCTTGATTTGACACTAACTTAAGGTCATAAATTTTGAAACATTACTATGTAAAATTCAAGAGAGGTATTATCATATTCCACAGTTTTAAATTGAACTTATGATATTCTTGAAGGGATCTTCACTTGGTGAAAAATACGCCGTTTACTTAATTCGGTATTTCACTCTGATAAAATACAAAGTTACGGAACAAGAACAATATTATTGCGATGTTATATTATTCAAATTTAAATTTAACATAATTTATAGGGAAACGGCACAATAATATAACAAGATTCACATAAAGATAATGAGATCTTGATATTTTGATGCAGCTCAACTTGTCACATGAATTTTATGGGCTCGACCTAAATTGTCTTTTCTGAAGTGTCAGAGTCACGCGAAAGTACGAGCTACTATCCCTTGTACATGGTATCCGCAAACTTTCCACCCCACAGAAGCGGATCCGAGGGGAATGTCTTCGAATATCACTTACATACCTTCTGTAATGCATTAGTAATACTATATTTGCAAACAAATGATCCTAATCGGTTAAATAAATGGTAACTAAATTTTTTAAAAAGTTTCTTCGACTCATCAAGAATAAATATATGGTTTCATTCTATTTCTGTGGATGTAATTTTAGCCAAGAAAAAATGATGGAAGTAAATTTGATTAGCTCAAAGAAAATTTTTTTATAAGGTACTCACAATTTTTGTAAATTTCCAAAGTCGTCAAAAATTAAAATTTTTATTTTTATTCTTTTTTTTTCGTCATTCTACTATATCAAAATATTGAAATTTTCTATATGTATCTAATTTTCAACTTAAAAAATAATATAATGACGAAATAAAAAATTTGAAACGAAAAAATTTAATTTTCGACGTTTTTGGAAATTTTTTAAAAATTTTCATAAAAAAATAGATAATAAACTAACATATTTTCATAGGAGACTTAAAATATAAAATAAAATTAATTTTTTTGAATCACCCTAATGTTTCTGTTTGTGAGACTTTGTTAATTAAATAAAAAATTACTAAAGTGACGCTCGATTATTTATTTCGATGATTGATCACTAATTGAATTATCATGTTTTTCTAATTTTTTTGGTTAAAAAAAAAAAAAAAAAAAAAAAAAAAAAACTTGATGTTAGAACAAAAGATAAAAGTAAATTGATGGTAGAATTTTTTTATGGTCACTTTTCACGTTCACTCAACTGCACAATTGTTCTTGATAAGTGCCGGGTGAGAATGAAGTTATGAGAGCGTTGATAACTAAGAGGATAGTCAATGAAGAATAAATATAAAAGCAAAAACTTCCTTCACTTATCAAACGTCATTATGATTAAAGAAATGTCGATTCCACGCTCCATTTTTCCCCGTTCTTTTCCTCTTTATTAAATCCTTCATTCATATTTTAAATATTTATCTGCGTAATTGTTTTATTTTTTTTATTTCTTCATCCTTCAATATAAATAATGAAATTTACATTTTTTAAAGCATCGAATAATTTAAAACATCGGTTTCAAGTCGAATAAAGTATAAAATCCAATAAAAGATTAACCATTTTATCTAACCTATCAACTATGCACAATGATTCTTCTAAATTGGCTCATTTAAAATTATTGATTGAGGCTATCTTCGTGAAAAATCATCGTAAATTTATAATCTACAGTAAAAGGTTAAAAATAAAACGTTCAGCGCGATTTGTGATATCGTAACATTTTTCCGCGCTAAATAAATGGAAATAGAACAAAAAGAATAGAAACACTCAGCGCTAAAAGTGAAACCAATAAAAAAAGGGCTTGTCTCTTTTAGTTATATTATTGCATTTTGATGGTAAAGAAGAAAGAATATAGAGGGTAAATTTTCCGCGTTCTATTGGCTGTTCTTTATTGACTTAGAGAAAATACCTGACTCACTGTTTTTTTTTTACTCCGCTTCTCTTGGTTATTAATATAACAAAAAAACATCAAATTAATCACCGAAAATCCATCATTTTCTGTTTTTGGTGGCGGAAAGTGATATATTGGATTTAAGTGCGTGTAAATTGTTTCAGATTGTAAATTATACAGGGTTTATGTATGAGAATTGAATTTGTCAAGTGATTCTTTATTTATTAGTGAAAAGTTAATTTGATTTAAAGACCCGTGAGAAAATTTTTTCTGTCGTGGCCATATCAGAAAATTTGATGTCTATACATGACCCATTATTAAAATTAGTGTTGAAAATCTCCGACAGAGCGCGCATGATCGCTAAATTGTCTTATTACTAGAGAGTTAAGTTATTTTGTTACGTTATAAAATAAAAATTAATTTTTTTCAACTTTCTTAAAGGACTTATTTTCTATTGATTTTAATCGAGTACTAAACGAAATTTTGTTTCAAAAAGCATGTTGATTCATTTAAAAAAAAAAAGAAAAAAAAATACTTCTTTACTTTTATACGTAGCCGGATATGGCCATATATGACTAGATCAAGCTATATATCGACGGTCTAATTAGCAATTTGTCTCTCCTTATTTTTTTGAAGGGTAATTTTTTAATATTTTGATGTAGTAATAATCGAATTATAAATTATTTGAATGATTCAAACCCAAATATTATATCTCTATTAGATATTAATAATATTAAATGGTTTTTTAAAGTGATAATAAATTTTGAACTAATTGTTTTTTTCGTACAAATAGAAGATTTTTTAAAATGGAGTTAGACAATTTGCTAATTAGAACGTCGATATGGTCATATTAGAACATGCATGGCTGTGTCAGAAAATTTTTTCACGCGGAATTTCTATCGACAGCTCATATTTTATTTGTCATCGGTTTTATTTATTCATATAAATTTGAATAAAATATTGATAAACATTTTTATAGTATTTGTTGAGTTGCGATTTGATATATTGATACCTTCATATTTTTAATTTGTAATGCAGTGAAATAAATTTTTATGATTTATTAACATCGATATAAAAAAAATTCAAATTAATATTCAATTAGTTATTGCAAAATATTTGTCTAATTTCAAACGAATTTTATTTAACTAAAATATAAACACAAAACTTGAATTTCAACTCGAATATATTCGTATACGTTAAATTCTTCAAAGAATTTAATTATTCAGAACTAATATAAGCATAAACATGTTTAATGAAATACCTGAAGACTTCCACTAAATTTTAAAGTTATTAATTTACTTCCTATAAGTTTCGAGGGCGTGATAATAATTTTCAGGAAAATATTACATTTCACCTTGAATAAATTAGATCATAAATTTTATTACAAGCTTTTAGCGATATTTTCTAAATAATTTTCAGCTTACCGAAATGTGAAATTACGAATTATTAATTGATAAGTTTCTTAGATTAACTGCACTCTCGAAGCAACATTTAATTAATTATTTCTATTTAAAAATTCATAACTTAGACAACTCGTTAAGTATTGATACATTTATCCAATAAAGTAAACTTTATAATTAAAAAACTTTCTTATGGTGTTGCTTGAATCATAAATTATCTGTATACAGTTTTTAAAATCTGAGATTTAAAAAAATATTAAGCCAAAATGTTGATAAACAATTTGAAATTTTTTTGTAATTATATTTATTCCAAGAGCCTGTAGCAAAAAACTTTGTTTTATCTTTCATCATAAATTATATTTATATTATTGTGATATTATACAGACTTATATCGTGATATGAGAGGTAGAGCTTCCAAGATTTTTCAAGAGGGGTTCAGAATCAGTAATCATTTGAATAAACAAAGGTTAAATATTAGAAATAATTTTTATATTTTATCTATTCAGATTAAGTTCAAAAAAGTCGACGATACTCGATTAATAAAAAAAAAAAAAAAATCAACGTAAAAAGCATCTTAAAATATCCAATAATCACGAGGCTTATTGAAAATACACGCATTAGTCTAGATGATTGATTCATATTTAATGCTTGCATTCCTCGGTTGTGATATAGTAATAAAAATGAAAATGATAATATTTATGACAAGTACTGATAATGATAATGACGGATGATAGATTGAGTGATACGGATATTGGAGATTCTATCTAAAGATTACATTTTATTTCTGTTGTAATAAATGTGAAATTGTATTTATATTAGAGAACCAGGAAAAAATGTGATGACTTATCTTTTGAATTTACGGTAACTAATAACGATATTTTAACGCTGATGGAAAAATTATTTTTAGAGTAAATTTACAAACTCCAAATGAATATCAAAGAATGAAACTTTCGATTTTTTGTTTTAAGAATTAATAATTTCCAAAAAAAGGATTTGGAAGAGATAAAAAAAACAACCTATAGGACAATTTTCAAATCTGCAGGTTTTTCAGTTTGAAAACTTACGGGAAAGTTGTCTACAATTGTAACTTATTGTAAAAAGTATGCTAGATATTTTTTTAAAAAATGGTCAAATGTTGGCTAATTTTAGTGTCGAAAATTTAGACACCCAAAGCTTCTATAATATTCATTAAATTTCTTAGGGAACTATTTATTGAAGATGAAGCTAGACGCTCTGAAAGATTGGCAAGCAAAATGAACAATGTAAATTTTGAACTGCCAAAATATTCTACTTTCGCTCTAGAAAACTCTTTTGTAGTCACTGCAATACAATTATGGCAAAATTTGACTGCAGAAATTGTAAATGCTAATAGTTTAGAAGTATTTAAAGTAAAGATGTTCGATTATCTACTTGAACTGGATTTTTCAGTAGCTTCTTCATTTTAAATTAGCTTGCCTAGTCATTATTGATATTTTGTATTACAAATTAGTAAATCTGTGTAATTATCTTAGTAAGATCCAAAAGTCATTAAACTTTAAGTTTATTATTAAATTTATGTAGTCTAATAAATTACACCGAAATCATGTAATGTATTTTATAATTCATCATATCTACACTTATGTTATGTAAAAATTATGTTAAATTAATTTTGTATGCTATTATTGTAAACACAACTATTTAAAATTTCTTGCCATTCGGCTAATTGCCTTGGCATATTAATAAACACAATACAATACAATACAATTTCATAAATTTTAAGTCTTGCTTATTCATTCAATGTTAATGAATGCAATGAAAAAATGTTTCATCAAATGTTTTATTATATTGCGACGAATGATTCATTCTTAAGTCATTTTATTCATGCTAATTCATATATTCTAAAAAACAAATTAGGAAAACGGTAGACCCTAGAGGCCGTTCCAGCAACTTCCCGCTCACTCCAATATCTAAGCGCTCAACATTTCACTTATTTTGTTTTTGAGCTTTTTGAGCTCAAAAATATGATTTTCATGTTATTTTGTGCTCTCCGAGCTTAAAGATCGCCACCTATCTCGACCCGATCAATAAAGCCGTTCAAAAGTTTATACCTCCCAAACACTTCGAGAGTTGAAAGTGTTGGGGGCCCATTTTGCCCCCAAATATTTTTGGATATTGAAAATTTTAGGGGGCCCATTTTGCCCCCCCCCCTTCCCCTATTAAATTTTTTCATAATTTTTTATTATATATTAGAAGAAAGAATATCTACTTATTCAAGTTAAAACATTTTTAATTTCAAAATAATGAAGTCAACACAAATAGCATTCATAGTTGCCGCGGCCGTCCTTTCAATTCTCTTTATGGTCGGCACGATAGTACTCGGAATACATCTAGCGTACAAAAGTATCGAGGTTAGTTATTGTTTTTACCCCGTTTTTCGAAAATCGAGTTTTCATCGGATCTCGACGTTTCGAGGTCCTAGGAAGCTTTCCTGACTATTTTCACGATGATGTCCGTACGTCTGTATGTATGTGTGTGTGTGTGTATGTGTGTGTGTGTATGTAAACCTCTCGTAACTTTTGAACGGCTTGACTGATTTCATCGTGGTTGGTGTTATTCGAAAAGGCTTCGCCAAACTTAGATTTTCTGCTCTCTTAAATCGAAATAGTGACTTTCGACTATGAAATAGTGACTATTCACTATTTAGTAGTGAAAAGTATACCACTATTTGAATAAGTGATTTACTATGCACTGTAAAAATAGTAAATATTCACTATAGTCACTATTTCGATTTAAGAGAGTGTAAGTTGGAACCGATTCGGACCAGTAGATTTCGAGAAATTGGAAAAAAGTGACAAAAAAAGTTGTTTTTTTTTTTTCATTTCTTTTAAATATCCCCGAATTGGCTGAACCGATCAACTTCAAAAACTAATCAGATCTTAACCTTAAAATCCCGCATTGATCGCCACATAGAGCGTCAGAATCGGTTAATGCGTTCGTGAGATATCGTTGTCGAAAAAAATCGAAAAACGTGTTTTTTTGTAATAACTCCGAAATTTTTCATCAGATCAATTTTTTTGTTCGGAATCATTTATAGGGCTCAAAAAACCACATCGATCGCCGCCTACCGCGTGAAAATCGGTTGATTTATTAAAAAGTTACAGCAGTTTTAAAATAAGAAAAATCGTGTTTCATCGAATTTTGATAAGACTTTTGAGCTCGGAAAACTTAAAATAACACATAAATTGTATTTTTGAGCTCGAAGAGCTCGAAAACGTCATAAGTGAAATTTTAAGCGCCTAGGTATGGAATTAGCGGGAAGTTGCAGGGATGGCCTTCAGGGTCAATCGTTTTTCTAATTTTTTTTTTATTTTCCGTCAAGTTATGACCTCTATAATGTTTTTATGATATTTTGGGCCAATATGTGATATGTGAAGCATAATGGACCACTTGAAAAACAAATTGCAACGAAAAATAGTAGATTTCACCCCTAGGGAGGGAAAGTAAGAAATGGCTCAGATCACATGTTATAGTCAACCGAGGCGAAGCCAAAGACTTTCTCCAAGGACGTTTTACTCTACACGGAAAAAAAAAGATGATTTAAAAATTGCATCACTAATGATGTAAAATCCGATTGTCCGAGTGACGTTAGTTTTGGTTTGAGGTGATACAAATATTGTATCACCGTGATGAAGATTCCACATCACAGTGAAGTAAATTATGAGTGCGCTACATGCATGCGCCTGAATATTGCATAGGTTATATTTATTGTTGATGTTTTGTGTCGTATGTATTTTTTTATTTATTAAGAATTTGTTATAAAAAAAAACGTGAAAATAACATGGCCGATGACTTTGTATGTTCAATGCTAAAAGAATATTGTCTTGAAAAATTTATTTCAAGGTTTGAGGATACGAATATTACCGTTAAGTTAGTCCCATTTAAAATACATTAGATACAAAAATTGTATCACCAGGTGGCGTAAATTTAGCATCACCTCCGTTGACTTCACAGGTGATACAATTTTTGTATCACCTGATGAGATTTTAAAGCCACTTTTTTTCCGTGTACGCGATTCATATTTTTAATTTTGAATTGATGAAAATATAGAAAAAAAAAAAATATCTGGTTCAAGATATTACGTATTTTAAAAGCTCAATCTGAAAACTCAAAGTGTGATTTCAATCAATGTAAACTAATGTAACCAATTCATTGCTAAATAACATCTCTGTATTTTTTTTCTTGTACGTAGGTTTAAAACCTTTAAGTGCGATAAAAGGAATTAATTATATTATTAATTACTATCTATTTGAAACTAATTAACAGCTTAACAATAAAATTTATAATAATTTTTTTATTAAACGTTGACAAAAATTAAACTTTTGGAATAAAACATGAAACATAAATGTTCGATAATTAGGAAATCACATCGAGATAATTTAATGAATGTACGATAATTCGCAATGACCACAGACATATTCGTCAGAATAATCTTCACCAATACTTGCGCAAGAATTATAAGACCATTTATTACAATTTTTACACTGAATCCATGACTATGGATTCTGAGTAAATTCCATTGCAATAAAGACAATGGCAATCATCTTTTTTATATTTTGAATGGTTTTTTTTTTTTTTTTTTTTCAAATTTTTTGGTTTTAATTTAATTTTTTTTTGTTGAACTGAGGACTTTTTTTTCCTTCATTTTGATTTTCTTTTTCTTTGAGTTCTCGGCGATACTCAAGACTCGTAAGGATCGTGGTTTTCCTTCGACGACGTTTTCCGGGAGGAGAATCTCTAGATTTGGTGATAATTAGTAATGGCTTCAGTAAAAAAAAAAAATTTTTTTTATATGATTTTTAAGGGAGGGGGCCGTTGTGCCCCAGGAAAAAAAAATTTTTTTTTTCGATTTTTGGCAAAATTTTGACTGATTCATTCAAAATAGACGGAAAATAAAGGAGTTTGATGGTTAAAAGCCACAGAAAGGAAAAACCGGCTTAAGGGGGCTGCTCTGCCCCACCCTCCCCTACTTATCCGCGGAAAATTTTAGATGAACTGTTTGTATTCTACTACGGCTCTTCATTTCAGTTGAATAGTTAAATTTTACAGTTTAACATTTCCTAAGTTTGTTCTTAACTTCATTAATCCAAACTCTCAATTTTTTTCACGTACGAAACAATTCTGAAGAAAAGAGAAATAATCAAGCGATTACTGTTTAGGATTAAAAGTACTTGCAAACATTGAAAGTTGGTTAATCTTACAAATTCTTTTTTACAACTTTTAACTACTCGTTTATTGCACAACTTTTTATAATAATGTTTATAGTTCGTTTTATAATTGTATTCTCTAAGTTCTTTAACCTTAAAAATGTTTCCATTAATAAATTAGTTTGGAAAGATTTTTTCAATGGGAAGCTACAAATTTTTTAAACTAAGTATGGATTTTTCAATCATTTGAACTGCATTGATACAAAATAAGTGTTCATAGTCTGAGAGAGTTTGAAAAGAATAAAGCCGGATAAGCCAGAATGAAGTTGTGTGAATTTCCACCCGTACAACTTTCCTGAAAAGAGTTTATATCGAACACTCACCCTTGAATTACACTCAGGTTGAATCGAGTTTAGTCGAGAGCTTTGGTTGTGTATTGATACGGGTCAAATGTAGGCGTTTACTATGATAATAATCATAATAGTAACACACATAGATCTGTCTATTACACCAGCCTGTCAGCGAACCTTGATATCTGCAGTGTATAATCAAGCTGGCCTACTTCCACCCTAACACTTTGTTTGCTATACTATAACTAGATACTCAATACATTTTAGAGATGGACATATCTACATGTATATATTCATTATTATTGTCATAATATATTAACTATAATAAATTTATTTTTTGTAACAATTTTCAGTACTTATAACTGGTGATGATGATATATTTTTCTAAATTAATAGGCAATCTAGTTTCTTTAAACTATTGTTTATAATAATATTGTGATATTTTGTTCAATAACTCCGATTATTATTATTATTGTTGTTGTTGTTGTTGTTGTTGTTGTTGTTGTTGTTGTTTTAATTAATAGGCAATCCAGAACATTGTTAGACGTTGAACAATATCCATTGATAATTCTCTGTACACTTTTTGAAGTAGTTGTGGTTTCTTATATATTGTTGACTCTCTTGATCTTATGTATAGCTGAATCTAAAACTTTTCGATCGTAAATTCAACTGAAGACATCTTTTTAGGAAATGCACCTTGTATATTAATTTATGGAGAACTAGTAAAAGAAACGTTTGGAATTTTAATGAAATGGAAAATGATAAAATTGTTGAAAATCTCAAGAAATTTAACAAAATTAATATACGAAGCGCAGTTAAATTTCTTGAGATTTTCAATAATTTTATCATTTTCTTTTGCATTAAAATTCCATATGTTTCTTTTAATAGTTCTCTATAACATATTAATCAAATTAACATCCTTATTAGAACCACGACTACTGCAAAAAGTGTACAGAGAATCATCAATGCAAATTGATCAACGTCTGATGATTAATTAATAAATAAAAAATTATTAATAATAATAATAATAATAATAATAATAATAATAATAATAATAATAATAATAAAACTCTGTAAAAATCTCCATCAAAATAAACTTCTCTAGCAGTATCTGCAGCTGTCGGTGTGACTCAATAAGCACTCAGCATCCTTTTATTCTTCACTGATTGGAAATGTTATCAAAGTTACTCCTAAGGCTACTGAACTGATTCTCTTCACATTTTATTATTTTTATTATTTGAACCTTACAACTCTAACAATTAAATTAACGCAATTGAACTGCTTAAAAAAAGAAAAAATAAACAATAAAAACGCTTGTCTATGAAATCAATGAATCTATTTTTACTATCCAAATTATTGTAATTGGATCGATTAATTGGCCTGATATTGAAAGTGGACCGGTTATCGACTTCCTGCTACATTTAATTAGTCGTAGATTTTGATTTTTTTTTTTCTATTTTATGACAGTATAAAAAAGTTTGGAAAATCCAAAAGTACACGACTCATAATGCTCATTTAATTATGAAATATAAAAAAAAAAAAAAAAAAAAACTTAAGTCGTTCAAAATTAATTGCCGAAAAAACAGCTGTAGTAGGAAGGTACTGCACAAGCGCCCCTGGTGGAATAAAATGTACATAATATCTATAGATATAGATGTATCACTATCCATGTTAATTTTACGTGGATATATATAGATATACAGTCTTGTAGTTTTCGTTTTTTATTAATTGTAATTAAACGACACTGAATCAATTAACCATTCGCATTCAGTGACCTACAATCGTCGATTAGAATTTTAAAAAAAAAAATTTAACTTAAATAATGGATTTTTTCACAAGTTACAGTGTTTCCGGGTTTCACACATGACGGACAGGAAAATTTTTTGACCTATTTTGGTGTTTTTTTCCAATTCTATTGCAGTAAATCAATTTTTAAAAAGTATGAAATTAATCTCCATTAAATTATCTCGACAATAGTATGCAAAATATTTTGATTCCGTGAACTAACAAGGCTATAATAATAAAAATAGCCGCCAAAATGCTTCGCATCATGAGTCGTGCAATATGTCGAGCAAATTGAAATGACAAAATGGTACAGCGGATTATAACATTTAATGCTATCGGGAGTGATACTAACATTACTTCTTTACTTCTACTTTTGTTGATTCAAGATTGTATTTTTTCTGGTTTACATTATCATCTATAGCAATTATTAGGAAGAATAATGCTTGATAAATATGTTTGAAGTGTAGAACTCAGTCGACTTGAATTTACAATACTCGCCCGAGACTATTTTATATTTACTACAGAATGTTACATTGTTAAAAATTTTATTTTATTGCGCTCGTCATGTATCATTAAACACAATCTATGTACAAAAAAATGACGCAAAATTTTTAACTGTGTATATAATATGCTTACATACCGAATTATTTTTCAATTTTTTATTTTGTATAATTAACTATGTCGACGTTCTAATTAGAAAATTGTCTAACTCCATTTTAGAGAATCTTCCATTTGCACAAGAAAAAAAATTAGTTTAAAATTTATTATCACTTTAAAAAACCATTTAATATCATGAATATCTAATAAAGGTATAATATTTTGATTTGAATCATTCAAATAATTTATAATTGGATTATTGCTACATCAAAATGTTAAAAAATCACCCTTTAAAAAATAAGGAGTTAGACAAATTTCTAATTAGACCGTCGATGTGTATTGAAAAAAAAAAAAAAAATAAGCTATGCAATTAATAATATTTCAGATCTTGTTCATTCCTTTGATAAAAAAAAAAAAATAAACTTTAAGACTAATTTGATAGAGCACGGTAAGTTAAAAAAACCATAAAAAAGCGGCTATAAATTTTCCCGAATTTCTCCGAATCGCGCGATAAGAAGTCGCTATTTAAAATAGGCAGAAATTGATATTCCTATGACGTCAACTTGAAAATTTCGAGTCCCTCGAACAAACCAAACGTATAAAATATGCTTAGCTTGCTCGGCTATTTCCAAGGCATCGGTCCCTCAAACTATTATAAATAAAACATATTCAATATTTCCCTCCGAAATATTTAAGCCTTCAAATGATTGTCATCTCCCTGTGTCTAATTAATTTTTTCGGTTTTGGTTGGATTTTCAAATTAACCGCATGTCTATTTAATTTAAAAAAAATTTTTATACTAGACAATTAATTTTCCAGTCATTACATTCAAGGTATGTCTTTACTTTTTCGTCCTAGGCAGACGTATGGGGATTTTTACACGCAGACGACACTCAATTTGTAAATAATACGCGTACGCGCCAGTATCTATTGGGCTGTATAGAACTTTATACAGTCGAGGACAATGTCACGCGGCTGTGTTACAGGTCTACTCATAAAATCTCTATTCACAGCCATCAGCGACATCTGCACTCAATTACATTTTTATTTAAAATCATCATTCAGTCACAACTTTATTCATTTAAATCTTTACTCTGATTCAACTTTATTCAATATTATTTGCCTTCAGGTAGAACTTTAATCAGTTACAACCTTACTCAAATTCAACAGTAGTCAATTACAACTTTGCTCAGTTTCAATTGTATTCATTTTCAAGTCTATTCACAGAATTTTGAACTCAGTTACATCTCTATTCACAAAGAATTTATTCACTTACATTTGTAATCATTTACAACTGTACTCAGGTTCATCTCTACTCACGAATTTTTACATTATCAATTAACCATAAATTTGTGAGTAGAGATGAACGTGACTACAGTTGTAAATGATTACAAATGTAAGTGAATAAATTCTTTGTGAATAGAGATGTAACTGAGTTCAAAATTCTGTGAATAGACTTGAAAATGAATACAATTGAAACTGAGCAAAGTTGTAATTGACTACTGTTGAATTTGAGTAAGGTTGTAACTGATTAAAGTTCTACCTGAAGGCAAATAATATTGAATAAAGTTGAATCAGAGTAAAGATTTGAATGAATAAAGTTGTGACCGAATGAAGATTATTTTGAATAAAAATGTAATTGAGTGCAGATGTCGTTGATGGCTGTGAGTAGAGATTTTATGAGTAGACCTGTAACACAGCCTGTCACGCAAGTGTCACCAATCTCAATACAGCCGAGTAGCTTACGTTTCAACTGTCATTTTAAATTAAAAAGCGCACCTTTGACTAACTTCAAGACTTTCATGTATTTTTATTTAGAGGATTAGAGGGTTATGGCGTCGTACGCTATTTATTTATAAATTGAGTATCCCCTGCACGTAAAAACCCGCATACGTCCGCCATAGGACGAAAAATTTTTTAAGCACCGTGGGTAAGCCACGCGCAAATACGGTCTCGGTGATAATTATTTGCAGCAGGGATATAAAGCCTCGGCCCTGTCGGGCCTCAGCCTTATACTATCCCTACTGAAAATATTTATCACCTCGACCGTATTGGCGCGTGGCTCGCCCAAGGTACATAAATAACTAGTCTAGTTCAAACAAATTTTTTTTTCAGTTGGATAAGACTCATGCTAATCGCAATGAAGCACACGCTTCTGCATCACGAGATGTAAAAAATTAATTAACCAAGCCATTTTATAATTAAGAGTTCTTTAAAAAATTTTCTACTGTATATTGTAGTTAAAAAGACGAGCATACTCCTAACAGACGCATTAAAAATAATTCCATTTATTTGATGCTGCTCGACGCTGAAATAAAAAATATATACTATTCGCAATAAAAGTGGTTACTTAAAAAGCCGTAAAACTTTTAATTAGTCACACATTAAAAGTAATAATTTCTTTAAATAAAATAAAATATAATATTTTAAATAAACTTTCAACTCGTTCTATGAAAAATAATCCTTTATTGAGCAATACACATCTATTGCAACTCATATTATTCAACTACTTGATGCAACCGTAATATAATCAACCCAAACTGAAATTTATACATAACAGAACACTAATCCTCAATATTCACATGAATTCCGGTTACACTACACCTGACATTTACAACTATACCATAATAATAATTATGAAAAAGTAAAAAAAAAATATTCAACAGAACAATCGCTTCAAACAATTAATGCATGTCATTAAAATAAAAAAATGAATGAAAGTTTTTCACAAAAAAGGAATAAAAACATTCTCTGTGCATATATATTTTTTTTTCAGTGCTCAAATATTTTTTTATCTCTTTTCTTTTCTCTTTTTTTTTTCAATTCTCTACTTTTAATTTCTTTTTCTCTCAGTTCCAGACACAAATTCATCTAATTTTAAATGCAACTATCTCTATTTATCAAGCTAACGATGAATTTACATGTAATATAATTCAGCGGTTATATACTGTACAAATACTCGTTTAAAGATCTTTTTATCATTCTCAATGCTACTCTGACAACATCCCGAACCCTTACAATCTACATCGTCTTATTACTGTTTGTCGAGGTTGTCAAACGTCTTCAGTCTGATGTACGTGTATTTTAAGTACCAAAGTTAATTAAAAATACACAAAATAATATAACAGGAATTAATAAATATTTAGAATTAAATGTAAGAATAATAAAAAATAAGAAATATTGTTTTGGTTTTATTGCTTTTGAATAAAAAAATGTTTTTAGCTGATTTTTAACACAACCATGAAATGTTTTTATGCATCAGCTCAGAATGTAAAAAAAAAGTTCATGGTGAATTTAATTTATAATTTTTTAGATAAGAATATAAGAAAATTTCATCAACTTAAATTTAAAAAAAAAGAATTCTTTTTATAGCGGTTTATATTAAAATCTAACATGTAATATTTTGAACTAAAATGAAAATAGTTTTATGTACTGGCAGATTACCCTTATAATTATGAATACTAACATTATTGGTTTTTAATCATTTATTTAGTTTTTTTCACAAATTATTTATATTCAAAAAAGTTCTTTTCATGAAAAAAAAAAGTCAAATTAAATATAATATCTAAAATTTGATAATGTCAAAGCTATTTTATATGATTTATTATGAAATATTTCTATATTAAAAAAAAAAATCAATTCAATAACAACAGTCATACCAAGTTAAAAAACGAATGAATTTATTAACAAATAATAAATTTAAAAAATCCTAAGCTGATGCGAAAAAATTTCAATTCTAAAATCAGCGACTAGACTGATAAAAAAAACTAGCAACCTTGCAGTCACTATGTGATTGCCGTAACTTGTGAGCTATTAATAAATAAAATTTTGCTTCATTAAATAATCACTTTTGTGAAGTTGAACTGTACTTTCTTAAATATTAACGTTTTTAAAAATATAATTTTATCTCGATGTTACACTCATCAAGAGCTTTCATTTGAGTACCCACATGCATTTTTATATATTTCTCATATATTCATATATATAATATATATAAATATATGAAAAATTGATGTGGGTACTCAAATGAAAGGTCTCAATGAGTGTAATGTCAGGGTGAGTTTATATATTTAAAAATATCAATAGTTCACAAGATACAAGGTCATTTCTTAATTATGTATCTAGAGATAGATTATTTTTGAATGCAGCCTAAATACTTATCATCATAAATTAACTATAGGTGAGAATGATATGAAACCTTGAAAAGGCACAAATTCAAGTCAAGACCTTTGCAATGACACTAAATTTCACTAAAAAAAAAACCGATTTTAGCATATGACTATCCTGGACACAAATTTTTTTTTTTATTCTCTTAATAATATAGATTAACCTGATCCAAGAGAAAAAATTTTAAACCAAGAAAATCATCCAGAAGAATTTTTTACTTTGAATCATGCCAAGAAATTATTAAACATAAATTTTTCTTGATTGAAGTTTATCAATTATTCAATATTATTTTCTTGGTAAAATTTTTTTTTTTCGAATCGAATTAATTTTTTCATCAGTGAAATTAAAAGCAAGTTTTAATTAAAAAGCAATAAAAATGAAAAAATCTAATTTTGTGACGATATAATTGTGTAATGTATGAATTGTCATAATGAATAACATAAACTATAATAAAACAGAAATCCGCATTGGCATATTGTAGGAGATGGTGACGTGACTAATTAGCGAGAGAGCAAGAGAAACCGGATGTCCGTGTAGTAGCCATGAACTCGACCGGAAACGCTGGATCACAGGAGGGTGGTAATAGCGGTGAATATGGTAGTAGCGAAGAAACGGCTGCGTTGTTGACCCGTGGACCACCGCCGCCAGTTGTTGTTAGTAGTGGATCTCATCAGGGTAAACCAGTATTAACGCGTCAGGATCGGGCGACCTTTCTAGTTGCATCCCCGCAATTGTCGGTCTCTGGTTTGGGTGGCAGTGAAGAAAGCGGTACCAATGAGGATCCCGCTACCAGAAGTGTCCCCGACATTGAATTGCACTGCAGACTAGATGGTGAACCACAGCATTTACAACAGCAGCAGCAATGCCATCACCCAACGACGACGACTATTTATCGCGCCAGACAACCCGCACATCAGTACAACCGGTGTCGATGCGAACGTCGAGATTCACTCGCACCCTCATCTGCGCTTCATCTGGCACGCAGTGTCTCCAGGTAGGTTCACTCTTCATTTCATTTTCCATATTTTTTGAATCAACGTCTTTTATTTGGTCTTTTTTTATTTTACTTTATCCTATCACCTTTTTTTCTTATTTGTTGTACTAACACCTGCCATGCCATTTATTTTTTTTTTGTCATACACGATTATTGTCGACGCCTTGTTTTGATTCTTTGGAAATGCCTCACTGAAGATTCGGGAGTCGTCTAACCTGGATGATGCCTAAGAAATTCGATATTGATGCGATTTTGTAAATTAAAACGAATGATGTAGAATTTGTAGAATCTGTAAATTTTTTTTTAAGTAGTAGAATTTTTGTAGTATTGTAATTTTGTAATTGTAGATTAAGAAAATTAAGATGAAGTTGAGTAGAAAATAAAGAAAAAATGGAACATTTCGACCGTCTAATTAGCAATTGGTCTAACTCCTTATTTTATAGAGGGTGATTTTTTAACATTTTAATGTAGCAATAGTCTAATTATAAATAATTTGAATGATCCAAACCAAAATATTATACCTCTATTATATTAAATTGTTTTTTAGAGTGATAATAAATTTTGACGTAATTGTTTTTTCGTACAAATGGAAGATTTTCTAAAATGGAGTTAGACAATTTGCTAATTAAAACGTCGATTTTTTATTTAGGGCAGAAATTAATTTAAATTATTTTTAATCAATACTGACGGAAAAATTCACAATTCATTTTCTTCTTTTAACGTAGTACGGTTGATAAAATTACCTTTCAGAATTTAATAAAATTTCGCACATTAATACAAAAATATTATAAAAAATTTTTGACTTCCGAATAAATTTTTTTGAGCCATGAAAATATTTATAAAGAAAAAAATTATCTAGGATAAAGTAAAATTTTCTTGAGCCAATGAAATTTCTTCTTGCTAAGATTATTAAGTTTATGTGATTGTTCTAACTAGTAAAAAATTATCTGTCTTTCTTTTTCTAATTTGACATTTGAAGATAGTATCGTCGATACTACCTTAAATAATTCAAGGTAATTTTTTTTTTGCACGTCTCATAGGGCGGAGCACGAGAGGTAGTGCTTTACTCCCAGCTCGTCAATTTGATAAATTTTTAGACAAAAATTGAAGATAAAATTAAAAAAAAAATTTATTTGGTTAAAAATATTTGTTTGCAATTTTATAAAAATTATATTGAGACTGAAAATAAAATAGTTGAAAGGTCATTTACTGAATTTAATGATTTTTTATTTCAATTTTTAATAATTCAAACTGGAAAGCTGAACTTTTACTCACAAAAAAGTTTAGAATTTATTAGAAGTTTCAACATTGAACTTTAAAAATTAAAACATTAATTAAATTAAAAATATATTTAGGAAAACTTTTTACCTTTATTAATTAATTACAGAAAAAATAAGGCTGCAATTTAATAATAATTTTTTTAATAAATTGTTGAGTTTATCCGTTATATATTATTGAATTATAATGCATATATTTATAATATTAGAACATTACAACCGATTTTTTACAATTTCATCTGAATTTTGATAACTAGTAGATCCATTTGTACGAATTCCCAGAAATATTTTCCCGTATTAATTACAAATATGAAGAGAAGAGAAAAAAAAATGTAAATTGTAGCAAAATAAAGATTTAGAGTAGCAATTTTCTGAACGTTGAATCCCATAACTCTTAACAATTTTAATTAACACTGGCACGTAATATATATTTCACAGATTCTGATAGCTAAATTAGCAACATGCACTGCACAATACACACTAGAATAATATTTCTTAGTTATTGCACAGTGAATAGGAGTAAGAGCAATATTCCCTTCACGAACAATCCATTGGTAGAGCAATATTGTACTTTAAGAGATAATAATAACAGAGCGAGAAAAAAATTTACAACTCAACGATTCAAGTCAACGCTCAACATGTGCGGAACGTAGATCGTAAATTTACTGATCTCAATACATCCTGCATAAAGAATATTACGCTCTGTATATTTTTACGTGTATCGTACTTTACAGCAGAATCATATTGCTGATCAAACTACATTATTCAAAATTTTGTATCTTATTGCAAGAATTTAACTAATAAAATATATAACCCATCGCAAAAGTCAACAAACTTATGTACTTGTGTTATCAAAAATTTATTTTTATTGAAACTATTAAATTTTCAGAAGTTTAGATTCATAATTTCTGATACTTTATAATAACTTTTATCAAATAAAAATATTACACTTAAAAGTCGACTTGAAGTAATATTTTTTTTCGATAAATTTTACTTTCGTGAATTTCCAATACAAGATTTTCAATTACCGAGAAAGTTTCAAGTGCAGATAGTTCCTAGTTACTAAATTGAATTGATGATCATTCAGTTTACTATACAAATAAATTCCTTGTTTTTCTTTCAATGTATGTTGTTATGTTGCAACAGTAATCTGCATTAGTTTACTGAATAGAGATCAATATAACAGTTGTTGATTTACGTACAAAGGGTTCATTTGATTGGAATTAATTTAGCGAACTGGGATAACATTTTAGTTTCAAAAAAAATACGGAAATACTTTTTCTGTAAGAAATAAAATTTTTAAAAAATTAAATAATAAATAAAGTTTGTTTTTCATTCAATTTTGTAGCTGTACTAATAAAAAAAATTTTTTAGGAGTTTAAATATTTATATAAAAAAGTTAAGAGACTATTTTGCAGAAAAACTAACGGCCTACAGCAAATTCAAGGAAAAAATTCAAAGTTTACAAAGTTTCATAAGTTAATATTTTAAAAAATTTTTGAAAGCTCAATGTCATACGCTATAAAGCTATATAACGTAGAAAGAATCGATAAAGCCAAACGAAATATTTCTAATATTTTAAACATCTAAAATAGTGAAAAAATACAAAATTACGCCCGTGTAAAAATCATCTGATATTAGGATGAGATTCATTATGAATATCATAATAAGTAAAATATTTGTGGCAACAAATTTTTTTTTTTTAACTAGATTATAAAATTTTTATTTTTCTTATTGGAGAAAGAAAATTTCTAGTAATTTGATTATGAAATTATCATGGTATTAACATGAATTCATAATAAAGTGATGGTTATATCTGCATAAAATCATAATGATATCATAGTGATATTGTTAGCCTTTTTAAGTCGTGATATAAAATTGAGTCATAACTATATACAGGAAATAATGCAAATTAATTAAGTTAAAGAAATTTTTAGGAGGATCTAAATTGTTTTTAAAATAAAAAATAATTATTTTAAGACGAAATAATTTTATCAGTAAAAAATTTATTTTAAACCAAGATAGTGTTTTTCAAAATATTCTTCTAAGTTAAGAAAATCAAGAAAAAAAATTAAGTAGTTTAACAGTATAGTGCATAATAAAAATACTGTCTTCTCAATTATTATACTTTTCCTCTGATTAACAGAAAAAATTTAAATTTTACTAATCTACTTAAAAAAAATTCGTTCATATAAGTATTTTACTTATTACGGGTGTGAAATGAATATTGATATGGCTTTTATATGAATCTCATACTTGTGTCAAAATATGAGGTTCATTATGATATTCATAATGAACCTCATCATGATATCAGATGATTTTTACACTGGCGTTAATAACTTTCCAATTATTTCTAATTTGATTGAAAAACGATTCAAAAGTACAAAAAAAAATATTTTGAATGAGTTCAAATAAACTTGCACGTTTAAATAGTTTGACTAATGTTGTAATCGAGAATCATAAGAGCTTCACTTTCTGTAAAAATAAATTTGGATATCAAACAAAGAAAAATTCTCGGGCAGAAGTATGTCCTCGACTTGTATTCTATGTCCAAGGTTCCTTGTTACTTTTAAATTAAAAACTACAAAGCGTCAAAAATAACAGCAATTAAAAATAATTACTAAAAAGACACCTCGAGAGATATTTTATTTTTACAAAAAAAAAAATATGTATAGTAGTGAAGTAACAAAATGTAATTTTGTTTGAAGATATACTGAGGTATTCATGAATAAATCGACTCAAACGCACTCGAGGGAACGGGAAAAACGTACATCGTATCGTGTGTAACAGTTACTTGAGCAATAGTAGCTTAAGCATTACGATACATCCGTCGGGAAATCAATTTTATCTTTGTAATCATTCAAATGATCAAAACGCGAAAGTTTAATAAACCATGTAATATATGGTAGCATACATCGGACATTTTTGGCTCAATATACAAATAGATAATCGAATATTTTTATCGCGATTTCACCTCGTGATATCACTGAGAAATTGGAATTTATTTAGTCAGGTACTTTACTGAGAATTTATTTTAATCAAGAAGAAAAATAAAAACTTTTTCTTTTACTTTCTTGGATAAATTCAATAGACTTTAATTATAAAAGATAATTAATTGAAAAAATACAGTGTCTTTTTTTACGGTTTAATTAATTTTAAGAGTAGGATTTAATTATTCAATCATTGGCTTGTGTTATAAATTTTAATTATAACTTTTAATCGACAGTTTTCATATGTTGAATGAATTAAAAGCGACTGCTCACTGTTGACGGAACTTTTTTTTATGATTTATGAAAAAATTTCTGCGATAGAATTTTTGCTTCAAAATTATTAATGAAAGTCAAATATTTAAACAGTCGAATTTTTATTTTCGAATTCTGGTAATTATTGCAATTTTTTAATTTGTAGAGTTAAAATTTTTATTTTGTTTTTTTTTAGACAAAGAAGTTGCCAAATATCTGCTAATCTCTGTATCATTTTATAGTCCTGGTATTTATTCACTGACTACGGTCTGTATTATTACATTCCGAGGGACAGAATATTTATGTTGTTAAATAAATTTACCAGCAGCGATGTCACATTTTATCACATTGCGGTGATTATCTTAATTAATGTAACCCGGGAATTCTGCTCCAATAATCTCTCCATTTTTCATTAAAAAATATTTTTGAATATATATGAAATTCATTGAAATTGTCGATTACAAAGCGAGGATCGCTATCCAGTAAGCCATAATAGTGATTATCGATTGTTTAAATAATGTAAACGATAATTAACAATATTTAATTAAAAGTTTTTATTTTAATAAAATAAAATCGGAATTTCACGTCAATTAAATTATTGAATTTGCGAGCGAAAAAATTGCTTTAAATTATAAATAGAAAGTTCCAACATACCTCACTGAAAATATTCTGCAAGAGGGTTGCCCTAAGTGTCTCCAAGTAATCATCTCTTATTAAGTGCTATCTCTCCGCCGGGACCGGATGATGTAGGTCTTGGCAGCTGATATAGATCAAGATCTTGTCAATTGGCAGAAACTGTAACGCTTGTTATCTTGATCGTGATACTAAAAATGTCAGACAGGCAATTTTTTAATAATTTTAGCAAGCAAGTCGATATTTTTAGCAAAAAATTTTTTTCATGCTAAATAAGCTTGTCAGAATTTTAAATTAATGACTGTAAAACTTCAAAAACTAGACATGAAACAATTGTTTCATTTTTGACACCTGACAATTTTTTTTTAATTTTTTTCTCGCGAGTAAATTACTCTAAAAAATAATAAAAAAATTTAAACTCTTAAAAAGTTGAAAAAAATTCTTGTACAATTATTTAAAAAAATTTTTTTATATAAATTTATATTTTAAGAATTGCTGATTTCAGTTTATATTTCATCAATAATTATTATTTTATGAAATTAAAATCAGCAGACAGCTAACAATTTTTAGAAGTTTTCAGTAAATTAATTCATACAAAGAAAATAGAAAAAAAAGAATTGTATTTATAGCTTTTTGGAATTTTGGCATCTGGAATTAAAAAATATTTTTATTTATAAATTTTTATTTGTTAAAAAATGGCTTAAACATTTTCTGCTGCCCGTTGGTTTATATATCATATTATATTTAAAGTTTGATCTATTTAAAACATTACAAAATTTTCATAAGACCAAAAAAAGCAGACACCTGATATTTTATGACACTGAAGTTAGTAGACGTCTAAAAATTTTTGATTTTTTTTTATTAATTAAATTACAACTAAAAAGACACTTATAAAAAATTGCACTTACAGTTTTTCAAGTTTTTTACATGTGAATTTTTTTTTTAATGTTTAATTTTTTCAATAAAAAATTTCTAAAAATTTTGAAATTTCGGTTAACTTCATTTTCATTTTTTTTTTTTTTTAATAAATATATAATTTAAAGAAAAAAATATTCAATATAATTTGTAAATGTAATTGGCTTGTACATTTATTAAAATAATTAATAAGAAAATCTAAAAATTTTAATGACAGTGAAATTGAGAAAAAAATTCAAAAATTATTAAATTCAAAAGTAATTTTCAACGATTAATTTATTCATAAGATAAAACCCAAAAATTTTTCATGACAATAAAGTTAGCCGACATTTAAAAATTTTTAGAATTTATTTCACTGAAAAAATTATTTTAAAAAAATTAATTTTAAAAAAATTTCACGTGTAGAAAGTTTTAAAAATTATCCGTGCAATTTTGTAAAAATATTTTTTTTGTTTCAATTTAATTGATAAAAAAAATCTAAAATTGTTGAACGCCGGCTAATTTTAATGACATAATTTTTCAATGTCTGCTACTTAATTTCAAAGTAATATAAATCTTCAGCATCATTCAAAAAAAATTTTAATTTGTTTTTAATTTTTTTGAATAAAAATTCATCATCAAAATAACGAGTGTCTGCTAAATTAATCATCATAAAATTTTAAATCTCGAATTATTTAAATAATTTCAACAATTTTTTTATTTAAAAAATAAAACAATTGTTTCCTGTTTATTATTCCAAGTATCATAGTCGTTCATCATCGATTACGACTATGATTACATATCACTCACCCGAAAAATTTTTATGCTTTGACTCTGAAATCCTCAAATTTACCGAAACGTCACGTCGACTTACTGTTCGAGTAAAAAACTAAATCTATATATATTTAAAATAGTAAGAGTAATAAATTATACTTTAAATTCTGTGACAAGAAACGAATGAATTCAAAAATTCACGCAGAGAAGCATCTAATACTATACATACTATTTAACAATTGCGACATGATCCCTGACACCGGTTTCCCTCCAAACCGTCCGAGGTTCGAGAGTCGAATGGAATAATCGATAAATGGAAGCTCCGTTCGATAGCCAATCCCGTTGTATTTCAGGTTTCGCGCTTTCCCGCTCGCGGCACTAAACCCCGCAGAATTCAAATAAAAAAATTTATTATATTAGTAATTTTTTTTAAGGAAGTCCTTTCGCTCCAGTTGAGTCAAAACAACTGTAGTAGTCAATATACGATAAATTAAAATAAAAGACCTATAGAAATTCCTAAAATTACAAAATAAATAGTATATGAGGCATTGATCGTTGAAATTTTGAAAATAAAAAAAAAAAATAGTTAAATACAAAAATTAATTTGACTCTTTCAAATCAGCTGCTAGTAACCTGTCCGTGATTTGGCAACGCTGTACTTCGGTTGTTTACATTTTCATTTGCACAATACAACCTTAACTTCGTTTAAGTTTTTGCAGTCAGTGTAAATAAATAAATTAGTTTGAATTTATTGAATGGTCTGAAGCTTGCGCGCTGCGCAACGTTGCCAAATGTTTTGACTTCATTTTAATGTAGGTTGCTTGAGAATTTTTTGTGATTTTATAATTTTAATTTCTCTATATATTCCATGGCAACCTATATATTTTATTGCAAAAAATGAAACCTGAATATTTCAAAAACTTTATTTTGAGTTTTTTTTTTATCCCATCTAATCGGTAGTTAATACCATAATTCGAGAAAGTTGTTAAGGTCTGACTTTCTCGTAAGACTCGGAAAAAATACTAACATTTTAAAAAATTTTTTTTTTCAAAAATTTTCACGGTAAAGACTAAATTAAACTTTACTAATAGATAAATAAGGACTTTAACTATTAGATAAAAATTAATTTTATGCGTAATCTAATATTTTTTATTTAACATTGATAGCAAAAAGACCTCCTTAAATGCTTTAATAAAATTTTTATTGCATAGAAATTTTATTTTTAATAAAATTGCACTCAGTGTTTGTATGTTACATTTTTTATTGGTTTGCGCAAAGTAATTTTTTATAAATGCGTATTAAATTTTTTATTTACTTTTTTTAAATTTTTAATGCTATTAAAAATTCAAAATTTAAGATATTTATCTTTGTATTTTTCATATGAAAATTAATTTAGCAGACATTTATTAATTTAAAAATTTTTTTTAACAAATAAATTATAGCAAAAAAAACTAGAAGAAAAAATTGACATGTAGAAATTTTGAAAAATTAAAAATGCAATTTTTTTAAAAATAATAATAATTTTTCGGAACAAATTTGATTTTTAAAAAAATTAAAAAATTGTCAAGTGACTGCTAACTTTAATGTCATATTTTTCATTTCATATCAATATTTGGATTTAAAAATTAATAAATGTATAAATTATAATATATTTTATTAAATACAAATTATATTAAATGAAATAAAAATTATTTTCACTTAAAAAATAAATTACATCACTTGCCACCACTTTTTAATTTTTTAGTTCTAATTTCTGGCACTGTGCGTCGCTAAAAAACTCGGAGCTTGGAGGCTTGAATATATCAGCTTGCACTTGCACTCGCAAATTGGCTCTGACTTGCTGGAGTGACGGTCGGTGTCAACGTTGTTACATCTTCCTATTATAGTTTTCTATAAGATGTCTAATTTAATCTTTTTTTAATCTTAAAGTATACATTCTTAATAACAATCATAAATTGATATCTAATTTATTCTTTTATTCTGCGAACATAGTTGTCAACGCAGTAGTAATCTTCGACATTTTTTTTAGCATCAATTTCTCTAATATTTTTATTTTTGGACACCATGGTTTATAATTTTATTAATTATCAAAATATACTATTTAAATATTCATTGATTTTCAGAAAAAACAGGTTAAAAATTTTTTAACCTCATTGTTAAACAACACTTGTGATGTTGAAATTAGCAGAATTTTTACACATTTTTATTTCGACTTATTTAATTTCAATAAAAAAAAATAAAAACAAATTTTAAATTAGCATATTTTTAATATAATTATATTTAAATCAGCAAACTGATAATTTTTAATTAATTTAAAAAATATAAAGAAATTTTCATTGACATTTATTTGATATTCTTATCTGGAACTTTTTATAAAGATTTAATTATTGAAAAAATTTTGACAAATATCAGATGTTCATTTTCTAAATCAAAATATTTTTACATTTCCAAAAATTTTTTATTAATTTTTTTATCCTAAATTTTTACAGAATTTTATTTCGACTTATTTAATTTTAGTAAAAAAAATCTAAACAAATTTTAGGTTGGCATATTTTTGATATAATTAAAAAAAAAATTATATTTAAATCAACAAACTGATCATTTTTAATTATTTTAAAAAATAAATTATAAAAAAATTTTCATTGATATTTTTACCTGAAATTTTTTTTATAAGTATTTTTTAAAAAATTTTTATCATATATCAGATGTTTATTTTCAAAATCAAAAGATTTTTTAATTTCCAAAAATTTTTCATTATTAATTTTTTACAAACTTTGTTACATTTTTATAATTTTTATTCACAAAAAATTTTTTAAATAATTTAACTTAATTTATAAAAAATCTTGACTGCTAAATTCAATAATCCAATAAGTAAAAACTGAAACTAATAAAATAAATAAATTACAGGGAAAGTGTAAGAAGTGGTCACCATTGTTGTCCGTGTCAAGCACCACCACCTCCAGTGCTGGTGACAACATCGCCAAGTACTCGAATAATAAGACAAAGTTCTCAGCCAGAAGCATCAGCGTGCTGTTGTTCAGGATGTTACTGTCCTCTACACTCAAACACCGCACCGAGTGCATCTTTGCGTCAATTACGTGAACCTGGTGATGGGATTGCCGGGATCGCCGCTGATTCATTGCGAATCAATGGTGGAATTCGTCAATTTCGACAGGTAAATTATTAATCTTTCTAGCTTGATATTTATTTATTTAATTTAATATATTATGAACCAATTAATAACCATGTCATTAGCATTTAATTGAACTTATTATATTTAAATCTAATTTCTGTATATCCTCTCAATACTCCTGCATATCATTTCATTTTCCTGGATCTTGGATTTATTGTTATGATTATATTACCCAGATAACTAATTATTAATTTTACTTATAATTAATTAATTTATTAATATAATAATTTTATTAATATTACTAACTCTCGGGAACCCAAGTTCGGCTTGCAAAGGTCCAATATCCGTATCAGTTGGCGTTCCGTAACTCATTAATTATTTTCCCGTAGGTAATATATTACGGTAATGCAGAAACTTGATGTCTTAATTAGGCGCGGTAGTTAACGAATGATTTATAATTAATTTAAAAACAAAACAAAGTTTTAAAGTACTCGAAAAGAAGGGAAAGATAGTTTTTTTTTTTTCTTTATTCACTACACAGAAAAAATGGTTCACTTGAGCCAAGAAAATATTTATCTTCCTAATTATTTTCTTGAGCGAAAAAAAAATTTTTTTTTGACCCAAGAAATTTCACTTATTCCAACAAAATTAATTTTCTTGCTCTAAGTGCCGATCCCATCTTTTTCTCGCGTCGCACTCACGGCGAGAAACGGTACTATCCTTGTTGCACTCGTGATGATAAAGCTGATTGCAGTTTTATGTTTTTCTCTCAAACAAATGAGAATTTCGAAAAAAACGCTCAGCTATAAAATAGATAATTAAAAAATCTATTACGTAGCTGAGCGTTTTTTTCGAAAATCTTCTTTGTTTAGACGAGAAATCAAAAGCTGCAATCATAGAGACCGGCTCTTAAGAAATACGTATCTTGATCCAAGAAAATTTATTTGTCAAGAAAATTTTTTTGTATTGAGAAAATTCAGCCTCTTGTTCCAAAAAATTTAGTTCTTGATAGAAGTAAATTTTCTTGTCTTGAGAAAATTTCTCTCTTGCTCCAAAAAATTAAATATAAAGATAGAAGTAAATTTTCATGAATATTTTTATTGATTAACATGTCAAATGAGAAGATCAAATAATATTGAATCATTTTTTTTCATTCAATATGTATAATTGCACGCTAAAATAATATAAAATGGGTATCAAATATTCAAGAGAAAAATTTTTTTAAGGTGAGAAAATTTTTTTCTCAGCTGAAGTAGGTGGCGCTGCTTCCCTAAAGTATTTAAAAATTTTGATCAAATATAAAAATTTATTGTATCAAGTATTTATGATAATTTGAATTAAGAATAAATTACTTCCACCAAGAATAAAATTTCAAGAAAAATTTTTATTTCGGCCAACACAACTTCGGTCTTCCTTCAGGCACCCGAAAATTTTTTTGAGCCAAGAATTTTGTTCTCCAGTCAAGAAACTTTTCTTTCTGTGTAGGACAAGAAGTGAGGAAGTTATTTTATGAGGTTTATTATTTAAGTGATTAGTATATTAGATAAATAATTTGATAAGAGACATTAAAATACGACGAATTTAATAATTTAAGTCGATGAGAGGTTTTGATTTTAATAATTTTTAATCCATTTTAAATAATTCTGCATTGGGTATTTGCTGGGTGAATATTTAAGGCTCATTGAATTTATTATTCAGGGGTCATGAGTAATAATATATAATATCGGATTTATCTATTCAACAATTTATAGAGTTGAGCGAACTGAGAAGCATTAGTTACTGCTTTTTCTATTTATAAATTTTTAATAAATGGATTACTTGGGGTTGTATGCTACAGTTAATATTTTCAAAGAGTTTAAGCACATACTTTCAGACTTAAATAACTTTTTTATTCGATGAGTTCCAGTTAAGAAAAAAATTACATTTATCTAAAATCTCTGTGTTTTTATGGGTAATTAATTTTTTTAATACTCGAATAAACTGACTAATATTTATAAATTTTTTTGACAATGATAATTAGTAGAAATTTTAATTTTATTTTTTTGTTTTTCGAATGAATCAGTTATAGAAAAATTTTTAATTTTTCGAGTTGAAGAATTTGATATTGAAAATTTTTAATTATTAATTTTATGTTATTTAAAAAATTATTAAACGTCTGCTTGAAATTAATCATGACTGAAATTTTTTGAAGTCAAACGAGAATCGACAAAAAATTTTTGAATATTTTTTATTTCATCAATTACTTTTAAATTTATATTTTAGAAAAAATTTATCATATGTTAAAAAATTATTGACAATAAAAATAGATTAATCTCCGCTGATTACAAAATTAAATATGAAAAAAATTGATACCTTAATTTCTAATGACAATGATTAATATTAAAAAAAAATATATATATATATATAACCAGCTGGTTGAATTCATAGTCAATAAATTTTTGAATATCATGCGATTTATTTTTAAATTAACTAAATAGTTTTCGAACGGAAAAAAAGAGATTAGTGTTGTCGTATCACATCTATTATTAATCTAGTTATGTCAAAAGTATACAAAAATAATCTTTGTTTACAATTTTTAAATTTATAAGTATGCGGCGTGACCTCAAATAACTTCTAGATTTTTTTTTAACTTTTAGGAATTCATAAAAAATAAAATAATATATATTTAATACTGAAAAAAATCAGATATAAAAAATTAATCTGATTTAAAAATAGTCTACCGCTTTTTATTAGACAATTTATTTTTAAAATAAAAAAAATTGAATCTCAAGTAGATGATCAACTGAACATCTAGGTTTACTCCAGTAAAAAGTCAACTCCAAATTTTTTTATTTTTATACTTTTCAATTCACTTTCGTACCATACAAAGGATGAAAAAAACTGAACAATATTCGAAATAAAAGTGGATTTGTTGAATATATATTCTAGAGCTCTTCAATAATATGTCGTTTCTGTCAAGCAACAGACTTGTCAATGCACTTAATGTGGCTAAGAGGAGTCACTTACTGAAATTAAATCTTCTCTTTACGTTGAGATAAATTGCAAGCTCAGATGCTGTTAAGTTACTTGAATGTGATATCGCTAAGAGTTTAAACTAGTTTTCATTCCGCTGACTATAAAAAAAAAAAACAACAACATTTTATTTATTTTTTTATTTTTCGCGCTTCGTTTCATAATCAGATCTCTTTAATTAATTTTGTAACTGTTAAACTAATTCAAAAACTTCCTCATCGCGTTATTTTCACTCAGAAAGCTCGGGTTAAGCTATTTCATATGAAAATCCCAGGAGTAGATCCGTTAAGATAGGTGATTTAAAAGTTTTATGTTTAACATGAAAATACTCAAACATTTTTTCATTATTATTATTATTGATCTTTACGATGTTCAAAAATAATGTGTAAATTTTCTGAAAATTTTTTAAGTTTTCAAGATTAAAAATTTTATTTACAAAAGTTGAAATATTTCATTATTTTTTTAACTTTATTGACCAATTTGTAATATATTGATATTTTTGTAGTACAAAATAGACGAAAATTTTGAAAATTTAATTATTATTCATTTTTGGACAGCAAAATTTACTGTTAAATAAAATTCAAAATTATCTCTAAGATTTTTCCTATATTTATTTGTTTTTTTTTTTTTTTTTACTTTAATATTGTTAATATTGTAAAATATTAAAAATTTTAAATCTTTTTTCAAAAATTACCCAAATTTCCAAAAACTTGCATTTTATTTTTAACCATGTATAAGATCAACAATAATAATTATAATTAATAATTGACAAATATTTCCTTATTAAAACCCATTATTTTTATTTTACTTTCAAATATTAAAATTTTACTAAATACTTGTAATATTTTTTACAAAAAAAATTAAACAGTTCATAAATGCATGTAAAATATTCAATCAGTGTTCCAAGTTAATCCAACAAAAGCAAGTTTTAATATTACGGCAAATAAACATTCAAACAATTTAATAAAACAAAAACAAAGCTTACTAAATCTTCAAAAAGACTCTTTTCACAACCAATTAAAAGAAAACAACAGAAATTTAATTAAAAAACTATCAATTTTCTCTCTGCTTCACATGTGTGTTTTATCAGAGCTTATTCACCAATTAATAATACGCAAAACATACAATAATTTTATATTACTATTTATTTTCACTCGCACACTGTGTGGTGGAAAATATTAATTTTGCACAATATTTCAAGTACAAACATAATTATTATCGTTGATTCCGAAATTTTATTGGTCTACAGTAATCGAGGATTTATTTGCACATATCTTAGTTTGTAATATCAAAGTAGGCATTTCTGCGTTATTAATCTTCGTCTTGAAATCAAATATACGTATCTTGCATATAATAATAATTATTATTATTATGAATACGACATATTATACATAAGAGGTCTTATTTTATACATATGTACTGCAATCGCATCATAGTTCTGTAATCCGAATTTATTGATTCATACTCGGAGTAAAAAAGAATTCATACCTGTGAGAAAATTATTGAAATCTTTATTGAATTTATAGCGACGTAAAATTGTCGAATTAAATTCAATGTAAAAAAATTCTATTCTAATGGAAAATTTTTATTATATATCTTGATAATTCGCAGAACTATAAAATGAAAAATAGGAATAAAAATCGAAGTAAAGTATGAGAATTTAAATTATTTTGATGAAAATGAAAATGAAAATTTTTAATAAATAGTAAAGAATATTGTTGACATTATTGATTACTGGAGTAATAGCATTGCTGTGACCATGTGTAAATCGATTTCGATGGGTAATTACTCTTCGTTATGAAGGACAGAATACTAGACTGATTATTGCACAATCAATCGAATGTCAAATGTCCTCAACTATGCAAAATTAATGATTGATTAATATATTGCTAATTAGAAATTTTTATTACCTCCCTTTATATATCATGCTCTTTAGTTGTTATTATGCAATTGATTATGTATTATCACAATCATAATCATTATCGTTACATGATCTCATGCTAGTTAATGTGAATTGTATTAATTAATTTTTGTTGTTCGACGAGTTCAATTGTCAAGCATCGATTCGGGACACAAAAGGCTATTGTTCGGTTAGTATGAGGTCGATAATTAATTTTACCGAAATTTTTTGTGTCATACAAGAGGTATGAACACGAAATACTGAATATTTATAAAGAACGAAAATATAAATCGATTGTTTTTTTTTTATAACTGCTCTGAAAACTTTCGATTAATGAACAGTGTTTGTGAGTTAAATATAATACAGTATTTAAATTATTTGTTGTAAATTCTGTGAGATGAATATTAATTGGTAGTTGATACTTTATATCACACATGAAGTGGAAAATCGATAGGATTGATTTCGAAAGAATAAGTAAATTATTGATATGAGTAAATGAGGATTATGATGTACAAGAATTTCTTATTACAATTGAATCATATAAATAATTTAGAAAATCAGTACTATATGATCACAAACATGTCAATATAAATTGTTTTTATTATGGGGTTACTTGATCTTCCGGATATTTATCTTCTAGTTATTTTCTCTCAGTTGTTTATTACGAAACTCTCATGATTTTTATCTTGGCATCTAACAGCCTAAGGTGACAGATATATATCAATCAAAAATTAATATGAACTGTTTGATTTTTTGTAAGTTATGAAACTATGAAAATTTTATCTTAGTAAATAATAATAATAGATCATAATATATCGATATTGTTTTTAATGTAATCAACTAAGTGTCTTTTAAAACTATAATAATAAAACTATAATAATAATAATAATAATAATAATAATAATAATAATAATAATAATAATAATAATAATAATAATAATAATAATAATAATAATAATAATAATAATAATAATAATAATAATAATAATAATAATAATAATAATAATAATAATAATAATAATAATAATAATAATAATAATAATAATAATAATAATAATAATAATAATAATAATAATAATAATAATAATAATAATATTAATAATAATAATAATAATAATAATAATAATATAATCGTAATCATAATAATAATAATAGTAATAATTATAATTATGATTACGATTATATTATTATTATTATTATTATTATTATTATTAATATTATTATTATTATTATTTTATTGAAATTTTCATAAAGTAAGTTATTATTTCATATTTTATTAAAAACTTTTTAAATTTGGTTCAATAAATTCATTCAATTTAACAATATTTCAAAGCTTGTACCCACTATTATTGTTTGAAACAATATCACTTCATATTTTATATTTGAATTTATTTTAAATAAGTCCACGAGTATCAATTGTGGTAACGAGTATTTATAAACAAAGTAAAAAAAAAATAATATAAAAACTACGAGACAAATAACGAAACGAATATACATAGAAAATACATATAAAACACCGCAGACAAATTAAAAGCATGGAATACAAGTATCGGTGGCTCTCTCACGTTCGATATCCTCTTGTCTAAAAATTGTCAATTTTCATTTAGATAAATTTATTGTAGAAACGGTTGTCCTTGATGTAATTCAATCGTACAATACAATAAATTTATCTATTTAATCATTATTATTCTATTAGTGATTTTTTATAAATTTTCACTCGTGCGCAAAGTACGCAGATTATAAATTTTCAAAATGAAAATTTACTATTTTTAATTAAAGAAAGCAATTAAAATAAATACTGTAAATACAGTATTGCTTTGACTATTTGCTATGCTCGGTAAATATTAAATATCAATATATTAATAAACTGTTTGAGCATCAAACGAAATATGCAATACGCATCTTGTCTAATTGCTTCAATGTTGAACTACTGGAATCATATACTCACTCAAAGACTATTAAGTAGAAAAATTTTGTTCAAAGTTTAAATCTGAGTAGAAATAATATTTTTTTAGGCTTCAAATTTAAATATCAAGAATTTCATTTATTTTTAAAATTTCAAAAAACGTTCAAACATTTTTAAGTCATATTATTTTTAAAATATAATCAGAATGTTACAGCAAAATTTTAAATCTAAAAAAATAATAAATTATAATAAAAATTCGTAACAACTGAATCATTTTAATTAAAAATAGAAAAAAATTTTTATTATTCTAAATAAAATTTTCAAATTAGATTGAAGTAAGTTACTTTTAAAATTTTACTCATAATTATTTTCCAAAAATTATAAAATATGACGAAAATAAAAAAACCAAAATTTTCTTAGAAGTTGACAAAAAATAAGAATAAAATTTTTTACTCAAGAATTAAATGTAAAAGGGTGTTGGAATGAATAAAAAATATTCCCATTAAGAGTAAGTAGTAAATTCAAACGCACGTAATGCAAATATAAATATTTACATATGAAAGGTTTAAAATAAATAATTCTCAACACAGAAAAACTACAAGTAAAAATAATCCAATAACTTGAAGTCGTATTAGTTATAATTGACTTTTCATTGTACGTTGCATATGAATGAGTAAATACGAAAAAATATCTCTTGTCGTTGTACACTTGACTAAACATAATCTTGTGTTAAAGTATACTACAGATACTTTAAACACAACACACGTTATGTTGCTTCAATTTACTGGATAACGTGTTACATATTTTCTCTTTACTGTTGTGTACACTATATGTATATGAGTATATGCATGAATTAGTAATGCAAGTAACATTCATGTTACTAGCTTATTAATTCATGCATACATAAAATTATTGCATTCAATTAATCGTAGGAGCTAATCGCTTTACTTTACTCATCGATTTAGTTTATTTATTCTTCGAAATCAATGAAATTTTCGAAAACAAAAAATTATTTGTCCGTTGGAACTTATTGACCAGTTCTCATTTGAAAGCTAAATTTTAATAAAAACATTTTAGTTGATAAATTTTCCTCTGTGAACCTACTTTGCCGACTTAGTTATTATCGTGTGAAAGGAAAAATATATTACCGACATGTTATTGCGGTGTCAGGGCGTCAGAGAGTAGGGTAGAAAGCTGGATTCAGCGGCTGTTGGCAATAGAACAGGGTGAGAGAGCTTTTTTTACGTGAAAAGCTTTTTATCGATACGAGAGGCCACGTCGAGGCTCGAATTTTTTAGCTTGAATTTAATTTCAAAGAAGTTATGGTCGATTTATTATATGGTGTGAACAATGTTTTATAAATGAAAAAAAATCTTTGAAATAATTAACTTAACTCAAAATTTTATAAGCCTCAATAAAAATTTTACTTTCCATTAAAATGAATTATCAAAATTTTTTACAAGTTTTTTTATACAAAAAATTTTCTTTTCGATTGAAAATTATATTTTTGTCAAGAAAAAAAAACGTATTCTTTTTCAAAATGTAATTAAACATCGAATTGTTCAAGTAAAATAATTTTTTTCTTTAAGAATTGTTAAAATATACAAATTTTAGTAAGAAGGCAGTTTAAAATTTTTCAAAGACGGAACACCAAAGAAAGATTATTTTTTAATCTTACTTATAGATTTATCTATATCGAATTCATTTATTGAAGTAATTAATAATCGGCAATTGAAAAATTAAAATAATTTTTTTGTCGACCTTGTCACTTGTAGAATTCATGATCAATAACTAGGAAAAAAAAGTAAATTAAAATGTAGATAGATTGTGGGAATGAAAAATTAATTGAGTTTACTTGGATTGGAATCGCAGATTTAATTGATTCGGTCTAATGAATTGAATTAATTGAATTCTCAACAGATTGAAAATAACTGAACCAAGAATAATGATAAATGCTTCGTGAGCCCTTGTACTAAATGAATTAACATCACTGTTGATTATATTTGATTCTAAATGAGAAAAGAGTGCTTTTTCATTTTTCGGTAAATTAAAAAATTCTAATCAAAAAAATAATTTTCCCGAAATTAAAATTTAAGTTTTTTGAGATTAATTTTTTTATTATTTCTATTATTATACCCATGAAAATAGCCGGAGTATGCATATGATTTTTTATATTTTTCGCTTTTCTCATTTTCTTTCATTCATATACTCTACACTCTGAGAAGCTCTCTGCTACTCTCTGAGTACTTAGCGGTACGGCCCGGTTTACTATATAGTCCCTCTTTACTCAACTTCAGCTATAACCCTCATTCTTCATCCATCATATCCGAAAGAACACTTCGACTTCATCTCTAGAGCATATACCCAACCAGCTTTGAGTTGAGATTTCCTTTTTTTAAGTAAACGCCCGTAAAGTATGCAATATTATCAGAAAGGTAGAGGCGCTGAAAATGGCTAAAATGGAAAGAATAAATACGATAGAATAGTTTTTTTAGCTTTGAATAGAATTTGCTGAGCTTTTGATGTTAGTTATTTATTAATGCATTATTCTTATTTATTGTATAGACAGAATAAATAGCCGAAATAAAAAATAACATGTGTATTTTTTAAATGTAATTTTGTTTTTATTAATTATTTTTAACTAAGTAATTTACTGTCACAATTTAATCATAAAAAAAAATTATCGTAATTTTTTTTTTACTTTAAATTAAAAAATAAAGTTATTAATTGCGACTGTTTTTCCCGAATTAAAAAATTAAAGTCTTTTTTCTATCAAATAATTTTGCATTATTAGAATTATTAAGCTTGAATTGCTGAAAAAAAAATGCTTTTTAATTTTGTTAAAATTGCTGAAAATTGAATCTTGGCTCTCATATTTGAAGAAATGACAGTGAAACTTTTTCAAATTATTCAAAAGTTTAGTATAAAAAATTGAATTTTAATGTAAATGATTTTATTAATACAAAATTATGCCCGATTTTTATAGTAAAATTATACTTTGCAAATATTAGTACAGTTTTTATAATTTCAATAATAATAATAAACACAAATGAAAAGAAAATGAATAAAACAAAAAATAATAAACAAAGTGATAGAATCAAAGTGAAGATAATATTTTTCTCTCGGCGTAGATAAAGTCTGAGTACGAAGTACTAAAATGGTTCAACAGCTATGAATTATTTTAGTGGATAATAAACGTGAAACGAGTAAAGAATTGGGAAGGATTGAGATAATTTGGCACTGCAATTGCAAGTTCATCGAGGAGTGAATGAACATTTATTAACCCGTAGAGAATTGGGATGTATCCCCAGTGAAATATTCACGGTAGCGCAAATAATAGGTAGATGCTCGATAAATTCTTTTATTTTTATTTTTTGTTTCATTGGCGCAGCTGAAGGCAAAAAACGTAAGCCAAAGATAGCTTTCAAAATACAATGTTGTAAAAATATATTAAAATTTTAAATAGTACTGGTGGTTTTTAAAAATAAATGGGCGCTCAAAAAAGCGATACAGATGGTAATTTAATGATAATAATCTGGCATAAAAAAAGTCATAGTCGTAAAACAAAGATAAGCTATTGAAGATTAGATTTAATATTTTCTGAAATAACTATTAGCCCGCTTATCCAGCCAATTAATAGCTGACTAAATAGAGACGAAAACGTACCTCGTTAGGGAGGTAATGGTTATAAACTAACGGAAACGGCCTATAGTTAAGCTATGTATATGTATACTTTATCATATCTAATGCATATACATCCATCGATATTCGCATGAAGATAAGAAAATTCTTAGAGGTGTTACACTTGCTGGCGTGAAGCCAAATTACTTAACAAACAAAACTTCTATTCACTTTGAACACGTATGTAGATATTGAAGTCATGTACTAGTCATTACATTCGCTAAGATAACTTTTCATTATTTAATCTAACCACTTTGAAACACGTTCAAGATAATTTTTCAAGACAAAATCAAACGGTTGTATTTTTATCAATGATAAAAAATTCATCTTGAGAATTTTCGAATAATGCACGAGTATAATATGAGTTTTTTGAAATTAGAAAAATTAAAGTTCGCTTTGACAAGTTGAGAATAATGCGACACATGAGGGGTGCAATTAACATTTAGTCCCGTTTTTCTTTAAATTTTTGGTCATAGTTCAGCAATAAAATAAAACTTTAATAAAAGGCCCTTGGGAAAAAATTTATATGTCAAATATATTTTCAGATATAAATGGTGTATACATGAAATAATAAGAAAATATAAGTCAAATATGAATAAAATACATGAAAATATATATTATTTATAAAAAATATACAATTGAAATATATTTTTTTGCCCTCTGGGCGGAAAGTGGCAACTTTGGTCTCACTACGCTAAACAAAGTTGCCGCTTTCCTCCTTCCTCGGACAAAAAAATATTATACAGCCCTTGGGAAGTAAAAAAGAAAACCTTAGATCATATGTTTGTTGACCTCGGCTTCGCCTCGGCCAACAATTACATGTGATCTGAGGCTTTTCTTATTTTCCTTCCCAAGGGGTGTAATATACTATTATTTACATAATTATTGGCTGATTTTCATATATTTCAAATATACGCTCCAAGTAATGTTATTATACGTGAAATATGTATCGTATAACTGATAAAAAACACAATCGAAGTTTAAAAAAATATACCTAGCGTATATATATTTTCATATATATATATATCAAGTATACTTGATATATATATATATATATATATATATATATATATATATATATATATATATATATATATATATATGAAAATCAGCCAAAACTTATGTAGGGGAGAAGGGGGTCAATTGAACCACTCGACTTAAAAAATCGAAAAAATTGAAAAAACGCTTCATGCTCTTAGAATTAGATTCTAATATGTTAAACTCGGATATGATCAAAATTTGAAATCATTGCGATTAATAAATTTTGAAAAATTGAGATTTTCTTATTTTTAGGCATGTTAACTGTTTTTTCGGCTGGTGACAAATTGTTTAATAATATTTCAATTTTTGAATTGATTGATAAAATTTGAATTGTAGTAGTTGTATATACTTATACTTTATAATCCTCAACTTTGTTCATAGTGATATAATAGTTTATTTATTTATTATTTACTATCAATTGTTATAAAATTATATGGGGTCAATTGAACCAGCAGTCCCGGGGACGATTGAACCATACGGAGAAGCATGGGACATGCGCGCGCATCTTGACTCTACGTGAAAAATACTCAGGGAAATAACCTAACAATTTGATGAACAGAATTTATAATGAAAATTATTTTTAAATTCATTTTTAATTTATTTAATATAATATCTGTGCATTAAAAATGTGCAACAGTAATATTAGCAAGTAACAATTAATATATTATTTATTAAAAGTTCAGGTTTGAGTTTTAAATATTATTGGTTCAATTGACCCCAAGCAGTGGTTCAATTGCCCCCGAGCGGGGGGTCAATTGAACCATTCGACGCGTTTGGATAAATTAATAATTTTTAAAAATTCACGTTGTTTATTGACCAATTTATGTGTTGATAATAATAGTAGACTTAATAAGCTACCATTCCAAGAAAAAAAAAAATTATTTTTTAGTTTTAATTCGAATAGTAAAAAATTACTAAACTTTTTTGGTTCAATTGACCCCCTTCTCCCCTAAATGAAATATATTTCAATTGTATATTTTTTATAAATACTAGAAAATCGAACGCGCTTTGCGCGCTTCTTTAAAAATGTTTATCGTCGGCAATTTAATTAATCGATATTTTTACAAATTTAACTTATTAATATTCAACAGTTGCCATGGTAATCGTTGCCATAATAGCTGTTGCTATGGTAACCGTTGCCATAGTAACCGTTGCTATGGTAACCGTTGTCATAGTGACTATTGCCATGGTAACAGTTGCCAAAGTGGTCACCATAACAACGAAAAGTGACAACAATGAAAACGTCACATCAACTTTTTAATAAAGAAATATATATTTTTATGTATTTCACTTATATTTGACATATTTTCTTCTTATTTAATACATACTGTCGTAATATGGAACGTATCACAGCGTAAATGGTGTAATATATACACCATTTATATCTGAAAATATATTTTCAATATATTTGACATATAAATTTTTTCCATGTGAGAAATGATTAAACAAATTAATATTTAGTAAAATTCAAAAGTAACTATTTTAAATAAATATTTTTATCGCTCACTTGAATGTTGAGATCCTCAAGTTTTACAATTATTAAGTAGATAATCGCATATACTTGTGCTTAAAGTATATCAGTATAATTGCTTACATGTAATTTATTATTATTGTTATAAGTTTTGATAGTACGTATGTATTATTTCATTATTGTTATTGTGATTATTATTATTATTATTAAACTGTCAGTATTTGTATTTCTGCATCATGTTGATGTTTATCTGTTTACTGTCTTTCCATTAACAGTTTGAATGTTTTGTAATTAATAATTGTGTGTCTATTTTATTAAACTTATAGTTGTTGTTTAATTGAAGACTTTAGTTATAACCATCATTATTATTATGATTATTTAATAACAATATTACAATAAGCATATACACGTTCTGGAACAAAGTTATAATCAAAAGTTATTAGTTATGAATTATTTCTTCTTATTGTTCAGAAAATTATTCTTAAACAATTAGCGAAACAATCTGAAATTGGTGTGTTTTATTGATGGCTTTTTTTTTTTTTTCTAAACTACTGCATTAATAAATCGGCATTAAACTGCGCCAGAGTTTTTGGTTAATAAATTTTTCATACGAGAGTATAAATTCAAACTTACTTTAGGGTATTACGGATAGTGGAGAAATGAATCAACTGAGTTACCAAAAAATTTTAGAGCGTAAATAAATCACTTTAATTGAGTCGCGCAATATTTTTTCCACATACGTGTACAATTTTGAAGTAGTAGCTACTAAAAGGTCAATTTTACAGAGAAATCATGAAGTTGATAGATAACAAAATGGCCGAAATTAAGTTCTATTCAAAATGGTGGCGTGAAAATTCAAAAATTCAAAAACTGACGTCCAAAATTTTAAATTTCATTGTTTTAATTTATTGTTATTAATGATAATCATAAATGAAATTTATTATATATGACAAAAAAAAATTTATTGTCTCACAAAATACCACACTGATGGAAGGATTTATTAACTATTAATAATTTAATTTATTTAAGACAATGATTTAATTTATTAAATTTAATTTAAAATATTTATTTGGGAGGAAAGTACATTTATTGATAATTAATAAGTATTTATTAATAGTTAACAAATATTTATTAACAGTTAATAAATATTTTGTTGAGTGAATTTGTTTCGCTTGCAATGTCATATGATATGAAGATTGCTTATAAACAAAAATCATCTTTATAAATTATTTTGCATTAATTATATTACATTATAATAACGTTTATTGTAAAATACCAAATCTATCACAGCTCATAATTATCTTTTATATTTTTAAATATTAAAAACGTTAATTTATTTAGTGAATTTAATTATTATCATATATTCCAGCTATAGGGTTATAAAGAATCTCAAAAGAAAATTGCTATTTTTGCTTTTTATTTTAAATAAATATTTGTTAACAGTTAACAAATATTCATTAACCATTAATAAATATTTATTAACAGTTAATAAATTGTACTTAATAAATTACTTATTAACTGTTAATAAATATTTGTTAACTGTTAACTAATATTTATTAACATTTAATAAATGGTATTTAATATATATTTTATTAACTGTTAATAAATATTTATTAAATCCTATGATGTTAAAAAATCATTTATTAACAGTTAATAAAACTTATTAAATATAAACAAATTCTTCTATCAGTGCAAAAATCAAATAAAAAATTTATCATTATATTAATTGGTATATAAAATGAAACTTTTTCAATACAAATCTTATAACAAAAGATTTAATATTAGACGATGAAATATTTTTAACAAATTTCATTTTTTTCTGAAAATAAATTAGCAAAAAAATTTTTTTGAACTGAGTATTAATAATTTTGAAAAATTTTAAAACCAAAGCATTTTTTTATCAAACCAAAAAAAATACAAACAATATCTACAATATAAATAAAAAGACATGATTGGTTTTAACGATCGATTAAGTTTACCGCGGACAATGTGGAAGGTCTCGATACCAACCATCAAGGTCATGAGAACAAATAATAATAATAACAACAATAATATTGATGATATCGCAGGTAGATATATAAGCCTTGTTAGTAGTATAGGATCGAGGGGAAATACGGAAGTTTATTTTCTCGTGGAAATTCTCAAGTATATATGTATATCTCGTTATCGAACATATTCAAAGCATTTACTTTGTGAGGCAATGAATTGACCTATATGTATATGCATAGATGCATGAATGCATACATGCATACATCTAGATCCATCTACATCTATATATCTATATCAGAAACTAGAGGTGCATAGCCAGAACGAGCGGCAGATAGTTTTGTGTACAATGTTGTTAGTTTGTATTTATTGGGTACTATAGGACAACTCGGACATTACCGGTCGATTTACACGATTAGATTCCAGCATTGATCCTCTCACTACTATCGATGCTTCTTGATATGCAAGGTTAACTTGAGAGGTAATTAACGCAAATTCGGTTACTGATTCCGTTACAATTCCCTCTTTACTTTTCTGACCCTCGATTTATACCATTTGAATAATTGAATAATTATCGTCGTACACTGTAAATCGAAGTGTTTTAAAAGTGACTACAATGCTTCAAGATAGGAACAAAACACTTTATGTGTGTTTTGTTAAAACACTTGGATTTACAGTGTATAAGTTTAGTTTAGCTTTGATTATAAAATCGTTGATTTTTTTAATTAAATATCTAACTCAGAACCAATACCAACCAATACGACCAACCTGCCTCTCATTCACAATTCATAGTAGAATTAGATATACAGAATTTATAGATTTTAGGCAACTCGTAAATCTCACTTTTTATTATTTTAAACGAGTCTTTCCAATGGATTTTATTGAATATTTTTTTTTAATTGTTTATAAAAATTCAACAAATATTTTTTGGCCAGAGTACGAGTCAAAATGATACATTTAACTTATGTCAACTTGATGGAGTTTCATTGTAATTACATTTACTTAATAAAGTTATATTAAAGTTGAATCTACCACGAATACCAACAAGTTTTCGAGGTTCTTGGAGTTAAAAGTGACCATTAATATTGTGAGATGTGACTTACATTGTCTCGGACCCTTTTTAACACTGACTTTTCTCTCGTTAGTCATGTTTTTTTGTTCAATGTTTTCTTGTTACAACTGAACTTTTTTTTTTTTTTTTTTTTTCGAGTAAATTTACTATTTGTAATACAAATAATCCACCATCTATTGACTAAGTTTTTAAGTCTCTTTGAAAGTACTCTAATTTTGATTGCAATGTAATTTCATTCAACCGCAAAAGTTAAATATTTTTATAATGATCCTTTTTTTGGAAAAAAGTTTTTAAAAAAATTCACTATTACAACATAAAATAAAAAAGAAGAACGGCAAATTTTTTATATCAATAATTTACTGAGAAAAAAAATTTTTTTTTCAATGTCAATTTTAGTTTTACATTTTGATTTTTAAATTCTTAAATATTTATTTCATCAAAAATTTACTCAGAAAAAGTTAAATCATTCAAAAAAATAAAATTGCAAAAATTATTAAAAGTTCTCCAATTTCAGTGTAATTTTTCATAAAAAAAAAATATTTTTTTCAACTTCTATTTTAGTTTCAAATTTTATTTATTTATTTATTAATTTATTATGAGAATTAAAGGGGAACACCACTGTGACGATCGAAAAAAAGAGGTGATTTTCGGGAATTTTTTTGACAGGGAAAATAAAAGAATTTGGGAATCGGGTTTGTTTATTTTATTAAGGGTACATTAAAGATTATTACCCTAAATTTTTATTAAAAAATATTTAATTATTACAAAGTTATTAACAATCTCGTCGAGCACTGGAGAAAATTTCCCCCCTCTGCGGTCGGTTCGATAACTCAAAAACAGATCATCTGAAAATAAAAACCCAAATTGCTTTTTAATCAGTAAGGATGTAGTTATCGTCACACTTACGGAATTTGAAAAATTTTTATTTTAAAAATTTTTTTAGCCGGGTTAAAACAAAAAAAAAACAGTAAGAATAGTGAGAAAATATTCAATCAGTCGCCATTTTTTTTAAAAATTAAAATTTCCAAAATTTCGTACGTGCGACGATAACTACATTCTTGTTGATTAAAAAGCAATTTAGCTTTTTATTTTTAGATGATCCGTTTTTGAGTTATCGAACCGACCGTGGAGGGGGAAATTTTTTCTAGTGCTTTACGAGATTGTTAATAACTTTGTAATAATTAAATATTTTTTAATTAAAATTTAGGGTAATAATCTTTAATGTACCCTTCATAAAATAAAAAAAATCCGATCCGCAAATTCCTTTATTATCCCTGTCAAAAGAATTCCCGAAAATCACCTCTTTTTTTCGATCGTCACAGTGGTGTTCCCCCTTAAAATTTCGAAATTTTTGTTTTATCAAAAATTGTTTAAAAAAAATTGAATCATTAAAAAAAAAGTAAAAATTTTTTTATGATTTTTCTATTTAAATTACTTTTTAGTTAAACTTTATCGTTATAAATTATTAATGATTGTTGAAAATTACACAATACCTTTTAAGAGAAAACTTTAAAAGCAACTCTTTCATTAAAATCAATCACAAGTACAAGTTAAAAAAAAAAAACTAATTGATAAACAAAGGTATAAACTTTTTTATATCTTTTTACCGCGATAACTTTAAAACTTGGCTGTCTTTTCTGATTTATCGAGTTACATTCACTTTGACCAAGTCTGACTAAAGCAAAACTTTCTACTTCCTCAGACGAGCCAGCGTGTCAATGAAAGAGTTTAAACTTTAAAGATTATTATTATACAACTTTGTAAACATGAAATACATTATGTATTATCAATCTATATAAAAACAAAGTAATAATTTAAACTTACACATTTTCCAAAAAAAAGAAAATTAACATTGAAAAGACTCGAAAGTAAAAGTGAGATTCGAAAAAAATGAAAGAAATATTTTAAAGTAGTGGTAGTGATAAAAAAATATTTAAAAAAAATAACGTGGGCGTTACCACACATACTCAGTTTCCGTGGTGGTGGTGCAAATCGTCAACGTCGACAGCAACAACACCTCCGCCGCCGATGGCAAGCTTCAACGCAGCTTCGGCATCTGGTTCCGGTGCCGGAGGCGCCCAAGGCGTCGTTCTCTGCCCGCGCACTCTGTCGCAAGCACGGCGTACCAGGCTGAGAAGAGCCATCACCGAGGCCACTTCCGAGACCGTATCCTACGTAAAGACGGTGGGATTTTAATAAAATAAAAAAGATTTTTAGTTAAATGATTAATCACCTTAGATAGACACCTGTTATACTATTAGTCACCTATTTGTCGTATTTATATTTATATTTATCATTAGTTCGATAGATATATTTATAATTAGAACCTTGGTACACTTAGTTTTTGCTAGATCACTGTTTACACTTCACACTTATATTATTAAAACACTCATTTGATTTTTTTAGTTAATATTTGTGCACGTTTGCACTTAATTTAACTAAATAATTTTTTTTAATTAAGCTTTTATTTAAAAATTTTTTTCTTTTAAATATATTTTTTATCTTAATTTTTAATCATAAAATAAGGAAAAACAATCATTTATGTCTTTAGTTGTTTAATGATTTCAGTTATTTATTTATTTACAATTGTCAGAACTTTTATGAAAAAAATTTATATAAAAAATATATTTATAATGACAAACTTTTTGCTAAATACTGTATATATTTATCATATTTTATCTGCAATTTAAATATATTAAAAATAAGTATGAAAATCTAACAAAATTTTATTTTGAACTAAATAATTTTTTTATTTTTTTTTTATAGATTGAAATAAATTTTTTATAAATTTCAATTATGGTTAAAATGTATACGAAAATTGGCAGAAATTTTGTTATTGTAAAATTTTTTTTTCTCCATATTTTATGGATTATTTTTATTCATTTATTTTTATGATATCTTTGATATAAATTTTTTCAATGGAGGAAATCAAAAAAATTATTATTATTTTTTTTTTCAAGGTAAGTGATTTAGTTACCAAATTGAAAATGAAAATAATTAGAATAAATTTAACAGAACTTGATTGATAGCAATTTCCTATTAGCTAAAGTGTAAAGAGTAATACTTGTGTAGAAAAAGTAAACAAGTTTTTTCGTTATCGTTTAAAGTTTTCCAATTGGTTTGCTCATTTCCCGAGGCATGCCCAAGAGCTCTCAATATCCGATCATCGAATAGTAATCCGATGTTCGAGGTGACATAATGACGTCTGATAATCGATTGTGCAAATAATAAAACCAATTCCATTTATTATCATCAATTTAAAAACAATCTAAATCAATTTTCCTCAACTTAAACCAGTACTTTTCCTCAACTTAAACCGGATTTTTTTTTTCTATTAACAAAGTAGGAGCAAGGGCGTGGGGAAACAGCGAATTTTTGTTAGTAGAGATAAGCCTGTATTGTTGCGGGGAGGTGTGATGAAAATAATCACGAGATTTTTACTATTCAGTATTTGTCCACATAAAAAATTTTTTTATTTCAATTTTGCTCTTTAGAATGGAAGAACAACAACCTTTACTCTATGATCACTATGGTTTAAAATGGTTATTTTTAGAGAAAAAAGTGTAAGAAGTTTTCGTAAATAATTGCATGCTCTATCATTTTTATCTGATCTATTTTTATGATAAAATTTATACACTGAGAAAAAAAAATACTTTTATTAAGAAAATTTTCTTGATACAAGAATTTATGTTCTTGAAAATTATCAAGAATATATATTCTTAGCTCAAGAAATTGTTAAATTGATTAAAATAATTTTTACTTAATTTAAATAAAGCTATTCTTTTGTTTATCTATTATCCAAAGATAAATATTGATGTTCTTCTCTTTAGAAATTAATAATTAATAATAATAGAATATTTGATCGTCAGCGAGTTTCTTGAGCCAAGAAATTGTTAATTGAGCAAAATTATTGTTTTTATCAGTGTAGATTGTTGGATAAATGTAAAAAATTCATCATTTTGACCTTTGACTTTGAATAAATTTTTAAGTTGATGTAGGATCGATGAGGACTTTTCTAATTGTATTTGTAATGTTGAACCCAATTTGTGTAGGTACTCATTTGAAAGTAAATTAATTGAGTTAAAACTTGCTTAAAAATTTTTTTTTTAATTTTAAATTAATGAAATGCCTCGGATTAAAAAAATTATTTTAATTATTGTTAAAAATTAACAAAGCTTTTCTCATTGAAATTATTGACGCATAAAAAAAATAGAACTGATAATTAAAGTTAGTACACAATTATAACGTTCACAAAGATTCGGAAATTTTCCTGTAATAAAATAAACACCCGTACAAAAAAAAATTCTAATTCAAAATGAATTTAAGATTGAAATTCATATTTTGACTCAAATATGAATTAGTTTTGAGATCAATCCAAATTTGAGATTGATTTGTAGGTAGAAATTAGTACGCCTGTAGAACTTTCGATCCTGCTTCAGAATTTTAATAAAGACTTAAGAATATTTAGGATACATTTTATATATAAAATATTCTCGTCTTTATTAAAATTCTGAAGCAGGATCGAAAGTTCTACAGGCGTACTAATTTCTACCTACAAATCAATTTCAAATTTGGATTGATCTCAAAACTAATTCATGTTCGTGTCAAAATATGAATTTCAATCTTAAATTCATTTTGAATCAGAATTTTTTTTTTTTACGGGCATTGACAACGAGATTTACAATAATGAAAAATTCAATTATGATATCTAAAAATAAAAAAAAATTGACAGCTACTGTGATTGCAATAATAATTTTCTGCAAAAAGTTATTGTTTTACCACCTGTATATCACACTACATAATTCATTATACCAAAATCATTTAATTCAGCAATTTTCCACATGGATTGAGCTAAGCGGTTTGTGACAAGAACACTACAAAATAAGTAAATGAAAAGATAAATAGTTATTGTTTATTCAGCAGTATAATTTAAAAGATTATTGGGTAAGTTGCTTTTATATCTACCGGAGATACAGTAATTGACTCAGCGATTATTTATTTCAACTCAGCAAATATATTTATTAATAGATAATTCTCATAATTCTTATTTCTTTATCTAACATATCGTCGTCTGCTTACTTTACTTTCAAAGGTTACTATTTTTATTAGCGTCAACTCATCTGTTAAACAAGCATACTCTTTAGCTCATATCACACATACATCGATTTTTTGCTCATTTTTTATTTTCACGCCATTTAGTTTAAATATACGCTTTGAGAGATTTTATTACCAGTCAACTGTAAATATGCATATCTTGGATTATTTATTAATATTATTATCAGTTTTTTTTTAATAGGTCTTAGATATGTTAAATTTTAGAATTCGATGTGTCACATGTTAATGTTGCATTTATCCTTAAGTTTATTTTCGGTAAAATTCAAAATTTTAAGGAGATATTCTAGTCTAGAGACACGAACATAAGTCATTTTTCAAAGCTCCATAAAAAAATAAACCAGAAATATTTTTACCGTCCATTTATTTATTCATATTTTTAAAATATATATAAAAAACAGACCAACAAAAAAGATTATAAATTAATAAAGTGACAGACAGCTCAAGTAGAGGATTAAAAAAGTAAAGTAACCTAGTTGACTTGATTGTAGCCCTTGTCATCCGAAACGAAATAGAAAAATGATTCTTAACCCCTTCAAAAATAAAAATATTGACTGAATTTTATTAGAAACTATCGAGTAATATGTGGGTGATTCTGTGTAAGGATGTTTTTTGCTGTCCCAGGCATTTTTTTATTGGAAAAATTGTTATTTTGTTACTAAAAAAAATTTGTTACGAACGTAAAAAAACATTTCTATTCGGAGCATTGAAAACTAAAATGAAATAAATTTTGGTTTTTTTGCTATAAATTCGTAAACCACCGAAATAACAGTCCTCTGGGCTGTCCCATTCCCAAAATTAAAACTTTAAGATTAAATTTTAAGTTATTCGTCCATAATATATAATTAGGTCTATAACGTTTATAAACTTAATTAGTTCACTAACAATCTTGTTCAATAAAAAGTACCGAAAATTAATTTGTTTCATTAAATTCATTAAACCAAAGTGTATCCCAGGCATTTTAAGAACAGTCCCCTGCTAGAAGTTCAAAGTCACAAAAAAATATCTAGCCTGCTATTTTATGTTCTGTAAGGTTTATAAGGACCTAACTAGCCTTGAGTTAATAAACATAGGCTTGTTAGCGCTTTATCACCATTTTATTTAGTGTCAAAGCACCGTTTGTGCTGGAAATATGTGTCTGGGCCACTTCAAAACTCAGTCCCCTGGCAAGTATTTTTATTATTATTATTATGAGTTTTACTTGTATACCGTTTTCTGGTTTTTACAAGGCTAATTGTCTCAGCTTTTCCGCATATAGTCTTTTTTCAACTCTTTATTATCAACATATGCTCCGCTCTATATTATCAACACAATCTTTCAACGCTTTTATTATCAACATGTTCTCCACTTTTTATTATCAACATGTTCTCCGCTTTTTATAATCAACATATCATTTCGCACATAATTCTATTCTCAATGCGGCTGTGGACCGACTTGTGCTTTCTGTACTGTATTTACCCTATTCCTCACCCCTTTCTATCGGTTGTTGAAATAGTGGCGATGGGGAAACCACAGAGAAAACCCATGCCAGTACAGTCGGCTACCGGAGCGATCTCCGACAGTTGGTGTTGGAACTATTCGAACAACCGTCGGGGCTCGAACCCTCGCCTCACGACATGATGCACGAACGAACTAACGGGATAATGACTTAGTCCGCTCGGCCATCATGCCGCTTTTTAAGTATTTTTATTTATAATCTATTTATAAAATTGAATCCATAAGTCTTAATATTATTCTAATTAATGTAAACATTCATTGAGAACTTGAAAAGTTGAATGCATTAAAATAGATTGCTTGATTTTTCTCAATTTGATAAAAAAAAACAGTCCCCTGGCAAACAGTCCCCTGTCATGTTATATGGAAAAAAAAACACACAAATATCGAAAAAACAAAAATTAAATTGGCTGTTTATTTATTATCATTAAGCTGATAGTTTTGTAGCCCTTGTTAATTTTTTTTCTAATAAAATCAAAAATAATTTGGTCGGACAATTTTGTACAGATTTAAGATGTCCTTACAGAGAATCACCCATATAGTAAAGGTTCATACCAAATTTCAAGTAAATCGGTTAGTTACAACTTAAAATATCATGTCAATTGTGTTAAGAAAATGTTTGTCAGGAAAAATACCCTCAAAAGTTGACAAGTCAGTAAAATAGTTCTAATTTCGTAAATAATTGAAACTTTGAAAAATCCTTATACGAACATATTGATAAATGTATAAATTTTGTAAATATGAAAAAAAAAATTGATTTTTTTTATTTAATAGACTAAAATACTCGCTCAAATGTTCAAATAATTATTAAATATGTATGTGCAATAATTTTACCGAAAAAATGAAAAATAAAGGCACATCTCCATAATTATGAAACACAATTAAGTTAAATTTGAATTTTAATTCAAAGATAATGCAGCCAAGGTTAAATTTTTAATTAACAAAAAAGTTAATTTTACTGTGCATTTTTTTATAAAACGTATGTAAATAAAATACTCCATGATATAGAATAAAGTTGAGATATTAAAAAAAAAAAGTTCGTACTATGTACAAAAAATTCATATATTTGTATATTTACATATCATACATATTTTTTACACAGTATTTGCAATTTGATCGATTCATACATCAATAAACTATCTTGAATTTTCATAAACTGTATATCGGTATCAATATCATAAATATTTTCTATTTTATTCTCAAAAGTGTAAATTTTTTTTGGGTACTCGGTATTTATGAGGACTCATATTTTAAATTGAATAATTCGAGCTTCTGAATTATTCACAAATCACATATCGGAAACGTCAACTTAAATTTCAAGATATCCGCCGAAATTCGTTCAAACTTTTATAGCCTACTGAAGCAGAATATTCTGAAGTGTCTGATACATATGAAAAAATAATCTCATCTATTTTATGTCAATATAATATTTTAAGTTTACTCTCTAAACTTTAAGCGGAAAATTGCAATAAATAAAAAAAAATATTGCAATTTCATTTTTAATTAAAAAATAATGAACTTTATTTTTTTTTTTTTTTTTACTTTTGAGCAAGTTGTAGAAAATCAAATTAATTTTAGATCTCATTAAGTTTGTTCTACACGGAAAGAACAATAACCCACTGTACATCCTCGTATAGTATACTCCGTGGTATTTGTAGTGAAAAAAAATTTCAGACTATAGTCAATATCCTTCAAAGTATACTAAATTATTTTTGGACTGTACTCAGTGAAGTCTCCGATTTAATCGATTAATTTTTCTGGTTATATCGCGTAAAACTTCACGGGATATAAGGTAAAAGCCCCAATAGATGATCATGTACCAGTATATTTGTGAATATAGATATACAAATACATGGAGTGATCATATACTGGTACGTGATCATCTATTGGGGCTTTTACCTTAATCTGAAAAATTATTTCGTGTAAATTAAATTATACTCGGTTGAAATTTGGATTATGCCCACGGTGACTCCGCCATTTTTTTTTTCTAGGGCCTGCGCATAAAGTGCTGTTTATAATTTGTGAGTTATAGTCAATCAGCATATTGGACATTAATTAAAATATAATCAGTGAATTATATGAGTGTGTGACCATTGATATATTTTGATATGTAAAAATATTTTTTTCTTAGCCTGACATTTTTAAGTTCGAAGAGTCTTAGAAAAGAAAAAAAAATTTTTTAACCCCAAATTATCGGAAAAATTGTGCTTTAATGCTCCTTAAATGTTTTTGATGTATGTAATAATTATTTAAAACAATATTTGACTAACCTAATATTTAAAATACATAATAGATATGATAATGCTGTGCGCAGGCGCTAGAAAAAAAATTGGCGGAGTCACCGTGGGCATAATCCAAATTTCAACAGAGTATAATTTAATTTACACGAAATAATTTTTCAGATTATATCCCGTGAAGTTTTACGCGATATAACCCGAAAAATTAATCGATTAAATCGGAGACTTCACTGAGTACAGTCCAAAAATAATTTAGTATACTTTGAGGGATATTGACTATAGTCTGAAATTTTTTTTCACTACAAATACCACGGAGTATACTATACGAGGATGTACAGTGGGTTATTGTTCTTTCCGTGTAAATAGTAAATTATAAAATTTTTTTCAAGCTCGGGTAGAAAATCTACGTGTCAGAAAACTTTTTACAGTACAGAAAAGGTATCAACGTTGAAAAATTTGTAATTAATACATGATTGTAGTTGAAATTAGTATTTAACACACGTAAATATTGTCTTTTAACTAAAAGTCAATTTATTCACGTGCTCGGGCTCCTAAAAATGCTATTGTTTGTGCGTGATTTCACTGTGCATTAATTTGCATAAATTAATAGTTAACAAGTCACGTTGTACATGGAGCGTCACTTTATCTCACTTCATTTATCAACGTATCTGTGGAATCATCCCCTTTCTCTTTCACTTATGTATTACACACACAATCACACGTGCGCATATAATTTACTTTAGTTCAAAGACCAGTTTATTATCATGCAGGTCCCATCTTGACTCTGTGTGTTACACTTGACTTATCAGGTAAATTGCGTCTATTATCTTCAAATAAAAAACCTTGGAATTAAAAAAATTTATTTATTTAGTGAATTTTAAGATTGCAAGTTTCTTTAATTCGAACATTTTAAAAATACAAGGAAAAAATACTGTTTAAATAATTACAAATATCATTTTTAATAGCGATAACCGCTATGTGAATGTTTAATATGTTAAAGTATAAGAATTAATAATTCCAACTTCAATGTTTACCATTTTGCACGCTAAAGATTATACTATGATATGCAAAAATGATCAAGAAAGGTTACTAAACTTCTACAGTAAGAGTTTAAAATTTGATGTTGCTAACGATAATATTTAGTAATTTAAGTAAAATAGTAAATTTTAACCGCAACGATAAAAACCAAACTATAATTATTAACTTAGTACTTTTTTTGCTGCTTAAAACTATAATTTTTAAAAAGTGATAGTGTGATATTTACTATAATAAATGCTACAAAACACTTTTTTCAATATTAAACTTTAAATTTTGACTTTTATCCAGTAAAAAAATTTGCTTTATTGTGTCAAAGAAATTAGTGTTAAATATTTAACGTTTTATAATTAAAAAATCTATTACGTACCAGAGCGCTTTTTTCAAAATTGTTTTTTGTGCACTGAAAAAAAAATTAACTTGATTCAAGAGAAAAATTCTTGAACCAAGAATATAATTTTGAAGAGGGTAATTGTCTTAAATCAAGACGAAAAATTCTTGAATCAAGTAAAATTTACTTTAAACAAATAAAAATTTCTTAGTTTAAGAATTTTTTTACTTAAATCAAAAAGATGAAGTTCTTCAAAATTATACATTTGATTCAAGAACATTTTTTTTCTGTGTGTGGGAAGTATAAAGCTGCAATCGTAGAGACCGGCTGTAAAGAGAATTAACTCAAAAAAGTGTTGTACTTATCACAAAATTTTTTGACGCAACGACACAACATTTTTCGATGCACGCAGAAAAAAATTTTGTTAAGAAAACCTAAGATATGTTGTGGTAACAAATGAATTTGTTAACATAGGAATAACAAATTATAAGTTTAAACAACAAAATTTAGGTTATAACAAAGTTATTGATATTTTATAACAACAAAAGAGTTTTGTTACGATAGCAAAATTTTTAAGTTGATTCGACAAAATACTTTAGTTGGTACAACAAATTTTTTTGTTGAAACAGCAAAATTATACTATTAAAATAACAAAGAGAATTTGTTGGAGTAACAAAGACAATTTGTTAAAGTAATTAAGAGAATACATCATTTAAAAATATGCTATAATCAGCTATAGCTGATTTGGAAAATATTTTAACAACAAATTAGTTTTTTTATTGCAACAAAATCATTTTGTACCAGCAACAACGTCATTTTGTGACAGCAACAAAATGATTTCGTTAGGGCAACAAATTGACTTTGTCAATTAACGAATTGGTTTGTTAGTACAACTTGAAACATTTTGTTAATATAATGCAACTAATGGATTTGTTGCTATAACTACACTCATTTGTTACCAGAACAAATGTAAAATATAGATTTTTAGAATTATATTAATTAAAAGAAATTACAGCACGACGCGATATTTATTAAAAGTATAATAATATGTTTATTGATAAGGGAAGTACTACATACAACTGTTTCCTAGCCTGGGTGGTATTAGACTGCCTTAAAAATTATCTCTTAAAATTACCTGGGCCTCTCGGTCCCTTCTCACCCCCATCTCTCAACAGCATACTTGCATACTTCATACACTCTTGCTCGTTCTCTCACTCGCACTCAAGCTACAATATTCTTAACCATTTTACAGAGTAACTATATTTTGACATCTGGTGACAGCATGTTAGAAATACTGGTTACTCGTCTAATCCTTAAATTTACAACAACTTAAAACTACTTAAAAACGAATACCTTTTAGTAAAGTAAAAGCATAGAAAATATTTATAACGAAATATTTTTCCTGCTTCTACACAAATTTTTCAATTATCAAGTCTTTTGTTATATCAACAATAGTATATTACACACCTAGGGAAGTAAAGTAAGAAATGTCTCAGATCACATGTAATTGTTGTCCGAGGCGAAGCCGAGGTCAACAAACATGTGATCTGAGGCTTTCTTATTTACTTCCCGTGGAGTGTATACTATTTTTTTGTCCGACGAAGGCGGAAAGCGGCAACTTTGTTTAGCGCAGCGGGACGAAAGTTGCCACTTTCCGCCCGGAGGGCAAAAAAATCGTTTTATGCGTGTGTGTATACTTTGTAATTATTTAATTTTGTACTGAGTAAATTTTATAAATTAGTTTTTTCCGTGTATAAATTTACAGAGTAACTACACTAAAAAAATATTATTTGGTTATGAAAAAAAACAACATTTTCTTGAAAATTTCAATTATTTTTCAAATTATTCAGTTCAAATTTATTCAATTTTTTTTTCCAGTGCAATATGTAAACAAAAAGAATATGTGCAAAGTAATAATTGATTTGTATTAACGGTATTGTAGACAATGAAGAATTTTAATCCATAAATATCAATTTTAATGAGTGTCGTATTATTGAATTTTAAAATAAAAAAAAGTGCTGATGTTATAGTGAAGTTTATGAGAAAGAAAAAAAAAAGAGAGGAAGAGTTTTCGATAGATTTAGAGGAAAATGAGTGGCAACGAATGAATAGTAACACATATATACGTCTTCATATATTCACGTATACATTTTATGCAGACATTTACACACACTCTATTGGCTATTGGAGATTCCAAGAGAGGAAACTTCACTCTCAAGTCCAAACCACTTTATCCCTCTGTCCATCGCGCCAGTCGACTTTGCCAACCAACATCCATCCCTTCTCATCATATTCCAACCTTCTGTCTCACTTCATCTCCCGCGGTCTCGCTATCACTCTAGCCCAATAAAAGCATCGATCGCGTTGCCACACAAAGAATGACACGGTGAATAAAGAAAAATGACGTGGCCCAAATCTTGATGACAACATGTCATTGCTAAAAAAATTTAACTTCATTTGAAACGTCAAATCTAACTTAATTTCAAACGTCCGATATTTTCTATCCTGCTTCTCCGTTATTTATTATTTCGTTATTATCATTCGGTGAAATATTAATTAATATTTATGCCAATTTTTTTTGTGAATGGAGTTTAGCTTTTTTTAATTGGTGAAAAATTACTTTAAAACTGACCCATTAAAAATAAAAATTTTTCGTTGATAATAGCGTCAATAAATCTATACTAATAAATAGAGCCGGTTTTTTTGTCCGGTTATACTGCGAAAACTACTGAACCGATCGGAATAATACTTATACCATAAGATGCAGCGTGTTTCGGAGAAGGTTTTAGTATATGATATGGTGGTGATTACTTATCCGGAACCTATATTTTTTTGACTTAGAAATAATGAATTTTTATTGTAACTAAATTTATTCTATTCGATTATCATTTGTTTAAAATAAAGTTTTTAATTCTATTGGTTATGTTTATATACTAGGCAGATTTCTTCACTTATGAGATCTGCAATTTCTTTAACTGAAACTTTCAATGCTCATTAAAAATTTTTTTTTTCATATCAATTATTATTGATTTTTGTAAGAAAGACACGGGAATGTTATAATGATTGCACATTGAAAGTTACAATGAATATTAGCTAGAATAGTTACATGAATAAAAGGTGCATGCCAATTCGATAGAATTGGGAATCTGTGCAAGTCAAAACAATACTCTATTTAAATTTCAAGTCTAGATCTAAAAATGCAATTCTATAAAGCGCCCAGCGGAGCGGGCGAGTAATAGCTAGTATTAAATATAACAAGACCATTCGGTTGCCGAAATTGAAGTAAATTTATCAAATCTACCAAAACCTTGCAGAAATACAAATGCATTCAAGATTGCGTGAAAAATACATTATTTCTTATTTGTTAAAATTTATTTTCAATTTTTGATCGTAATCATTTCACCAAAAAATTAAAGAAAATCTGATGTTTAATAATATGTCCAACTTTAAATTGAAATAACTTTTGATAAAGAAATTTATCGAAAAATCATAAGATACTTTTTTGGTATTCAATTTTCTACAAAAATTACCTATAACACTCGAATACATTACTCGTGAGACGAGATATAAAAAAACAAAGTTTAAAAAATATTGATTTTGGAAATTTCGGCTCGCGAATTCTAAAAAAAAATATTAAAGGCTCAAATTTCGATAAGTATTTTCTGATAAAATAGATAAAATTAAAATTTTCTTATAAAACACATATATCAATTTATCAATCTCATATGTATAAACTTTTGAACCGAAAGTATTTTTCAAAATCTACAAAAAAAAGATTCTTCCATCAATTGCTTTGGGAGTTTTAAATCGATACTAATACACAAGGATAAGTTAGATAAACTCAACGAGTCAGATATTTTCATATAATACAAGCCTTCCATCGGTGAAAATGTGATTCCAAGTATCGTTTCAAACTTAAACATAAACACACATCCTTACTCAGAAAACATTATTTCTTCATATATAACACCAGAGTTTTTTCGGTTAAGATAAATTTACTCAACTGATGAAACATCAATATGAGGTGCATCATCTTCGCCATAAATCAAGTAGAATAGGTCAGAGTTAGCTTTCAAAGATTAACAAGTCATTGAAGTGCAGCAAGAAAGTACCTTTTTTAATCTAAGACAGTATATCTGGCAACAAGGAGTAAAACGTGATTGCAGGCCGGCAGGAGTTGGGTGTAATCGTATTTCACTCGAAGCAGCCACGCACTAAATTTTTCATAGTTACCTGAGTAGAAGCTTAAAGTTGCATTGCTTTTAACTCGTTCAACGTTTGAATAGGCCAATTCCAGACCAATCGCGTAGAAAATTGTTTACGTGAATCATTTATTTTTAATGGTCGGGTAATTTGCCGCTTTAACTGACTAAAATTATCGCAGATTATTTTACTATTCACAGTTATCGGTGCTCGGTATGCTTTTTTACTTTCTGATTTGTTTGGATTTTATCACCGGTGTAAATTCTTTGCACGAAGAGAAAAATTCAGTTCGTTAGACACAGCTGTTGATGAAAAATGTCGTATTCGTGATTTACACATCTGTCGACTATTGTTTTCACGTTGTTCTCAAATCAACTCGTCAACGGTGTGGAACTCAATTTCGACAGTCCAAAAATTTAAAAATATTTTCTTGTTCTATTTATATCGGCAATTTTTATAGACTAGATTTTGTTTGCTGTAAAATATTTAAATATCATCAAAATCAAGCAATTTCCTTCAACTCAATATTTTTTCTCAAGGAGATGTTAAATTTTTTGTTTATTACAATTTTTTCGCTTTTTTTATCATCAGTTATCAAACGTTATAAATTTTTATTTCCTCTACGTTAAATTAAAAAATTTACCACCACGACTATTCAAGAAAAACTTACTTTTCTCAATCATAAAAATACTAATATAAATTTTTATTAATTTAAAAAAATTTACTATTTTTCTAAAATGACCAGAATTTTCTCTTAAATGTTTTCTTATTAAACTCGTAAGACGGCTATCGCAACTATATGATAACTTTCTAATAAAAAAAAAAAAAAAAAAAAAAAAATAGAAAAATCAATAGAATTTGAATAGTAAATAAATGAAAATATTTAGTATATAAATAAAAATATTTTTTATATGTTGACACGTCGTTTAACACCTGTACCGAGTATCCGAATATTACCAGTTTCATCACGTTCGATATCCTACCAAAGATATATCGATACGAGAATCGCTCACTTGGACGCGAATATCCGGACAATAAAACCCCTGATAGCATAGCACACATACCTTCACAAACCTTCACATATCACGTGCAAACACATCTTCAAGTTCACGATCTCTGATTCCCATGAAGTCTACACCTTATACGTGTTCGAAAAGCCATTTCAACTATTTATTAATTTTTTTCTAAATCAACTACTGATTCACTAGTTATATATCACATTATATATTATATCTTACATTCTCATTTAGTCCTTACTAAATAATATCTTATTTAGTCTTGAAATAGGGCACCCAGAATCCATAAAGACTTATCAAAAGTTTTTTTTTTTAGGAATCGATGTAAATTTATCTAAAAGTATAAATTTAGTTGAGAGAAACATAAAAAAACGACATTTAAAAATTTTTAATTTTTTGACGCTCTTATGCCTTCTAGTAACTATCCCAGAAATAATCAAAATCCCTATATTGATGATTTTTTTTTGCCAAATTTAAATTCCTAGATCATAACTACACGGAAAAAAGAAAACAGGAATAATTACAGTATAATAAAATGTAAAATCGGTCCCGTCGTAATCAAAACTAGAAAAATTAAAGTTCAGAATAACATTTTTCTAAATTCAATTTTTAAATTTAATTTTCAGAGCTTTCAATGTAAATATTACATTCTACAATGTAATTCTTATAATATTTGTAATAATTAAAATCTGAAACTGTAATTTTTCCAGTTTTCATCACGAAGCGCCACGTTTCATAATATATTGTAATTTTTCGAGTTTTCTTTTTTCCGTGTACTGCAAAAAAATGTTAATCCGACCTTTCCAATGACATCTTCGACTAGTGTACGTTTTTATGGCATTTTTAACGTAATAATTTTTTCGAAATATCAACAAAAAATTGTAACTTTTCTTATAAACGAAATGATATCAAAAATTCTAAAAATCATAATACTCAGGGCTTATTTTACTATAATCGGATAATTTTTGCCTACTTTACATTAATTAAATATATTACACTACCTTTAGTATTATTTAAAAATCATCGTGATTGTTGATCTAAAATACCAAAAATATTTATAGTTTAATTAAACCTGTATTACTCTATTACACTTCAAATATTTCTTTTTTATAAAAATTACTATATTCTTCACATATTTTATCAAATTGATAAGAAATATCTTTCACCTGAGTCTTATTACTCGCAGATACCTTAAGAAGCGTTCCCTAGCATTGTAATTTAACAAATTTAATCTAAAAAAATTAGGAAAACGGTTGACCCTGAAGGCCATCCCTGCAACTTCCCGCCAATTCTATACCTAAATGCTTGAAATTGCACTTATGACGTTTTTGAGCTCTTCGAACTCATAAATACAATTTGTGTATTATTTTGAGCTCTCCGAGCTCAAAAAATAGCTTTTGTATGCTTTTGAGCTCTTTGAGCTCAAAAGTTTGATAGAAATTTGATAAAACACTATTTTTTGAATTTTCAAATCGCAATAACTTTTGAATGAATGAACCGATTTACACGCGGTTGGTGGCATTCGACGCAGATTTTTAAGTTTCACGAAGAATTTTCAAGTTTAAATTGATAGAGCAAAAAATTTCGGAGTGATTCCGAAAAAAACACTTTTTTCGGTTTTCTTTCGTCAACGATAACTCACGAACGAATCAACGGATTTTGACCGAACTGGTGGCGATCGACGTGGTTTTTTTATGTCAAGAGTTTATTATTTTTTGGAATTGATCGGTAAAGCCGTTTAAAAGTTATTCCAAAAAAACCACTTTTGAAAAAAATTTTTTTTGTAGTTTTTTTGCGATTTCTTAAAATCTACCGGTCTGAATCGTTCCAAAGTATATTCAAAATCTAAGTTTGGTCAATCCCTTTCGAATGGCACCAACTGCGATCAAATCGGTCAAGTCGTTCAAAAGTTATGAGAGGTTTACATACATCCACACACACACACACACACACACACACACACACACACACACACACACACACACACACACACACACACACACACACACACACACACACACACACACACATACAGACGTACAGACACCATCGCGGGAATAGTCAGGGAAGCTTCCTAGGACCTCAAAACGTCGAGATTCGATGAAAACTCGATTTTCGTAAAACGGGGTGAAAACAATAACTTTCCGATTTTTGAAAATCTTCGATTTTCTTAGCGGGAAGTTAAAAATGAAAATTTGTGAAAGAATGCTATGATATTCGATCGATTATTTATCGTATATCTACTTCCAAGCAGAGCGATTTAAAAAAATTACAATTTGATAACGAGAAATATGATTTATAAGTTACCATTTTTCGTACAATAAAGATAGTGTGGTTTCTCTCAATGAGTGCTAGTAGAGAGTAACATATTGGAACGGTTTTTAAATATAAGGAATAATTAACAGTTATTTAAATGATGATTTATTAGATATAAAGTCATAACTAATAACTAGGGCCGAGAATTTCGTTTTTTTAAAAGAGGGAGACAGAAGATAGGCGTAGCCAAGCGTTCTGATTGGTCGTAATAAATAAATTGTTTTTTGTTTATCGCTATTAAGTGAAGACAGCAGCTTGAATAAAAAATAAAATTTAGATTGCTAATCCAATATGAAAATATAAAAAATATGTCAAAAAAAAAACAGGTTAGTTTGCAGATGTGAAGGTGCTTGTAAACAAATACAAGTCTATGCTGCTCAGATAAATAAAGAAGAGAATTTGAAACACCGTGTTGTAACTAAAATGTTTAATGAAATGAATAAAAGTGAACAGTGACAAGCTGACGATTTCGCTGGAGATCGCGTAAAGGAATTTCTCCCGGTCTCACTGGTAATTTTACTGGAGATCGCACTGACGGTCTTTTTAAAGGTCTCGCTGGAGGTCACGCTAGAAATCTTGCTGACGGTCTCGCTGGAGATCACGCTGATAGTTTTTCTAGAGGTCTCGCTGTCGGTATCACTGGAGATCGTTTTGCTGGGAGTTGTGCTAATGGTATAGCTGCCGGTCTCGCTGGTAATTTTGCTAGCGATCACAGTGACGGTTTCGCTCGAGATCACGCTGACGGTCTTTCTGGAGGTCTCGCTGGAGATCACGCTGATGGTCTCGCTGGAGGTCGTTTCACTAGAAGTTGTGTTAATGGGATTGCTGCCAGTCTCGCTGGTAATTTTGCTAGCGATCACGGTGATGGTATCGCTGGAGATTACGCTGACAGTCATTCTGAGAGTCCCGCTGGAGATCACGCTGACAATCTTTCTGGAGGTCTCGCTGGTGATTACGCTGACGGTTTTTCTGGGAGTCTCGCTGGAGATCACGCTGACGACCTCACTGGAGATCATGCTGACGATCATTCTGGAGGTCTCGCTGGAGATCACGCTGACGGTCTCTCTAGAGGTTTCGCTGGAGATCACGCTGACGATCTCGCTGGTGATCACGCTGACGATCTTTCTGGAGGTCTCGCTGGAAATCACGCTGACCTGGGAGTCTTGGAAGGTCTCGCTGGAGATCACGCTGACGGTCTCTCTAGAGGTTTCACAGGAGATCACGCTGACGATCTCGCTGAAGATCACGCTGACGATCTTTCTGGAGGTCTCGCTGGTGATTACGCTGACGGTTTTTCTGGGAGATCACGCTGACGATCTGGGAGTCTCGCTGGAGATCACCATCAGCGTGAATACCAGCGAGACCTCCAGAATGATCGTCAGCATGATCTCCAGCGAGATCGTCAGCGTGATCTCCAGCGAGACTCCCAGCAAACCGCCAGCCAAAATTACCAGCGAGACTGGCAGAGCGAGACCGGCAGCCATACCATTAGCACAACTCCCAGCAAAACATTTCTAGCGTGACCTCCAGCGAGACCTTTAAAGACCGTCAAACGCGATCTCCAGTGAAATCTGTCACTGTTCACTTTTATTCATTTCATTAAACATTTTAGTTGCAACACGGTGTTTCAAATAACAATACCTACAACCTACAAAGGAAAGGTATCAAAACGTAATCGAAATGAAGTTTTCTATTGACATTATCGCAGTATTTGAAAATCAGCGGATCAAAAGTTCCGTTAATTAATAGTTTGACCTGGTGCCGACGACAGCGCGTGAACGTGCAAACGAGATCTAACGAAACGATAATGTGGTGTATTATACATTGTATACTATGCAGTATTGAGCTCAACATTAACTAGCCTTGCCCTCCCCCTCCCCCCACAATAACAATAGTAGGGTGGTGTCATATGGAGGTAATGTTAAATGAAGAAATCTTTTATATCGGAGCGGTAGCAAACCCGCGATCCATTTCTATCTCCGTCTTATATTATGTCTATCTCTGCCTCAATTCACCCCTCACCTTCCTTCGTTTACCGAGTCTCCGGCGTGGAGGCGTAGACGTATTTTTAACGGGGAAAAAAATGTGACAAGAAGCAAATTGTCGCAGGCGAAAGTAGAGGTGAAGCATCAGATTGTTCGGAGGTGATTCAATTACCGCGACAAATGGGGGCTGAAAAATTACAAATTATGAAAATATAAAAAATTTTTAGGAGAAGAAATTGTATTTTATAGTTGATATTAATTAGTTTTTTACCGTGGTTTTTATAATTTTATTTTAGTGAAATTTGACATAATGTTAATAATTCCATTGCGGAAAAAAATACGTTGTTTAAAAGCATACTCGTAAAAAAATTTTCATATTCGGCCTAATGAGTACTTTAATTAACATGTTCTATTGAACAAAAGTTTGTTCAGCTATTGATTGAACTGAAAATTTATATTAGATACACTGATAGAACGATTTACTTGTATTAAAAAATATTTGTTGATAGTTAACAAATCATTTATTATAGAGACCACTTTTTAGTATTAAACAAATATTTCTTAGCATTTAAAATGATTTGTTTGTATTTAATAAATCTGATATTCATTTATTAAATATTAATAAATCTTTTTAAATACTAAGATATATTTATTATTAAGAACTAAAAAGTGGTCTCTAATAAATGATTTGTTAAATATTAACAAACATTTTTAACTATAAAAAAATCCTTCTATCAGTGTAAGCACCTTAGAAGGGTAAAAAATGATATTTATTTTGAAACAATTCAAAAAACTTAAACTGGAAAAAAAATTAATTTGATTAAAAAGAAAATTTCTTGAACCAAGAAATTGATTTTTAAGAATTTCATAGACTTAAATCAATATAGAAAATTCTTAAATCAAGTAATGTTCACTTAAATCAAGAAAAATTTCTCAATTCTAAATTTTTTATATTTGAACCAAGACAATGAAATTCTTAAAAATGATTTTCGAGGTTCAGGAATATTTTTTTTTAATCTAGTTAATTTCTTTTCTTATGTACGAAGACAATTCATCGATCATTTGACATCTGTCGGAGATTCCTAACATTACTTTTATTCAAAAAATCATAAATGGGCATATGTGACCATATCAGGTCTGTTATAGGCATATCAAATCACAACAAGACAAATATGAGCATATCAAAAAATTTTTGTCATACGGCTTAATTTTTCATTACAGTCATAAAAAAGAGAACTTTGTGTTGAGTACTTGATCATTACATTCCAAATTTTCAGATTTTACGCCAACTTTCTGACATTCGTAAAAACGTGGACCAATTTCACCCCAAAATTTTTTTATAGTCTAGTTTAGTATTTTCACACCTGCAATCCTCATTTTCACGTAGTTTACGGTCTAGGTTCATACTTTTATTTGTCTCGGTTTTACTATACCTTTTTGTTACAGCTGAAGGCTCAGAAATAAGTCTCTCGCTCGTTGCTTTCATTTACGACTGGCTTTAAAGCTGTGTCATTTTCTTCTATTTGTTATTGTCTATTTTATTTTATTTTAATTATTACTGCATCGTACTGTGTGGTATTATGAACTTCTACTATCATATAGTGTAATCCAAAAAATTTCGAAAGCAAACGGTTGAAAGATAAAATAAAAAAAAGTATTTAATTAAAGCAAAATTATAAAATCACAGTAGAAACTTTCGTCTTCATCAGAGATATTGCTGAGTATAAATTTAAATTAACCCGGAATTTTAAATTAAAATTAAAGTTATTCAATAATTCCGCGGATTAATTAAAAGGGAAAGATAACATAACATTTAATTACGAAGAAAAATATATAAATTATTTAACGAAAAAGTTTCATTCTGTAATTTTAATAAAAATCCAATCTTCTGAGGGTACTTTCTCGAGGAAATGTGTTATTATGATAATAAAATAAAATAAAAAGATCTCATCCAGGGAGTAAAGCATGAAAAGATGCATACCCACTGGAGCGTTTGTAAAAATGAATGCACATATTTCAAACTTGTTATAATATAACATCTCTCTAGTTTTCAACCAGCCATACTATCCCCTCAGTTCTACCAGAGAGTCTAGTCTGTTATATTGCGTAATTCTACACAAAATAAATTCATTCCCGCATCTGACAATGACACGTTATAAATATACTCTTCTTTACAGAGTAAAACAAGGATGACTGAAATCCTCCCTTTGTCTCAATCTAAAATGTTTATCTTCTAAATAATAGTATTAACATAATCTAAGCTTTTAAAACAGTAGCTCTACAGCTTTTGCTAGGCGATAGTTTTCTTTATATTAGACGGGAGAATATTTATTATTATTACGGATGCAGGAAAAAATTTTCGGTTAAAATGAACGTTGATAGTTACAGTTATTACCAAAAAAAATTTTATTTCCTAAAAAAGCAAGAATTTCATCTCATTCCAGAGGATTTTCTTTACAGCAAAAACCTTTTATTTAATAGAAATTACTTCACGCAAATACAATAGATATTTTCTTAGTGAAATTAAAGTTTTCTATGGATGAATTTTTGAAAATAGTTCACAATTTATTCAATTTTTAATGCAAGCTATTTTCTTCATCTGATTTTATTTCATACAAAGATATGAAAATTGAAGTTTGAGAAAAATGCAATATTTATTTAACAGCGGGGCTTACAGTTTTTTTCTCTCTCTCACTTAATTAGACAGATAGTAGTATTCTTGTTGCGTTTGTACAACAAACGGAAACTTTGTTCAAGAATGACTTTCAACAAACGAAGTTAAAACAAATAAAGAAAATGCTCTGTACTTAGCTAGATAATAGAATAATCGAGGTATCTTCTTTGTTTTACTTTTAGTCTTTTCGTGTCGGAGAAATTCTTGGAGAAAATTAACTATAAACCCAACTTCAAATAGAATTTGAAATTTACTTTTTGTACAGTGTATGTAAAATTATTATCGTTTTCTTCACAATAATAGTATATTAAAATATATGAATTGTATAGATAAATTATTAGAATTATTTTCGTAGAAGAATTTTTTAAGAAAAAAAATATCTTATAATTCAATTGACCTTGAAAAAATTCTTTGACATTTGATTATATATGGCCATTTCAGGCTGCAGATAAAGATAAAAATTAAATTTTTATCGTATTTTATCATTTTTATATATTTTCTAGAAACTGTGTCCATCAAATACTATGCCTTAAAAAAATACAACTAGTTAAGCAGTTGATTAAACTAAAAATCAAGTTTTCAGTTTTCAAAGATTTTTATTGATATCATGTCATATAAATATAATTAACATAGTTATTACAATATTTATGATTTCTGACCGTCGGTCTCTACTCACATTCAATATAAATAGTTTTTATTTATGTTTTATATATTTTATGAAAAATAACATACAAGATATTAATTATTTTTCGGAAAAAAGTTTATAAAAACCTAATTAGATTTATAAGCTAAAAATCAATGGATGTTTTTTTTTTTCGTTTTTCAAAGATTTTTATTGATATCATATAATTAACATAGTTATTACAATATTATTACAGTATTTATGATTTCTGACCGTTGGTCTCTACTCACATTCAATATATATAGTTTTTGTTTATGGTTTACATATTTTATGAAAAATAACATACAGGATATTTATTATTTTTAGGAACAAAGTTTATAAAAAACCTAATCAGATTTATAATTACAGTAGTTGTTGTTTCTTACATACTAAACTTAATACTAGGACTAGAGAGTTGCTAATTGATTACGGTCAATTAGCATTTGGTTAGGCATTTTGTACTTATGCCATGGATTTACATTCATATCACCGCATATATTGTTCATGAACTCATAATTTTTGACTGATTCATAAAAGTTCATAGTATGACGATAAATGATGTCTTTAATTAATGGCAAATCTGATTGCTTATGTAATTCTATGATAGATGTACGAGGCTTAGCATTTATAGCCATCCGTATTATTTTGTTTTGGATTTTCTGCAAGCGGTCAAAATTATATTCTTTAGTATTACTCCATATAGGTGTCGCGTATAGTAATATAGGTCTTATGCACATAGTGTATATAATTAACTTATTTCTTACAGATACTTTGCTGTTTCTATTGATTAATGAGTATAGCATAGAAATTGCTGCGTTAGCTTTTCTAATTACAGTCGATATATGTTTGTTAAATGTGAGTTTAGTGTCGAGTATAAGACCCAAATATTTCGCGTCATCAGTTACTTTGAGTTCTTGACCATTCCTTTTAAGGATTTCGGTGGGAAATCAATGGATGAGTTTTTAAAAAAATTGAAAAAACTCGCTTGTTAACTCTCTTGTAAGGAGACGATTCAGCTATCATGCGACCCCTGTTGAAGGTTTTCAACATTAATTTTGATCAAGACATATATGCACGGAAAGAAGAAAACTCGAAAAATTACAGTATAAAATGTAAAATCGGTCCCGTTGTAATCAAAACTAGAAAAATTATAGTTTGAAATAACATTTTTCTAAATTCAATTTTTTAATTTAATATTGAGAGCTTTCAATGTAAAGATTACATTCTACAATGTAATTCTTATAAAATCTGTAATAATTACAATCTGAAACTGTAATTTTTCCAGTTTTCATCACGAAGCGCCACGTTGCATTATATACTGTAATTTTTCGAGTTTTCTTTTTTCCGTGTGGAAATATATAGCTAATTTCTTTGTCAAAACATACCAAAAATTATGTATAGAAATATCAGAAAAATTTTTCACAGATATTTATTCTTACTATTAAACATAATTATTCAAAAAATTAATAATAAAAAATTCTTCCAAGAAAAATTATTATTGAAAAATTATCTGACAAGACATTAATGCAATAGATTTTATAAAACAAAAAAAGAAATATTGCGGTGTAGATAAACATTTTAAAACATTAACATCGTTCATTGTACGTCAATGATAAAAAGCTCATTCGAGATTGCAATTATCTCAAATTATGTTCCAAGTATATTTCTACTGCTAACAATAAAAATTATAGTTATACAACAAACATTATAAGCATCTCTTTCATCTTTACGACTCATATTTGCCTTGTCAGTATGCATCATTTTTCATTTACATTTTAAACATTAAAATTACCGTCCAAAAGATTAAAAAAAAAATTCCTCATCCTGGGAATAAATTTCATTTTTATTGCGCTTTATTATGTTAAACGACAAGACCGCTTTATCTTGACTTGTGATACAAGAGTAACTATTACCGTTACACCGATGAAGCAAACATTGACAGCGAGGATTATTGATATTGAGTGATTATTCAAATTAAGGAGCTTACAATCTGAGTAAAGACAACGTTTACACACTGCAGGCTTCTGATATGGGTATATCGATGGATTTAAATGATTAACACCAATCATTAGAAAAATGTTTGCAATAGAAAAAATTTATGTTGGACAGAAATTTCAAACTTTTCACTTAAACTAAAAATAAATATTATGCCTAGAAAAATATTTGTTTAGAAAAATTTATATTAGAAGTAAAATTTTTCACCGAAAAGTTTTTCAGTTCCATGCATGTTGAATACTTATTTCTTTCGTAACTTCAATTTTATGAATGTTAAATATTTATTTAAAATAGCACTGAAAAAATTTTAACCAAAAAAAAATATTTTTTTATTTCATTGAACTTTAAACAAAAGTTAATTTTATGTTGATTATTATTTTATTCATAACGGTCTATTTATTTTAGCTGTACAAAGGGCTTTTTAAAGTTATTATTCCGGTAAGCTTATAAAAGTATTCGATGAGCTTGAAGGGAGCGTTTTCATCGATTTCATTTAAATTTGGTATGTAAATGGCATCGTATATAGTTGTTTGTCAAACTAAATTATCATTCTGTTTACTGACGCTTTCAATATTTTAAAATAACTTTTATTTATTTTCGTTAAATTAAAATTTTTCAAGTGCACAAAATTTATTGCTGTGATTCACTATTTACTTTTTTATTATATCTATATTCAAAATTTAATATCTTTTCATTTCAAGCGAATATAATTGTGAATTCAATGCGTGAATTGAATTTATTTTTTTGATCCTCATTCTTGGTGGTAAAAAATCATCTGTACTCTGTATAGAAAAAAAAATTCATGCGAATTTTATTATTCAGCTATAGTTTGCTCACTACTAGCTCGATCGATCTTATAATTTAATCAAAACTGGACTTGATAAACCCTTTTAGTTGATTTAACCATTTGAATTGATTAGCTACTTGGAAGAAAATGTTCAGCAAAAAAAAAATAATGCGTTCTTGTCATGTGATTTTTGTAATGTAACAGGTTGAAACATTGAACTCATTTAAGATTAGATAACTCAGATAAACTAAATTTGTGAAAGGAATGAATAATAAAAATTATTATTAAAAAAAAAATGATTGAAAATTGTCTCTAAACTTTTATGGCATTTTTTTCACTTACTGAATTTTCCGTCAGAAATTTTTTTCAATTGTTTAATAAAATGGTGGGTTATATTATTTTCAAGAGTTTTCAAAACATGTTCAGCTGAAAAGTTTAAATTAATCATTTAAGTAATCATTTTTTTCTTTTACTGGTTCACAAAAATATTTTTTTCAAAAAAATTAAAAACTGTGAATTTGATCGTAATAGTATATTACATACCTAGGCCAGTAAAATAAGAAATGTCTCAGATCACATGAAATTGTCGGCCGAGGCGAAGCCGAGGTCGACAAACATGTGATCTGAGGCTTTCTTATTTACTGGCCGAGGTGTGTATACTATTTTTCTGTTCGACGTAGCCAGAAAGCGGCAACTTCGTTTAGCGCAGCGGCCCGAAAGTTGACGCTTTCTGGCCGGAGGACAGAAAATGTACTTTTCTTGCTCTCCTAGCCGAAAGTACGCTCTTCCTGGCAGCAATTTACTTCAGGAAGAGCAACTTTTATGGCCTGCTCTAACGCATGCGCGCTACGCATATTTTCTGGCTCGGCAGCACAGAACCTCGCTTTCTTTCGTATTTTTGTGGCGCGACCGACCTATACAGCGAGTTTCAACTGTATATATAACAGTCACAACATCGTTTGTATGTAACATGTCAGCGCATAAACTAAGCAAAAAATGTCAAAAAAATAAAAAAAATTTTTAACTAGATCATTGTTAATGAACTATTTAATAATAATACTGCACAAATAATTTATATAAAAAGTTTAAAAAATAAAACATAATAGTTGTGTGAATTTTATTTGCTTTTTTTTTATATTTTGATAGTTAGTAAAGCAATGTTTATAAAACGATCCATGTACTCTACAAACTTGTAATAATTTAATTTCAATCTTTCTTAGCCGTCGATTACTAATTAAAAACTCATTTTTAATCAACTTAAAAAAATAAATTCTGTAATTAGAATGAGTTTAAATATTTGTGACAAATTCTGTGCATGATATCACTCTTAATCAGAGCATTTGTTAGTAAAGTTTAAAATAACATTTTTTTCAATTTATTAACTTTTATTTTTTTTTTTTATACCCGCCCCGACCAGCAAAGCCTCGGCTTTGCAAAAGTCGGGCGGCGCCCCCCTCACGCCCGGCAAAACCTCGGCTTCGCCTCGGTTTTGCAAAACCCCTTCCACGGGGTTGCGTACTTTCGGCTGGAGAGCAAGAAAAATAGTATACAACCCATGACCAGAATGTTGGATACCCTGACGTATGTGATATGATGTCCTCGGCTACGCCTCGGCCATCATATCCCATACGCCAGGAAATCCAACTTTCTGGCCTTGGGTTGTAATATACTATTAAACTTTAATATTGAAAATTTTCAATTTTTTACTATCTTATGTTAAGAATCAAGTGATTACAATTTGAATTTTTTAACTTTTCAAATATTCCCAAAAATTGTAATAATTATACAACTATGTACTCACTATGTAGTAGATTAGTTTTCAATGCTCAATAAATATAAACTTTTTGACATTTATTAAATATTAAAGTAACTATCGAGCTCCACTTATTCGATAAATAATTTATAAGATAAAGATATAAGGAATGATCGCTTCATTGATATTGGATTTTAGGTCACAATATTCTGTGTTAATATCTTTCTAAAGGATTTCGTCTAACTATGATCTTTAGGTATAATAGTACAAAATTCGGTAATCAACATTTTTTAGTCGTTTCTCTAATATATCCCGGTGAAAAAAATTTTCTGATATGGCCTTATATGTTCATATACACGGAAAAAAAAATATTGTTAAAATAACTATCCAACTTATCTTCAAATGACGTTTTCTTAAAATAACAATCCGGTTTTCTGATTTAAGGATTCATTTGTTTTACTTAAGCATACAGAGAATAGCTCTTGTAAATATATGTAATTTCGTCAAAACAGACAAATGTTTTGTTAATTTAAGGCTATACAGAATAACTCTAAGAAAAATGAGTATACGACGCATAGTCAGAATAACGATACGTATTCTTATTCTGACGATATTTTTTTTTACGTGTATATGGACATGTAAGGCCATATCATAACACATCCGGCTTAACAAGTCCTAATATGACTTCATGTAATCATAGATCATTATATATGTCCATATAAAATATTTCAACAAAAAGTTGTATCGAAAATCTCTAACAGAGGGCGCATAGTCGCTGAATTATCTCTTTACAAGAGAGTTATGTTTAAAAAATTAAGTTACATAATTAAAAATCTTTTTTTTTACTTTCTTCAAGAAATATATCTGAAATTTATTTTTAGTCTAATCATCTATACAACATATTAATTGATATACACATTTCCAAAAAAATTGAAAGATTATAACAAATTGTTTTTTTATTTTCAAACATTAACCTATACAGCCATATCAAAAAATTGTTTCATAGGAAGTGTTGAATTTAATCTCCAATTTCACCTAAATTTGCAGCATAAATCGTTAATACTGATTAATAATTATGATTATGAGAAATCATTCATACGAGTAATATTAATGGTTGTTTCCCAAATAACAGTAATCAGAAATTATTGTCAATCTTGGTGAATAATTTAAGTGCTGCTACGCTGTTATGCGCCGGATGGTCATAAAAGGGTTCGATGACAAACACGGCCATAAAATTTTGACAAGCATTCTATTCAATACTCATGAATTATGATTCGTGCAAAATAAATCAATTAACTCATTATGTCAAGTTTAATTATGATTATTTTAATCCATCAGTACTGGAGGCCAATTGACGTTCCTGTCAAAGTCAAAACTTTCCAATTAAAATTTTTTCAAACCTTTCTTCTATAAGCAAACAATTTTTCAGTGACACAAAGTTTGTGAATTGAAGTGTCCTCTGTACAACTTGCCTTTTTTTACAAGTCAGTGCATTGTAACAAAAAAAAATAATAATAATAATACCAGAAATAAGAAACGATTTATGGTTTGTGATTTATGATGAATCTGTCAGATATTTTCTTTTATTTTGAATTTGTAAAAGAAAAGCACATCTACTTTGAGGAGTGAAATTGCTATTGAGAAAAAAGTCAACAGTTTCATCAAGTGCCACCGTTGCAATCAATCAATCAATCACCTTCGTTGCGTTGATCAAAATTTATGTCTCCTCGGAATTGGAATATAACCGTCCTTGCTCCTCAGCAGTACTCCTACCCAGAATTCAGGAGATTTATCATTAAACATTGAACATTGAGCTGTTGAAGCAAACATCAAACTTGGTTCATGCCACTGAGAGTTAGTTCTGTGTCGATTATTGAATTCTGGTAGTCGCAACAATACACGCAAGATGCAACAGTTGAGTGCTGAGACTTTGAATCATCACTATTAATAGCTGTACTATTACACAGCTTATATTGATTGCTAATTATCCCTCACTAATAATTAACTATTTAATCCAATTTACGAATAATATCATTAGTATTGGGTATCATCTTCAATAAACAGCGGCTGATAGTTTGATTTATTTAGTTGGTTGTTAGTTTAATTGTCAGGTACAAATAATTATAATTTGCAGAAATTGCTATCTCTCGGCTGAAAAGCTGATTTTGGCAGTTGTTCAAGTACTCTGAGTCTAAAAAAAAATAAATATTACTGAGGGTTAGTGTTAAATTTTTCAATTAAGGTTTTGGAAATCTTAAGACAAAACGTTTTTTTCGTTAATTTAAGTGGGTGAAAACGTGATCGATGGATTACTTTTTCTCAAGTCACGAAACGTTACGTGGAAGAATGTATTTACCGAAAATTACTGAGCCGTTAGCATCGAGCCAATTGTAAATACTTGGAAAATAAAGTTATTTTAACTAATTGTTTATGATTAATCTGAAGGTATTATTATTTTAATTATAAGAAATGATTTTTAGAGATTTTAGTTTCAAATTTCTTATTTGTTTGCAATAATAATAATTTATTGAATGTTTCTGGAGTACACAGAACTAGTGAAAAACGTACACATTGTACGTAATAAGTACTTTTTATGAAATAGATGATAGCATAGTTTCGGTTCTCAGATCTTAAATTTTTATTTTCAACACAATAGTTTTTATAAAATTGGATGATGATCATTTTTTAAATAAAAATTATGAAGGAATTAATTCGTTTTAGGATCAATTACAACAAAATTTTATGGTCAATTATAAAATTTGTTAAAAGAACTTTAAAAATTATTTTAGTTACCGACAAACGGTATATCCATGCAATGACGTCCTAAGATTATAATAATTCCCGGGAAAAAATTTTCTGATGTTACTCTATATGCGCATCTATAATTTTTCGATGTGACCATATATGTCCAGACATGGAAATAGGCTATATATGATCTGATATGTGTGCATATAATTTTTAGACTTAAGCATATCAGGCCACACAGTAAAAAATTTTTCGTCATTGTGTAGAGTGTTAAAATTTGTGTGCTGAATATTACACTCTAGTGTGTAGAATTTAACATTCTAGTGTGTTTAATCATTAAATCAACACATTAGAATGTTAAATTCTACACACTAGAGTGTAATATTCAACACACAAATTTTAACACTTTACACAATGACGAAAAATTTTTTACTGTGCATATGAAAAAAATTTCTCGCAGTTTTCTGATGAATTTAAAGTAGTTTGATCGCGACAGTCGGAGCAAAAATTTTATGCTGAAATATACAAGCTATCATTACTTGTAATTTATAAACCCAAAACTTTTTGTTGTTTCTGTACTTTACCTATTTTAATAATTTTTCAGTTGGATTCAAGTTGATAAAATTCTGCAAAATGAATTTAAAGATTTTTCTTATAAATTAAATTAATTTCTATCAGTGTAATTTATATATTATAATATTATTTGTAAATTATAAGTTACTATTAAAAATTTTCTAATTTTTAGGAAATTAAGGTCCTACTACCGTTACCACAAGAGTCAAATCCCAAAACCTAACCTTATTTAATTAACGTTGTAGATTTCCCTATACTAAATCGCGTTGGAGAAAGAGAGACAGAGATAAATTTTGAATGTTTTTTATTAACAAATATTCTCATATTTTCGGAAACCATACTGTTTGTTATTAAATATGTTCTAGAAGTTATTTTCTCTCGTTGTCTTAATTTTTATAAGAATCTGAACGTCCAGTTTTGTGAAATAAAATAAAGTCTGTGATTTTCCATAAGGATCAATGGTAAAGTCAAAAATATGTAAGTATCAATATCTTTTTTCAGTTCTCGGTAGGCCTCCAAAAATTTCAGTGGTTAATTAATATATTATTATGTACCTATATGCCAAGTTTCATCAAATTCTGAACATCAATTCTAAAACCGGTAGTACTACCTTAAGAAAAATTTGGTATTACTCTATTTAGAAAAAAAATTCAAGGATTAAATTATTAAGCTTTGAAATTTATCTTTTCTTTATATTTATGAAATCAGTTCTTATCATTTTTACGCTTTCGAATGAAGATATCGTGCAAAAAAGTAGAAAAAAATGTAATACTATATAGAAAACGAGTATCTTCTTTAAAATGTACATGAGGACAACCGAAGAATTCTTAAGTAACACAGAAACATTTGCACGTGAAATCCAAACCTGGCACTGATTCGATTGCCGGAATAAAAACGATGGTAAAATCGTGCAACGATTACATTTTACGCGATCGTCTTTCTTCTAGACATAAGATATTTTAGTATAGATTGTAGGTACTAGACGATGTACTACCACCAATATTATTACTACTTTATTTCATTCATTTTTTTATCAACATAAACACGGAAACTTTGTGATGACGTTACTTTTAACTTTTATATATTCATTTCACTTCTAAAGCCTTTTTTGCTAGCTCTTTAAACAACAGCCGCACGAAAGCACTTGCCTGTTTACTCACGCAAATTTCCGGTCTCCAATTAAAAAGATCCTCAGCGACCAACCACTTTCACGGTTTAATATTACACTTTAATCATTTGAAGTACTTACGATCTCTTAATTTGTAATTTATTCTCCATTTGATTAGTCAAAAATTTTATTTCAAATTTTACATAAAAATTATTTTGCTTTTTTCATTTAAACTACAAAAATTTATTTAAAAATTTTTGTCTACATTATTTATTAAATATTTAACTTCCCGTTAAGAAAATCTCAGATTTTCAAAAATCGGGAAGTTATTGGTTTTACCCCGTTTTACAAAAATCCAGTTTTCATCAGATCTCGACGTTTGAAGGCCACAGGAAGGTTCCCTGACTATCCCCGCGAGGGTGTCACTATGTCTGTATGTGTGTGTGTGTGAGTGTGTGTGTGTGTGTGTGTGTGTGTGTGTGTGTGTGTGTGTGTGTGTGTGTGTGTGTGTGTGTGTGTGTGTGTGTATGTAAACCTCTCATAACTTTTGAATGGCTTGACCGATTCGATCGCGGTTGGCGCCATTCGAAAGGGCTTGTCCAAACTTAGATTTTGGATATAATTTGGACCGATTCAGACTAACAGATTTCGAGAAATCTAAAAAAAACTGTAAAAAAAAATTTTTTCAAAAGTGGTTTTTTTGGGTTAACTTTGGGACGGCTTTATCGATCAACTTCAAAAACTAATCAGCTCTTAACCTTGAAAAACCACGTCGATCGCCGCTAATCCGGTCAAAATCGATTGATTCATTCGAGAGATATCGTGCAGGAAAGAAAACCCAAAAAAGTGTTTTTTCGGAATTACTCCGAAATTTCTAGTTTGATCCATTTAAACTTAAAGATTTTTTAAAAGGCTTAAAAACTGCGTCGAATGCCGCCAACCGCGTAAAAATCGGTTCATTCATTCAAAAGTTATTGTGGTTTGAAAACTCAAAAAATAGTGTTTTATCAAACTTTTATTAGACTTCTGAGCTTGAATAGCTCAAAAGCATAGAAATGTTATCTGTTTGAGCTCGGAGAGCTCAAAACAACACATAAACTGTATTTTTGAGCTCGAAGAGCGCTCAAAAACAGCATAAGTGCAATTTTAAGCATCCAGGTATGAAATTAGCGGGAAGTTGCAGGGATGGTCTTCAGGGTCAACCGTTTTCCTAATTTTTTTTTATCGCTAACTTCTGTTTAAAAATTTTTTAACTCGTTGAGGACACACGTCGAAAAAATTACGTTGAGGATACACGAGGTCCAGTAGACCCCACTCAGCAAAACAGTTCTAATTCATTTCCTATCTGATGTATTGACTTACAATTGGCACCAAACTTTAATATAACATTCCCTCTAAATATCTACTAGCTATTTTTAATTTCTAATAATTTAAAAATACTAAAAAATCGTTTAGAAAAAAAAACTAAACTTTTTGTTAAAAAAAAGTCGCAGAAATTTTGATTTTTACGATATTGAAAAAAAACCGACGCCATTTTATTCGAAAAACAATATATTTTAAAGAAAAAAATCAATATTTAATGAAGTTTGAACTAAATATATTTATTCTGAAGTTTGAAGTTACAAATTTCGGTCAGTCGCTTAAAATGAGGCTAACAGCATGGAGACCTTTGTGACGTCTCACAACTTATTGCGTAGATTTCAACCGATAACAACTTGCACACTAAGACTCATTTATAAATCTCCTAAATTTAAAATTGCCTCAAAGTTCGCCTGGGGTCCACTGGACCCCATGTGTCCTCAACAGGTTAAAAATGCCAATAACTTTTCATTCGACATTTATTTAAATAATAAAAAATAAACTTTAAAAAAACCAACAGCAAATCGAAGAAAAAAAGCAGTGTATAAAAAAAGATTGCTCGGGTTCAATTATATGTTTCATTGTAGACAAAAAAGGCAAAAAAATTATAAAAAAAGAAACAAAAATAGGTAAATTCTAAAGAATAAGCAGGAAATTGAGCGTATGTAGTATCGATTTGTACTCAATGCATCGATTAGTCATCCACGCGCGTCATCGTAGTGGTCATGGTCCCCACATGGTCAGACTTTAGCTTAGGGCTTAGGGCGCCTGTTCCGAGATCGAAGTTTATATAAAAACCAATCAGTTATTTACTGCTTGATACAATGTGAAAATTTGTTGAAGTTTCTTTATTTATCTTATTTCTTATCATTTGTCAATTTTATTATTATTTTTTTTTATTAATAAAAAATTTAAAAAGCCTACAAAAAATAATTCTATTAAATGTAAAATTGCAAATTAAAAAAAAAATGTTAACATAGTGAATAATTTTATGCGTGAAAATCACAAAATTACAAGAAACAGTTTCTATTATTTACAACTTAAATTACAGTACAGCAGGCTTAATAATTACAGCAAAGACATTGTAGTAGTCCATATTAATAAAAATCAATAAAATTATAGTGTACCAACTATAATTACAGCATGGCCGCTATCTGCTATTTTCACTATACTTATTTTCATATTAATATAAAAAAAAAAGTAGTACAAAAAATAAAATAAAACTTAATATGAATTTTTATTGTTAACAACACAAATAAAAGGCAAACAATAAAAAACCTTCCACTAAACGAGCATATTAATAAAAGCCTTAGTATTTAAAAAAAAAAAAAAATATTTTTCAGTAATATTATTACACAAAGATCTGTAAAAAATAAAGTAATAAACCGAGGAGAACATAATGTGGCAGCGAAAAAAATTGTTGTGTAGAGTGTGAGAAAGTGTATAAGCCAGCAAAAGGGTTAAGAAATAAAAAGGGGCTCGAGGGAGGTTCGTCTCCTAGTTTTATTCAGAGAGAGGGGTACTTAGAGGGTGGGCAAGTGTGTACAGTAGTCTAGTAGAAGGGAAAGGAAGAACTAGTCACCGCCAGCGCAGTCCTGTCGGGAGCGTCGATGCTCGCGGACGCTCTATTCCGTCTCCAGTATTTTTATTAACAATTAATTATTAATAATTCATATTTATTCATTATTTATCTAGTAAAGTGATACGACTCATGATTGTGCGGGTGAATTATTAAAATGTGAACTTTTTTCCTGTTTATAAGCTCCGATAATAATGTGGAAATTAAATTTCAAGTACAAACTGACTAAATGGAAAAAATGATTTTTTTAATAAGATAAAATGTATCGCTTGTTGTTTTTGTTTATTTTTTTTTTTATTTATGATGTGGATTAATTAATTAATTAAAATGAAAATGAATAAAATAACGAGGCACGAGGTACCATCGGAGAGTTGTGCCTCGAAAAAATTTCACTTGACGACTGTTAAAAGCCTTCAAGTAGACAATATAGTGTGCAAAATATGTTTGCTTACGAGTAATAATTGTTCTTCCGATTCGCGAGAATCTAAAGTGTTATGGTATTTTTATTTTTATAATATAAATCATTAAATAATTAATAATAGTGATTGATTTTTATTTTCTTTTTGTTTGTAGTTAATACACATGATATATTATTACATTTGAGGAGTAATTATAATTAATTATTATTAGATCTCAAATATGTTGCAAAAAGTGATGAGTGAATTTTACAAAGTGAATTGGACAGTGTTAATTTTGATAAATCTCTAAACAAATTCAATTACATTGGATGTTACACAATTCGCTAATCCACATATTTAATAATAAAACAGACGTTAATTTTGTCGAGTAGTGTAAACTAATAAAACAAACGATCGGTCTAGTCTGTCCCACGAGATTCTAACGGACGTATATTCATTTAAGCCCAACCGTCGGACGTGATTTCGATGCAAATACCTCCATTTCTACTCAACTCATACTAGCAATCCTAGAACGGATCTTTCTGTCACTTCCCAGGATTTATTTTTATCTTATTTTATTTATTTTACTCAAATTTAGCTTTCATCGGGTCGCTATTTGTTTATTATTTATATTCATAATATTATTGAGGTCTATATTTGTCCTTTATATTTATAATGAACTTCGTTCGCAGAATAATAATACTCTTAGGGTAAAATGTTTGCTGATGTAAAGAATTCGCGGAAAAAAATATTTAATAGTCTAAAAAATTTTTATTGCAATGTAAAAATTAATAGTGAATTTTTGACAATAAGAATTTACTTTTTTACTTGAGGCTCTATAGAAAAAAAAAAAAAAAAAAAAAAAAAAATATGTTAGGAATGGGATGCGAACCCGCGTCCTCGAATCTCAAATAAAAAAAAACTATCATAGACTACAAGAGTCAAGAAATAAAATTTTATAAGTAAAAAAATAAAATACAATATATATTATTCCCTCTTAAATTAAGAGTTTTTTTTTTTTGGCTAATAAAATTTATCGATAGTTGATTTATTAACTACAAATTAACATTCAATTACTAAATAAAAATGTTAAACCATTTCTAATTAAAAAGCGATTAAATTAATGGTATCATTGTCAATCTAGATCGGTAATTAAACTCAATATTTTTTGTTGTTTTAACATGAAAACTAACCAAACTGTGTATATTGAAATAACAGAATCGTTCTGTGGGCTTTACACCAATTTTTTTTAATTTAAATAACGAATATTGCAATATTGAAACCTTTCTCGATAGAAAATTAAATTCTGATTCGGGATAAAAATTGGTTTTCACATAACAAAAAAAAAATATTTAGATTTTTATATGTACAGAAAAAAAGTATTGTTTGAACGAATATCAAAATTAAGAACCAAGATTTCAATTCTCGTATGAATATTATGTGCATAACTTTTAATTGCATCTTATATGAAGCGAATTAAGTATGCTTTTAAACAAATTCTAAACATCAATGCTATACCCAAAACAACAAAGATACAATTCGATGTATTGATTTCTGTCAACGACTGAAACAACTCGTGTGTACTGTAGTGTGCTATGATAGGTAATAGTTTCGAGTATGCCAATGGACTTGCCATTAAAGCTGCCTTGAGGGACTCTAGCTTAGATCTTATTGACGCGATTGAGCTTAACAAAGTTGCAAATGAAACTAGAAATTAAATTTAATTACACAAAACATTGAAATTTCTGAAATTCGAGAGAAAAAAAATTTCCCTAAAAGATTTCACCGTGAAATATTTTATAAATTAATTAATGCGACTATATAAAGCGCGCGTGGTTTTAGCAGATTAATTTTTTGAATTTTTTCAGACTAAGTGGATTGAATAATAAAAGTGCGAAGTTATGTTAATTCTAAAAGATGGAACGATGTGGCGAGCTCCTAAATTGACAGTACTTTTCCCCCGTACATTTTAAGTCTTTGTAATTAACTTAACAATTGACGCTCTGAAATATTTTATTTCATTTTTAAATTTCTACTGAATAGAAAATTAAAATCCTCCGCAATACCTTGAAATTATAATTATTTATTGAAATGTTGAATAATTCATTATTATGCAATTAGTGAATAATTATCTCATTACACAACATTAACAATCATTTCCATCGATGTAAAATTATTGGAAATACGTATTGATTATTATTATTATTTACAACACCCACATTAAATTGTATAAAAACAATATAAAGCTTGCGGATTTAACGATTCGATGAATTACAAACAATAATAATTGCGGCACAGTTTTATAAAATTTCATATAATTAAATAATCGATGAATAATTTGAATATTATTAAACCGTGTCGACGGAGTAGGTATTTCAATTAAACAATACTCGACTTATTAATCATGACACTTCACATACCTTATTGGAAATTTAGTCCGTCCATGCTATTAATTCTTATTGCACTGTTGACTGTAGATTGTGCTGTACTCTGATGTATTATATATATTATTTTCTTTGTTATGTAATTTACAAAGCTAGAATTATTAATCTTCTGTCTGTCAAACGCAAATGCTTGCTGAAATTAATTAAGTTCGTGAAAAATTGATTTGATTTTTTGCGATTGGAATTTCATTATTAATTAATAGTTATCTCAATAATTTAAATAGCATCAATTTTCTCGAGTTTTTTTTTTTTTAATAATAAATTAAGTTTCCAGAAAATTGATTTTTTGACTTATAAATTGCCTTTTTTATATGTATAACATTTTATTTAATTTTAGAAATTTTTACAGTCATTATTTTCGAATTTAAAAAAAATTTTGTAGTATATTTTATCTGTTAAAATTTTTTTTTCTTCGTATTATTAGTTCTCTTTCAATTCTTTACCAAAATAAAAAATTCTATAAAATATCATTTTAAAGCTTATGTTTTTTCTAGCGATGAAAAATTTGCAAACAATAAAAAAAAATTTTTTCGTCAAAAGAAATTAATTAAAAAAAAATTTCAAAATACCACACCGCCATCTGTTGGCAAAACATTTAAGTATGTCATTTAATGGATGAAGCTGTCGGCTTTGAGTATATTAGCGCAACGAGCGAAGCGTGTAAGTCAACACACGACTGTCAGAAGTCTTATCCGCCGAGTTTATACATAAATAAATGTAATTAACATAATATGTATGCACAACATTTAAATTTTGTCACTTTTTTTCTACAGAATTATAGAAACAAATTTATGTTAATATTTTGAAATGAAAGAAATTAACTAATAGTTAAAAATTGAATTTTGAATTTAATTTATGAAAATATAAAGTTTTAATATTATTCAGATTATTATTCAGATAAAAAATTTTGAAAGCAAATAATTTTAATTTTTGTCGAAAATATTATATTAATTAATTGAAAAATGTTTAAGTCTAAATAATGATAATTTATTCATAGAGAATTTTGAAACTTGAATTCCAATTTCAAACCCTTGAAAATTTTTAACCAAAGTTAAATAATTATCCATGCGGTACATTTTTGCAGGTGTGCATTTGTTCATTTTTTTTTTTTTTTTTTTATTGAATTCAATACTTACAGTAGCGCTCAAAAGTATTTTAACAACATTATGCGTTAATTTTTTTCAAAAATGTCAAAATACTTTGAAGCCACTATTTTCCTAATATTTTAAAAATTAAATTTTTTTTTGTTACAAACAAGGACCACTTTGACACTATTCTGTAGATTATTCAAAAGCTGTTAAAAAAAATAAATAAATGATTATTGTGTTTCATATTTATTTTTAACTAAACCATTAAATATGTTTGTCAAAATATTTTTGAGCGCTACTGTATTTACACAAAATAATCTAACATCAATTGAAAATTCTCAAAATTTCTCATTCCTCAAAGAAGAAGTCATACTCTAATATTCATGCGTATAAATTTCCATTATTCACAAGTGTAATACACGAAAAAAATGGATTGACTTTACAATGTATTGAATAACATTATTCAGAATAAAATGCGGCGTCATTTTTTATGGAAACTAAAATTAGGTTAGACTGAGGATCGTTAGAAAAACTGGGGTATGTAAAATAACGAATAAAGCTCGATAAGAATGAGAATGAGACTAAGAATAAGAGTAAAGAGAAGAAAACAAGTCAATGAAAAAGACAGAAAATACGACAATGAAACGGCATATTAATAATCCTATAAACTTATTATATACATATACAATGTATGTAATGTAATGTAATTGTATTAAATTTATTCTAGTTATTTAAGCCTAATTGACTTTATTATCATCCTTATTTTTTTATTATTACAAATATAATAATGGCTACAATATTACGGATGAAGTAAAAATTCAATTAGTATTAGTACAAATAATAACTAATTGAAGCACAAAGCCGATGTTGGATTTTATCACAATCCGGATTAGGGATTAGAAACTCGGAAACAGGATATTAAGTTTTGGAATCGTTTGTGAATAATAGATAATAGTAAATAATTAACCCAATGATAAATAAATTGACGGCTTTTGGAATAATATGTATGCGCATGTTTATGCAAGCTTAATATAAATATATATTAGTCAGTTCAATGAATTTTGCAGTATTATGTAGTGTTTATGTATTTAAAGTTGTCACCAAAGCTATCAATAGAATTCTCAGTTAATATAATAGTTGACAAATTGCATTACAAACTCGCATATATAGTAAAATAATAAGCTTATAATGTATATTTATTTAAAGAGGGAGAAATAGTACACATAAAGAAAAATTTCTTGATTGGAGAACAAAATTCTTGGCTCAAGAAAATTTTCGGGTGCCTGAAGGAAGACCCAAATTGTGTTGGCCGAAGTAAAAATTTTTCTTGAAATTCTATTCTTGGTGGAAGTAATTTTTTCTCAATCCAAATTATCATAAATACTTGATACAATAAATTTTTATATTTGATCAAGATTTTTAGATACTTTAGGGAAGCAGCGCCACCTACTTTAGCTAAGAAAAAAATTTTCTCACCTTGAGAAAATTTTTCTCTTGAATATTTGATACCCATTTTATATTATTTTAGCGTGCAATTATACATATTGAATGAAAAAAAATTGATTCAATATTATTTGATCTTCCCATTTAACATGTTAATCAATAAAAATATTAATGAAAATTTACTTCTATCGAGATACTTAATTTTTTGAAGCAAGAGAGAAATTTTTTCAAGACAAGAAAATTTACTTCTATCAAGAACTAAATATTTTGAAGCAAGAAGCTGAATTTTCTCAAAACAAAAAGATTTTCTTGACTTAAATAAATTTTCTTAGATCAAGATACGTACTTTTTAAAGCAAGAGAATTAATTTTGTTGGAATAAGTGAAATTTCTTGTGTCAAAAAAAAATTTATTTTTCGCTCAAAAAAATAATAAAGAAGAAAAATATTTTCTTGGCTCAAGTGAACTTTTTTTTCTGTGTATCAAAGTATTCGTTTTTATAAAAAATTTGATTTGACTGAATTTTTGAAGCGCACTTCTTTTTAAAGGTTGAAAAAAAAAAAAAGTGGTTTTTAATTTCTTGAATATTTATGAGATGAAAAGCTTTACAGAGTTTCTGCAATCGAGCGAAATTGAAAAAGTAAATTTTTTTATTGAGTGTCATTGAATTATATGCGTCAAAAATAATTTTTTATTCCACAAACTAAATTCCGTTGATGTTAATTAATTTTACCGACAGATTTATTAAAATTATTGCCTTTATAATTAAAATAAAATGTAATAAAAACTGAGCAAAAAACAATGGAAAATTCTCAGCTGATTTTTTGACAGTGTAAATTTTCTGTGAGATAACTTCTTAGTGCATCTGCTGACAAATGAGAAGCTTATACCTTTTTCAGAGGGTTTTTGTGTCTAAACCGCACCGCAGAAACTACTCTGCATGTCCCTATGAAATTTATACTATACCAATAGACTGAGCATACTTACTTTGGAAAGGTTTTTGAGTAAATTCCATTATCCATATCCCATTTGAATAATTATTTTCTTATGTAAAATCGTCATACGTCCACCGATGAATAAAGAGATAGGAACTTTTTTTTATAAACCTTTACCGCGAAAGCCACTAGACATATTTTTGTGAAATTCACGCTATTTAATTCGTTGATCGATCTAACTTCCAACAATGCTTGAATATTCTATCACATTGCTTATTAATTTTACCCTCAATCAGAGTTACTTTAACCTTTAAAGCAACCCTTATAGTTACTTATTATATACATTATATCTCAGTATATAGTACAGTCTTTTTTTAGTTCATCATTATCATTAGATTCCAAACTATAATCCACTGCTAATAATGTACCTAGAAAAGAATTACAGACATGTAATTATGTTTTGACAGTTTTCATGTTTTTTCGAATTTCTCAACTTTCATAAAAATTTTTTAATTATTTATCTATTATATATAAATCGGATTTAAAATTTTTTAGATAAATTTCCATTAATTTTTGATAAGAAAAAATTTCAATTTTCATAGAAAAATTAATGATAATTTAATTATAAAAAATAAATTCAAAAAATTTTCATCTTAAAAAGTTCTGAATTTTAACAAATTCTTAATCACACATTTTTTTACAACAGCATTACAAACAAAAGTATTTATTCATTACTAGGTAGTTAACTTAGTGAAATAAATAAAATAATCAATAATTAGCTATTAAATAAAATTAAATATTAATAGTAATAATAAAAAATAAAAGACAATATTATAATTTATAAATATTATTTTAGACTGCCATATATAAAATATTATTTAATTAAAAATGCATTTAACAAAGTGTTCGGTTAAATTAAATGTTATTAAAAATCTAACAGACAGTGATGAACACAGTGTTATTTATTATTATAATAAACAATTGATATTTATGAAAAATGGCAACGCAGCCCCTAATTCCACCGATTTCACCTGAAAAAGGTGTAGGTGACCCAGATGAAACGCCAAAGGTAAATTACATCTACATATATTTCGATATATATCATTTTCATTTACTAAATGTTTTTATTAAATATTAAATTTAACCACCCTTTATATTATCTGAAATTAACTTCGATATTTCGAGAGAAAATTAATAGAAAATAAAATTTTCATTTTAATCGAAAATATTAAAAAAAAAAAAAAGAAAGGGAGAAAGACAGGCGATGAAAATTGAAAATTTCAATTGAATAAAATTATGTACTTCACACGTATAATGTTATAATGTAATACTACACCTAAAGAATTAATGATAGGTTAAAATTTATTGTAACAGTGATTTTAATTTCCGCGGTGAATTCGAATACCAATACTTTTATCTCATCAATATACTTTTTACTCAGCAATTAAAGATTAAAGAGCGTTACATGATTTTTAAAACGTGCATTGTCTGTATTTTATTTTTTATTTTATTAGAATGGAAACTAACTGGTGGTCTTACCGCAGAATACAAAAATGAGAGAGTTCAACAGCGACACTTTTAATTTTACGGTCTGAGTAAAATATATAAATTTTACGTTTTACTGTTCGGAATCTCCAGTTAATAAATTTAATGCCATGTCGATGTAAACTCTCTGGTGATACATTAAGTCTCTAGTTTATAAACTTGTGACGGAAACAATTTTCAAAACGTTAAAAAATTGCTAGAAAACTTATAAAATATTCAATTTTTGGTATTTGATTATCGATTTGGCATAAAATTATTATAATTTTCTTGTAAAAGTGTAAAAAAAAATAAAAAACAGTGATTCGAATTTTATGAAATTATTTTTATAAATAAAATATACTTTAAATCCGGATTACAGATTATACCAAATTCAGTATATTGTTATTGTTATAAAATTATTATTATTATTATTATTATTATTTTCGTTTGGAAATCTGAATTTTACATAAAATTTATAAAAAAATTTTCTTCTACACGAATAATTTCATGAGCAATTAAATCCTAATTTTATTAAATTAATAAATCAAACGTCTAGTTTCAAAATTGATTATCACATCAAATCTCGGTACAGAAAATTCTAAACTAATTAACAAGCTATTCATCGTACAGTCACAACATTGATTATGATACCCGACAATCAATTTTACAGACGACAGAGTATATAAATCAAAATCAGTTGACTTGATGATAAAATTAGTTGTAATGATTTCAAGGCAGAGTACTGCAATAACTGTAAAAAAAATAAAAACCACATTTTAATTTTAATTACTTGGAACGTTGCGATTACATCAGGCGAAGAAGGGTTAATAAAATAAATGTTTATTGAGGTAAATAAGTTTCAATGGGAGATCGAGTCTAAATGTTTCTGAATTGCGTCATTACATGGAGAAAGAAGGGTGTTTGTTCCCTTTTAATGTCTTCCATGTCCGTATTTATTTTCAAACTTTTATTGCCCTAATTTTCATTACAATAAAGTACTTTTTTACTTTTCGACGAATCAAATTCATAAGATTATCTTCTTTTTTCATGTTTAATTATGAACCAATAACGATTGAAACAATCTAAAATTTTTACTTTTAACTTAGTGTACATTACCTATGGTCTCATCAGTACAGTGATTATCTGGAATGTTAAAGAAGCATAAACGGGGACACAGCAGAATAGTTAATTTTGAAGAATGGGGATAGGATTGTATGGTTGCGGGGAGAAGTAACGAAAATAATCACATGACGTATTATGCGTTTGTCCCAATAATAAAAAAAATAATTTGAGTTTTATTTCTAGTTTTTTCTTCAGAATAATCCGATACATGGTATTTTTAATATACCAACAGAATTTCGGAATTATTAACTTTCTCGGATATACACTGATAGAAGGATTTCTTAGTATTTAAGAAGATTTCTTTGTATTTAAGAAATCATTTCTTAGTAATTAAAAAACATTTCTTAGTATTTAAGAAATATTTTTTAAATACTAAGAAATGATGTTTAAGAAATGATTTCTTAAATACAAAAAAATCTTTTTAAATGCTAATAAATCCTTCTATCAAGGTAGTTTTTTTTTTTTTTTCCAATGTTTGATCGTAAAGTTAATAGCTTTATTTATTTATTTATTTATTTATTTATTTATCCATAGATTTATATGCCAATGCTTAGCCACATGGCAAATTGTACAATATCTAGTATAATTAATGGGTAATAACTAAAAAGTGTAATTAAGCTTTATACATGAAATTTTTGAAATTGTCTCTCGACTCAAGAGAATTTTAAAAATATTGACTCAACAAAAAATATATATATCAATAAAAAAAAACAAACTCCGGATGATATCTTTCTGATAGCAAGAAGTTTAATTATAGAAACCCAGTTCACAATGAAAATAGGCCCGTCAAAAAATTTTCCTGATTCTTTTAAATTAATGTTTCAAAGTAATAAACAATTTTTTTTCCGCAATAGTAGAAAATAACGTTAGAACATATTTTTTAATATTTTGAAAGCTTTCAAAAGTAAAAAAATTTTGTTACTTAATTTTTGGAATAATCTCTTTCGCTCCGCTCTTCCCTATCGATACAAATGAAGCAAAAATGATCAACTTTGGAGTTACCTTTTTATGATAAATATAAATTAACGAAACGGCATTAAAAGAACTCCAAAAACTTTGATATAAAATTTAATTACAACTCACAGCTAATATCAATATAAAATCGAGCAAGCCGCACATTTATTGAAAGCAATATCAATTGTGCCTTTGTTCACTATAAAGCTATGCATTTATATTACACTCAAAGTTACTTTAGAGGACATAAAATCGCGGTCTCGTTTTCTCATCGTCCTTAAGAGACCATGAATAATCAGTTAGCTTTGTTCCTGATCCCCGTAGTGGTGAGGAAACAGCAAAGATCACACTACTCTTTGTCTGTTTCAATCAAAAGTGCATTTGCATCATTTTCCCGTCACATTTTACGTTATTAATTTTCGCTTTCGTTGAACTTGAAGAATTCTTAATATTTTTCTCATCTAAAACAAAATTTATTTCTGGTTATATTTTTATTTGCATCAATAAAAGTATGAATATTAATATTGGTTTTGCAGCAGAAATTCGCATATTTCTCGGAATTAAATGCCTGAAAAATTCACAGAATGCAATAACACTGTTTTTCGTCGCAGCACATGCGATACATTAATACTCATACTTTTCCGTGGAGCATATTTATCATGTCTGTCTCATAATATATGTCATATTGCAAACAAGCGCATAGATTTTTATTTTATTTATATAAACTTTAGTAAAGACATTTTTCTTGGATATAAACTAAAAGGTATTTGTCATCTGCTCTCGATAGCCGTGGAAATAATCGAATTGGTAGAATGAAAAAGTTTCCCAACAGAACTTAAATTACTTTTTAGTCAATGCTTGTTATTATCAGAAATGAACCAAGTTAATAAAAAGAATGGAAAAAAATATTTAATAAACCTCAGCGAAAACAGTTTTGTTATTATTATTATTTTTTTTTTTCAAATTGGTATGGGTGCTGGGAGTATTCAGATATCTACTTATTACTTTATTACTTATTTACTTTATTACTTTACTTTTACTTTATTACTATACGGAAATAATTTTTCATCAACCTGGCACTTGTATTTGAAAAAAAAAAAAATATTTTTTAATATAAAAGTTTTTTAAGATGAAGAAATATGCCTTGTTGAGGGCTTATTTCGTTCTATAATGAAAATAGTTGACACATTACTGACACTTTCTATGATTTTGAGACTTATTCAATTAATTAAATCGTTAATTTCAATAATAAATATATTATTTATAATTTTTAAGACCTTTTGATCAAAAAAATTTTTAATTTTTATTCCAAGTAGAAGATTTTTTCATTGAAAGAAAAAGTGCCACTAATGGGGTCTTTTACCTTATTGTTACTGTCAAATTTACAATTTTAGAAATGTAGTTTTTGCATTCTAAAAACAATCAACTGAAAATGTTAATTTTCCATTAGGAAACAATTTAATTTCATAATGCAATAAATGAAAATTTAACATGTGAAAAAATTATATACTATAAATTATAAAAAGTTTTATACTTTTATTTCTAAAACTATATCAATATAGTCTTTAAATATTAAAAAGTAATAATTAAAATTTTAGATTAAAATTCAATTTTTGAACATAAGTGAGTTTTTGACTGTATATATTATACTCATCTATTTTTTAATTTTGTAGAAAAGATGAAATAATGATAACTAAACATTTTATGAGAAAAATTATTAAAATCTAAAATGCCAAAAAATAAATTTAAGAAAAATCAATCCTTTTTAAATTTATCTAAATTTTCTTATTATACTGCTCGATTGAATGATATATATAAGTATTTATTCAAGTTAATCTTGAAGCTTATAATGAATCTTGAAAAGTTATGATTTATAACCACCATCCAATTTAACTTGTAAAACTTTTGTGACCTTGTAATTGTCTATAAGACTGTTGAATCTTATGAAAGATGTAAATTAACTCAGAAAATTGTTTAACCTTGACAAGCTAAGACTAAAACACAACTTCAAACGCTTCGCGTTGTAAGGTGTGTAATAAACAGCACAACCTAAAAAAACGGAAAAATTTTTTAAAAAATCTCTCTTAAAGTTGTTAAACTGAACCGATGTTCAGTTTATAAATCAAATACCTCTCAATAGAAAAGTACTTAGAACTTGTTAGTAGCGTACAAAGTGGTAGATGATTTAAGATGAGCGTACTCTACTAAATCTTCAGTGATAATAAAGCACACTCGCTTTGCGCTGGGTTTGCGCGATTCTAAATAATCTATTAATCCTTTAAAATTATTTATTATGCACTTAATTATCAAAATAAATCGATTTTATGTTATAAATTTTAAATCAAAATCGGAGCACAGAGTTAAAATTTCTTGGTAGTAGCTCTTGGCTACTCCATTTAGTCTAGCCTTTTCCGGTTCTGTTAACTTTAAAGGATCGATTCGTTCCAGAAGCGATTGTATTGCCAAAATCATAAAGATTAAATTTCCGTTGTCTTAAGGAATAAAATAAAAAACGATAATATAGAGTGAACAGAAATAAAGAAAATAAAATCCAGTAGGTTGAACCAGTCTAGTGGTTTCTTTATATATATATTATATATTGTAAAACTAGTATATCGTGATACTTTTGTGTTGACCTCAATTCTTTTAAGCACGATTACAGTGTCACGTGATTGTCAAAAAAGTATAGAATAAAAAAATATCCCAAGCTCATTTTATTTCCTTTTATATGTTTTTGCTGTAACTGAGCTTTAGATGGCATGTGTTATGTGCAATGACAACGGTATCACAAAATTTTTATTTGATATGCGTATCAAAAATCTGGGTGGCTTATTAATGCGTTAAAAGTTGTAGGACTTTTAAAGTGTAATAGACCGTGAAGTTGGGTTAATTGTTAGAAATAAACAAAATATCTATACTAATAAATGGAGAGCCGGTTTTTTTGTCCGGTTATACTGCGAAAACTATTGAACCGATCGGAATAATACTTATATTATAAGATGCAGCGTGTTTCGGAGAAGGTTTTAGTATATGATGTGGTGGTGGTTACTTATCCGGAACCTATATTTTTTTGACTTAGAAATAATGAATTTTTATTTTAACTAAATTTATTCTATTCGATTGTCATTTTTTTAAAATAAATTTTTTAATTCTATTGGTTATGTTTATATACTAGGCAGATTTCTTCACTTATGAGACCTGCAATTTCTTTAACTGAAACTTTCAATGCTCATTACAAATTTTTAACTTCCCGCTAAGAAAATCTCAGATTTTCAAAAATCGGGAAGTTATTGGTTTTACCCCGTTTTACAGAAATCGAGTTTTCATCAGATCTCGACGTTTGAAGGTCACAGGAAGCTTCCCTGACTATACCCGCGAGGGTATCACTATGTCTGTATGTATGTATGTATGTATGTATGTGTGTGTGTGTGAGTGTGTGTGTGTATGTAAGTATGTGAACCTCTCATAACTTTTGAATGGCTTGACCGATTCGATCGCGGTTGGCGCTATTCGAAAGGGCTTGTCCAAACTTAGATTTTGGATATAATTTGGACCGATTCGGACCAATAGATTTCGAGAAATCTAAAATAAACTGTAAAAAAAAATTTTTTCAAAAGTGGTTTTTTTGGATTAACTTTCGAACGGCTTTATCGATCAACTTCAAAAACTAATCAGCTCTTAACCTTGAAAAACCACGTCGATCGCCGCTAATCCAGTCAAAATCGGTTGATTCATTCGAGAGATATCGTGCAGGAAAGAAAATCCAAAAAAGTGTTTTGCCCTCCGGGCGGAAAGTGGCAACTTTCGTCCCGCTGCGCTAAACTAAGTTGCCGCTTTCCGCCTTCGTCGGACAAAAAAATAGTATACACTCCTCGGGAAGTAAATAAGAAAGCCTCAGATCACATGTTTGTTGACCTCGGCTTCGCCTCGGCCAACAATTACATGTGATCTGAGACTGCTACTTTACTTCCCTAGGTGTAATATACTATTTCGGAATTACTCCGAAATTTATAGTTTGATCAATTTTAACTTAAAAATTTTTCAAAAGGTTTAAAAAACTACGTCGAATGCCGCCAACCGCGTAAAAATTGGTTCATTCATTCAAAAGTTATTGCGGTTCGAAAACTCAAAAAATAGTGTTTTATCAAACTTTTATTAGACTTCTAAGCTCGAAGAGCTCAAAAGCATAGAAACGTTATCATGTTTGAGCTCGGAGAGCTCAAAACAACACATAAGCTGTATTTTTGAGCTCGAAGAGCGCTCAAAAACGGCATAAGTGCAATTTTAAGCCTCCAGGTACGGAATTAGCGGGAAGTTGCAGGGATGGCCTTCAGGGTCAACCGTTTTCCTAATTTTTTTTTTGGTATTGAACATTTCGATTGATAAATTTCAAATAATTAATGGAAGTGAAATTATTTTTTGATCTGTATTTTTTTATTTTTCCATTTTTTAAAAAAAAAATATTTCAAACTAAGAAGTTAAATCTCTCGAATCAAAAGATTGCTGTGGTATTAATCCTTTTTTTAGGGTGCGGTTCGATCAAGGTTCGAGACGGTCTTGGGCAAATTTTCTATTATTTTTAGTTTATTAAAAAATTTATATTCTCAAGTATTTACATCTAATAAAATTATACTCTACTTATTTTTTGTAAATGTAATTACAGCGTATAATGAACCTTTAATATTCACTACCTGTTTCTATTAAGACTGAAGTACAACAAAAAACCTCTTGTACTTCATTAATATCTTGTTGTCCCAACCTCAATTATCCTGGTTTAAATAGCAATGTTCATGAATTAATTATTTAAATAATTACGTGACTTCTTTAATTGTTCTATGATAAAATTATTATACTTCATAATTATTATTATTTGCCCGAAGTTTTGATGGAATCAAAGCTTCTGAATAATTCAAACCATTACTAACTTTTAAAATTAAATTAATGACAGCAAAATAGTCCGAAATATTTCTGTTTACATTTGCTAAAATATTAATTTCTGTTTATCTCCGGGGAATATTTGTAAATATTAAAACAAACTATTTGTGAGTAACAATCAACCTTCGTTAATATTTATTCACGTTTCATCCCAACAACCTCATTTAGTAAATTTGTCCAATTAATAATCAATCCAAAATGAAATTAGTAAAATATTTAGTTCAAAATATTCATGCAAAAAATGAATTCGATAAAAGAAATAAGGTAAATTAATTTCCTCGTGAAAATTCATTGAAATGCTTCAACGCGCTCCCAATATATCTAACAAAAAATTCATTATTAATTCCACTGTTGGTTATTTAATATTTATATTCACCGGTACTTAAATAAGTTTTTTTACTCCAATAAAAATTTATTATAGACGTATCGTGAGTAAAAAGTAAAAATAAAAATTGAATAATAAATTTGAATTGAATGAAAGTGAAGAAAAAATAAAAAAAAATAGAAATAGAAAGAAATGAATGAATTAAAATGAAAATGAACAAGTAATACGACGCAAAGGGAAGCTTTTCAAGAAGTACAAGTAACACAAGCCTGGTAATTACGAATACCAAAGCGACGCGAGTCTTTAATCAAGGGGATACCCCATGGGCAGTGTAGAAAACAACAAACGACTAAAATTGAACTGTCTCGCTTTTTATCTTTCTTTTACTTTTTTTCTCTTTAACTTTAAGTATGTATACATATACTCATATATTCATTGCACGTTTACGTGCATGCTTACAACAGATGCTCATATTTTTTATTATATATTACATGCACACATATTTTAATCATGCACAATTTTCAATTTTTTTACATTAATTTATTTTTCAAATTTTGGTCTCATTTTGCACGCCTCATAGCGCGAAGCGCGTGAGGTTGTGCTTTATACTCGATTCGTCAAGGTCAAGCAATTTTGTGATCTTTAAATGCCTCTATCACAACCATATTACACTTATACAATGATATAAGTAGATGTACACCGAAAAAACACTTAAATTAAACTATCTTTTACTTTCTGAAATCATTTCATATTGCTATTTAAAAAAAAAAAAACGTTTTGAAAAAAATTTTACGTGGACGTCCGGATGTCACCCCATTTTGGATGTACCAACGATTACTTCTGAACAAATTGATATTTCAAGACCGGACCTTTTTTATTAGTTTAAGAATTCGATGAACTGGGTCCGTATTTCATATCAGTGGCCTAGCTTACGTATTTTTTTTTTAATTGAATTTTTATTAAAATTCACTACGATACAACCGTACAAAGCCAAACGAACTTTTCTTATTTGTCACGTGAAAACTATGGCGCCACTTGATAAAGCTAGATTTTTTTAGACTGCGTGCGCATATGACAAGAAAAAAGGGCGCCGATATTTAAAAAAAAAATAAAAAATAATCTGTAAAAAATTAATTAATTATAATTTTTTTTTTAATTAATTAAACAATTAATTTTTTTTTTTTAAATGAATGAACGTTACGAGGCGTGCACTTTTGGATTTTCCAAAATTTTTTTGTATTTTATTATTATGCGTATGTGTTTGATGAAGAAAACTATTTCTCTTATAGTTTATATTAGCTAAAAAGACATACATTTAAAATGAAAATTTTTTAATATCGAGTATTTTGTCGATATTGATTCAAAGCGTCGTTACACGCAAAAAATTTCCTGATAAAGTAGAAATAAAACTCTCTGAAACGTAATACAGGGGGTGAAATATGATAATCAATATCGAGTACACGAAGTACAATTTTCATGAAGAACATGATATGGCAAATCTTCATTTTTTGATAATCCTACATTTTTTTCAAACTGAAAATTACTAAATAAAAAAAAAAGCTGGTGAAATATTCCAATAATAATAATTTATTACAATTTTTGATTTTCCAAAAAAAAAAAACTCAAAAAGCATTTAACGCTTCAGATTTCATTAGAAATGAAAAGTTTGAAAACATTGAATCATTATATTTTATTATTATTTTTTTTAACTAATTATTAATCATGTTTTCCCAAAACTTTCCTCTAAATTAGTCTTTCCGGCGCTTAATTTATTTGCTCTTAAACGAACCCAATACAGCTTAAAGTAGGAAAGTGGTTACTGCTAACATAAACTTTTCTGAGTAATTGGCATTAAACAAACAAGATATACATTAATCATCTATTTCCAAAGGAAACTATTTCGCGACCGAGAATTTACTGCCCCCGGCAATTATTTCGATGTAAATGCACACCCACACACACCTACACACTCTATTATCAAAACTTGCAGCCGAATTTTATTCAAAAAGAGCTCATTCCTCCTCTTTGATCGTATCTGATTGAGAACGCTTTTATTTGCTTAATTAAACGTGTGTTAGTTTTATTTTATTTCTTGAATTTTGATCCATTTAAATTTTGCTAACCCACCAAAATAGATTTAATCGTTTGGCTGATGCTGGATTCTAAACTCCCTTGGTGAAAATTCAGATTCTGCAATCAACGCGCTCTTGTGTCTCTTCACCTATGCGTTTCACAACTTCTCTACACACAAAGCCGATACGTACATTTATGTACATATACACCTCCACTAAACTATCACTGAAATTTTACTGCACTATTCTATCCATATATATGTATATGGCACATCTCTTCTCTTCTCTTCTCTTCTCTTCCCTGGCTGTTTTGTGTCGCCCCCATAAGCTTCCACTGCACCCCCAGCGGCATTCTCCCTTCCTTTTCATTCACTCTATCATGCTCATTCCGTCAATTTGTGTATTCCCTCATCAAGTTTATTGATTTTCGTAGTGAGAATTTCGTTGTTTCGTGATTGAACAAGTTAATTGTCAAAACATGTACTAAAAACGACCAATTGTTTTCACATTTTTTTCATACTACACTTCAAATGCAAATCTTATGTTTGTCATGTTTTTTATTCGCACTGAATTTTTGTTTACATCGTATTTTTTTTTCGTTCTTCTATTCGTACATACATCCGTACAGCAGAAACTAAAAACTGCAAGCCGTCATTCAACAGTTTATTTTTTATTTTTATTCTAATAAAACTGAGTGATAGCAATTTCCTACGGTTATTCAATTATTTTTTATTAATTGCCGGGAAGGCAACAATCACAGTGTCCTACAAACAATATAATAATTTGGGTTTATTTTTATAAAAATTTCGGGATTCAAGCGAAGACTACTTGGAAAAAAAATTGTAGGAAAAATTCCAACTATCACATCGTAATCCGGGACTATACATTTAAAATTAATATCTTTATGATTTTTCCTTTTTTTTCGTGTATGCTTTGAAAAATTTCATAAAGTGAATTCTTGATGAAAATATGAGAAAAATAAATAACTTATTTTTTATTATACGTTCATGATAGAAAGTATTGAAACAATTTTTTTATTATTTAAATTCCTAAATTGTAAATAAATGCACACTGAAAAAAAAAATTGTTTCATTCAAAAAATTCACAAATATAATCAAACAAATAAAAATGGTAAAGAGAAAAAATTGGCAATTCAAGAATTTTAAGAATTCAACATATCTTTTGACTATTTTCAAACATAATTCAATATATTTCGCCCAACAATTTCTTTATTGTGGTAACATCGATTCAAGACATACCAACTTTCAAGAATACTAACAATCCTCAAATTTTTGTTATTTTCGGCATTATTAAAAATAATAAGGAGCCTCAAAAATTTTTATCAATTTTATAGAATTAAGTTTTTTTATGACCAATTCGCTTGCATAGAATAAAGTTAGTATAGAATAAAATTAATAAAGTTAATATACTTTTGAACCAAGAAAATCATTTTGAAGAATTTTTTTTGTTAGCACTAAAAAAAATTAACTTTCTACTTTAATGAAGATGATGAAGTTTTTTTAAATAATTTTCTTGGTTCAAACTGTTTTCTCTTGTGTCGTTGATTTTTTTTTTATTTTTTTTGTCCAGTATGGAGTAAAATATAAAATTTGTTGGTTCAACTGAAATTTACTCAACTAAAATTCACTTAAATAAAAGAAATTATTTGGTTCAGAAATTTTTTAATTGACTCAAGACAAAAAATTCTTTAAAATACTTTTTCTTTATCATTAATATTTCTCTTGAATCAACTTTTTTTTTTGTTTTCACAGTATAGGAACTACGAATAACAGAATAATCCAGTTATAGAAGTAGAAAAAAAAGTAATCAATAGTGTTTCATTAAACTTGTGACGTTTATTGATTTTTGGGTGTTTGATTCTGACAGCCTCGATAAAAAATTCGTTTATTCCAAAATTAATTATCAAAAATTCACAGTAGAGGCGGCTATTGTTATCTATTACTAAAACAAAACATCGTTTTATTTTTTTTATCAGGAGTTTAATTTATTTATTGAAGATTAAACAGATGAGTGTGCATTTGAGCGTGTATATCATGCGGTCCGATTGTTGATATCAGGATTTGCTGTCATATGACAAGCGCCATATCTGCCGCTGATGAAAAGTGGCTTTACGATTCAGATACTTTAAAATCCTGTAATTAATTATTTTTACGATAAAGGAATAATGATGTCATGTTACAATATTTTGAGCGATAATGCCGCGAAAACTGAAATAACATTGTAATCAATTATCCTCAAATGAATAAATACATAAATAATTAAATGCCAATGACAAGGTGAAAAAATAATTGGCTAAAAAAGTTCAACCGTCATTTTATGATAAAAAAAAATCAATACGTCATTTTTGTGGAAAGAAAAATAACATCGACGCGATGATTAATTTTGCGGCAACAATTGATAGAATCTTGTTCGGATTCGTGAAGAAAAAAAAAGTAACATATCAGGGATAGGACTGATATGAGAAGAATAAGAAAACGTACATAAAAGCCACCAGATTACTCCTTAGTTGCCATGACTACGGATAATCTCTTCATATTTTTTATTTTAATATTTTCCATGTTTAGTTGTCGATCCAATATCATGAATAATTTTGCACTTCGTCTTTTTTTTTTCTCTGTAAGATAAATCACATTCATTTTCCAAACTTCGACTCTGATATTTCACTCTGTAATCATCAGAAAATGCAACCATAAAAAAAAAAAGACAATGAAAAATCAATTGCGATTGCGAAAGATTGATCAAAAAAATCCTTATTGTAATAATATAGGTAATTTTTATGCTAAAAAAAAATTTATTTCGGTTAAGAAATAGTATATTACACACCGTGGAAGGAAAGACATTCCAACCCACATGTAAAATTGTCTCCTGAGGCGAAGACTCTTGTCAAAATTTGACTCTTGCTTGACTATATAAGTTGAAAAAAAAACTGGTTGATTAAAAAATATTCGTCATTTTAAAATTTTTCACTTCTTTGAGATACTCAGTCCAAAATAATTCAAAAAATTCACTTGCGAATCAAAAAAAAAAAAAAAAAACTTGAGGATACAGTAAAAAAATTCTTTATTTAAAAATTTCACAAACTCAATAAAACACACTCATAGAAAGATTTCTTAGTATTTAAGATTTATTTGTATTTAAAAAATATTTCTTAGTATTTGAGAAATGTTTCCTAAATACTACACAGTAAAAAATTTTTCATCATTGTTTAAAGTGTAAAAATGTTTGTGTAGAATTTAACATTTTAGTATGTTGATTCAACACAATAGAGTGTTGATTCAACACAAATTGTGTAAAAAAAGTCATCAACACAAATTTTTGTGTTAAATTTGACGAAAAATTTTTTACTGTGTAAGAAATATTATAAATACTAAGAAATATTATAAATACTAAAAAATATTTCTTAAATACTAAGAAATATTTCTTAAATACTAAGAAATGATGCATAAAAAATGATTTCTTAAATACAAAGAAATCCTTCTATCAGTGCACTGTATTATTTTTAAACAAGAATTTCAAAAATTCTCGAATTGAAGAATTCAAATTTTCGAATTTTGGGCTATAAATATTAAAAATTTTCGAAAATTCAAAAAATTATTAAATTTAGTTAGATTTTTATAAATTTATTTTTATACACGCTCTTTTTTGGCTTCTGCTTTTTTTTCTTAAAGGCGTATCTTAAAAAAAAATTTCATTTCTTTTTTTTTAGTAAATTTTCACATTCCTAAGATTCTCAGTTGTAATTGGAGTAAAAAAAATTTTTTTAAACGCCTTTTTATCATCAATATTGCGGAGTCTCATATACTTTTCGAATCAAAACAATTAATTCTCTTCAAAATAATTTTTTTTTATCAAAAATATTTATCTTGAATAGAATAGCTTTTTTCATAGTGTACTTTGCATTTTATTTTTTAATTTACAATTAATGTTTATTTTAGTCATAAAAGTTGATATTAAAAACTCAATTTGAATACTTAAAAAATGTAATAAATTCAAAGACATAAAATGTAATACTCCTCTTGTAAAATCAATATAATTATCTGATTTCGTTTTAAGAATTAATTTGCCCTCTTCGGTTCGCATAGACAGGCGTAAAAGCAGTTTGCCCAAGAGTATTTGATAAATTTGATGATAAAAAGTTCAAGAGATATGGGCTAGACAATAATGGAACGTCATACGCATGGAGAAAATAAGTGAAAAATCTTAAAAATAATAATGATAATAATGAAAACGACAACAATAGCAGAAATGGCTAAAAAAAAAATAAACTGTTTCCTGAGATTTTGTTTCGTCGTGGTTTTCACTGCTCCAGGAAAGAGTCGGGCAATTTTCCTCGTCTAGACCATCACAAACAGACACGAGAATTTCCAACGGTTATGTTACTCATTTTATTTCTTTTTTTTCTCTTTCTTTATTCATCTCTAGTTCTATCTTTATCTTCATGGTGACTTATCTTATGATTAGACGAACGCAACTGCATATATTGAAACAGATTTAAGCTCAGTTGGTTTCAATCTTTCTCAAAGTTAAAAAATATTCCGTGCTTTTAGAAAATTTTCACGTGAGATTGCTTGGAAATTTTTTAACAAATACTTTTCTGAAATTAAATTCGTGGAATCGAAGAAGCTTTTGAAAAGCAAATGAAAAATTAAGTCAAACCCCTAAAGTTTTATCAAAGCTTATTTTAGCCTGAAATTGGCGAAGCCTCTCTACAATGGAATCGTTACAATGAAGGATATTCACTAGCTGATGAAATCAAAAAATTTTAATCAATGTTATTTAAAAATATAAAAATTTTGATTTCCGCCATACATGAGCATACACAGTAAAAAATTTTTCGTCATTTTGTAGTGTTAAAATTTGTGTGTTGAAAATTACACTCTAGTGTGTAGAATTTAACATTCTCATGGGTTGATTTAATGATTTAACACACTAGAATGTTAAATTCTACATACTAGAGTGTAATATTCGACACACAAATTTTAACACTCTACAAAATGACGAAAAATTTTTTACTGTGTATATACTGTAGAAAATTTACGGATTAAATGCGGAGTGCACTGAAAAAAAATTAACTTGATTCAAGAAAAAAATTCTTGAACCAAGAATATAATTTTGAAGAGGGTAATTGTCTTAAATCAAGACGAAAAATTCTTGAATCAAGTAAAATTTCCTTAAATAAAGAAAAATTTCCTTAAATCAAGGATTTTTCTACTCAAATCAAGAATATTTTCTTCAAAATTATATGCTTGATTCAAGAAATTTTTTTTTTCTGTGTGGATGATTTTTGAATTATTTAATCCCTCTGGAGTGAAAATTATTCCGATAAGAACTTAATTTCTATTATTAATAAAAAAAAAAAAAAGACGAAAAATTTCTCAAACAATGTCAAATTTTATTGAGCCAAGCAAGTTTATTCACTCTCGATTGTCTGCAGTACAAAATATGTGAAATTAAGTAAATTGAAGAAAAGTATCAGCAAATAATTGAATTTGATTAATGTGTTAACAAAGATTAATAAAATGTTTATAAACTTAAATAATTGTCAAAAATGTTCACCGAACGTCGAATAGCACTTCATTTAATTTTCGTTTCATTTTTCGTATCCGCTTCTGGTCTCTTGTTTCTATTTAATTCTCTACAACAATCCAATCAATAATATTCAATAATATCCTCTTGTTTTTTCGGTAAATTCGAGGAAATTAATGTGAGAAGCGGTAAAATTGGATTGCACTGATGTTTTATCATCCATCTTCTAAAATATCTAAACAGATTTATACTATAAAGGAATAAAATAAATCGGAATCATTGAATCATAACAATAACATAACATAACGTCAAAAATTGATTCATTTTCACCTTCACATCATTGCGATTATTATTATTATTATTATTATTATTATTAATTTGATGTATATTAATGCACACACTTTGTATCTTTTGGCTGTCACCCTTGTAGGAAAAAAATTATATACAACGGGGCCTGTCTTGGCACAATACTGGGTTGCCAAGACTCGGCTGAACAATACTGGCCCACGACTGGATTACTACTCAACTGACAAGTCTTGGTTGATCAGTCTTGAGCCAAGATCCACCCAATATCTATCTAACGAGTCTGGATTTGCCAGTCTTGAACCAAGACCCAGCCAATATTCAATTGACAAGTCTTGGTTTGCCAGTCTTGAAGTAAGACCCAGTCAATATTCAACTGACAAGTCTTGGTTTGCTACTCTTGGACCAAGATCTAGCCAATGTCAATGTAACAAGTCTTGGTTTGCTAGTTTTGAACCAATACCTAGCCAATGCCTTGTTTCAAGAGTTAACCTATATTTAATTAACAAGGCTTCACAGAAAAAAAAAGTTAACTTGAATCAAGTAAAAAATTCTAGAAAATAATTTTGAAAAGTTTTATTGTCTTGAATCAAGATGAAAAATTCTTAAATCAAGTTGAAATTATTTAAATGAAGAAAAATTTCTTGGTTTAAGAATTTTTTTACTTAAATCAAGGAAATGGAGTTCTTCAAAATTATTTACTTGATTCACGTTAATTGTTTTTTCTGTGTTGGCTTATTATCCTTGGCCCAAGGCCCAGCCAATATTCAAATGATGTCTTGGTTTGCTACTCCTAGATCAAGATCTAGCCAGTGTCTATGTAACAAGTCTTCGTTTGCCAGTGTTGAACCAAGACCCAGCCAATATCCAATTAACAAGTCTTAGTTGGTCAGTCTTGATCCAAGATCTAACCAATATCTTTGTAACAAGTCTTGCTTGCCAGACTTGAGACAAGAGCCAGCCACTATTGATTTGTTAAAACTGTAAATTTGACAGTTTTTCTATCATTTTATTGTTGTTTTTTTTTTCAAATGCTTAAATTGAAAATTTATTATTTAACAAAAATAATTACATATCGTCCAGATTGATATGGTCTTAAAAAAGTTAAAATATAATAATTTACAGTGGAATTTTTAGTATTGATAATTTTAAACATTAAAATTTATAACAAAATATTAAAAGTATACAGAACGATGTACAAATTCTAAAGTAATATAAGGACTTTTTTGTATATTTTTAAATTAATAAACATTTCTAAAAAATCGTTAATTTTCATCAAAACACAATATTAAATAACATAAATTATGAAAATAATAAACCGCCACACTCTGTCACCATATAGATTTAGGTTATAAGAAAAATGAGATGTAGAACAAATCGGTCGTATGACGTAGGGGTTAGTTATCGGTCTAGCAAGCGCGCGGCTCGGGTTCGAATCTCGGTTAGGGCAAATGCAATTTTCACTTTATTTCCATAATTAATAAAGGTTAGGTCTAAATAAAGAGTCAAATGGTCTAAACTTGCGTTAGCCCTGCATAAAAATTAAAATAAAAAAAAAATTACAATTAAAAAATTCCTTTTTATCACTTTTTATCAAATGGCATGGGCCAGACTTGAATAGTAACTGTAGACCTGGTAACCAGGCATGGGTCAGACTTGAAAATCGGTATTGACTCAATACTAAAATTCAGTCTTGGCACAATACTTATTTTCAGTCTTGGCACAATACTTATTTTCAGCCTTGGCGCAATACTTATTCTCAGTCTTGGCACAGTACTGATATTCAGTCTTGGCAGGAAGTTATTATTTGTATGCCTAGACGGACTTGGGCCAAGCTTGGATTTCAAGCTTGCCCCAGAGTTAATGAGCATTGCGCCAAGCCTTGGCCAAGCTCGGGCCGATTGTCATTTCCTCTAAGGGCAAGGGACTGTGTCCTACGGCCACTCAATAAATTACATTACATTATTATTATTATTATTATTATTATTATTATTATTATTATTACTATTATTAATATTTTGAACTGTCAAATAGAAATAATAATAATAATTTAGACTAACTTCTGATAAATTGAAAAAAATTCGTTTCATTGCGTATTTTTTTAAAGAACTTAAATTTATAATGTATGAAAAAATGAAAGGTCACTTATAATAATTTAGCACGTAAAGAAACACTAAATCTAATAAGCATTTAAATTAAGGCTTAGAAGATAGCATTACGTGAAAAATCGTTGACATTTAATTGTCTAAAAAATAAAATTATCATAGTGTATGTATTGCGATGAAATTCCAGTAAGCTGGCTCGCAAATAACTTCGCTAAGCTATGCTCCCAACTAAACTACTCGGTAATTGTACTTTTAAATTAAAACTCGTTTTATTGTATTATACGATAGTATGTAATTGCTACCGACATGTGTGAAAACAATCCGAGCATAAAATTGTTTTTATTTTTTTTTTATAAATACTAACAATAAGTTTATTATAAATTGGTGAAAAATGAAACCGCTATTTAAATTCAATAATGCATGTTATGAAAAATTAAAAAAAAAAAAAAGGAAACATGAAATGTTTTTTCATACACCCGAGGGCAATATGCCACATACATTACTGGAATAAAATGATAAACTATGTTTTGTTCAGTACACGCAGAACAGACTATCGTTTGTATTCACTATTTATAATTTTTATAGCACATTTGGGAATATTCAAATTCGGAGAGACTATTGTATAGTTTATTAATCACTGAATGACTCATTAGCTTTGATCATAATTGTTATCATTATTTTTGATACTATTTTCTTGTAAAAAAAATCATCTTAATAGAGTCTTAAAAAAGTCGTTTGTTTAAGATCTTGAACGTGCCACAAATCAAGACTATTTTAAGACTCTTTTAAAAGCGTCTCAAAAATAATGTGCCTTACGCTCAAAAATTTTTTGCCGTAACTTTTTACTGACAGAAACTATTTCATTAAGAATAAAACTAACACTGTTTCTATAAAAAAATTCTCAGTTATTTAATAGAGCTATCAATTTTTCATGACAAGTAACCAAAAGTTCTTAAAAATGCAATTGAAATATAGAACATCATTTTACTGGCCTTGTATCGTAAGATTAATGAATTTAAAAATTTTTTTCTGAATCGAGAATTTTTTACACAAAATATAAAATTTTTTTGATATGCATATTTTTTATTCGATTTTAATTAAAAAAATATTCCAGCGCTATATGAACTTTTTGTGATAGTTTTAAAGGTAAATATTATAATATAAATAGTAAATACAGGTTGCAACCATACTCACAGTATAAATCAATGATAGCATAGCGTGTGCCGGGAGTAGTATATCATTTTATTTGAATAATCTACCTCACATATCTTGAAATTAAATCAGATGTAATATCAATTCCCTTAACAATTCACTTATTTACACAAAATTAATTACATCGTGCACTAATTTGATGAATTCGACTCCATTTATATCCAGTTATTTACAACTGCTAGCTGAAATTCAATTTGATTACTCCACGAATCATTTAAAAGTTCACAATAATAATTCAAATTCAATAATTTCAAGGATTGACATAATTATTTTTTAAAATTATATCCTTAGGCTTTTACTCATTAAAAATCCACGAATTAATGGTAACAATTGATTACCTGCGAGTCTTCTCATTAGTTTCTGAAAATATACGATCATTGTAAAAAATCTGGAAATTTTATCAACTCATTTTTTTTCATTTAAATAAATGAATGAAAAAAAAAATTTTTAATTAGATTAATTTCAAACTAGACCCATGTGAATATTTTCAATAACATGATCCAATAATGAATTTTTTTTTCATAATGTAAAAATAAGACACATTCATTATCACTTAAAATAAAAAAATATCTTTTATTGAATTAAATTCGCATTCACTCATTGTAATTATATAATATGATAATTTTTTCTTTCTTCACAATATTATAATGAATATTACTTTATTTTATGTAATAAATGAATGAATAAAGTTTTTGGCACTCGTGTTTTAGCGCACACACTCTACTCGTTGTTTAAATTCATAAAAATTCTTTTTTAATAATTCATTTTTTTAACAAAAAAATTTTTTATTCATTTTTTGTCAGTAGAGTAAAACAAAAACTTTAACATTATATTTAACTTTTTAGGTTCAATAAAAAATTAAAAGATACTCAGTCGTACATAAAAAAAAAAAGATTAAAAAAAAATAAGATACACGATTCTCAAGCTCTGATTTTTTTCTAAATTTATATTTGATCTCTAATTACTGTAAATACTCCAAACCAAAAATATTTCGAAATAATTTATTTTACTTCTTGTAATTTATTTACTTATGTACTTTATTCCGGAATTTTAATCCTTGTACATTCCAAGAAAAAGTACGTCATCGAAAAATATTCGTATTCTAATCAAAATTTCTCGAGCATTGTCCATCAAGCTGTCGTGTTAATCGGTCACTACTCGTACAGTGCTTAATTAGATTCCACAATAAATTTCTGTCGATCCAAAAGCGATTTTTCTCTGAAGGTGAATAACGAGATTAATTATTTATAAAAAAGAACAATAATTAAATCATCATATCTGTAAATATAGGTGCATTACGTAAATTTAGTGAGTGAGCCTACATTATTGAATTAAATATTAAATTAATGTCAAAATTACAAGATACATCGCCGTTACATAATTTATTCTCTATAGATTTATAGTTAGGGTGAATATGTAGTGTAATATACATATTACAAAGTGATATCGTACTTTCAGAAACCGAGTTATGCAACCGTATTTCCTTTGAACTAGTTATAATTGCCATTTAACTCGATTTATTTAATACTTATGCCATTACACTATTAATAATAATAATATTAACAATTACAATTATAATAGTAATTACAATAATGGCATTCTAATAATTCCTAGCTACAAAACGCTTTAATTGAATCTGGTTTTTATTAGTACCAGACCTTCGGAGGTAATTGTTTACCCCAACTTTTTACAACTCAGAGAATTATGGAGACAATAAATTCACTACTTGATTGTGTGCGATATTATTCGACTAATACGGATAAATTTGAATCCGGTATTTTACTGAATGTTTCCTTTGTTTCATAATATATTTATCGATCGATTGAAAGAAAATAGAGAAAAATTAGTTTTAATTTTTTTTTTAATTCTTAAATTAATACAATCGTATTTGAAATTTATAATACAAATTTACACAATATGAACAAAAATTATTCGACAGAAAAATGAAAAATGAGCAAATCAAATATGCACTGAAAAAAAAAAAAAAATAAATAACTACTTGATCCAATAATATTATTTTGAAGAAAATCTTTTATGTCTTGAGTTTTGATTCGAGAATTCTTCGAATGCAAGGATGAAAAAGTTTGGAAAATCCAAAAGTGCACGCCTCATAACGCTCATTCATTTTTTAAGAAAAAAATTAATTGTGTAATTGATTAAAAAAAAAAATTATAATTAAGTAATTTCTTACAGAGTATTTTTTCTTTTTTTTTAAATATCAGCGCCCTTTTTTCTTGTCATATGCGCACGCAGTCTAAAAAAATCTAGCTTGATCAAGTGGCGCCATAGTTTTCACGTGACAAATAAGAAAAGTTCGTTTGGCTTTGTACGGTTGTATCGTAGTGAATTTTAATAAAAATTCAATTAAAAAAAAATACGTAAACTAGGCCACTGATATGAAATGCGGACCCAGTTCATCGAATTCTTAAACTAATCAAAAAGGTCCGGTCTTGAAATATCAATTTGTTCGGGAGTAATCATTGGTACATCCAAAATGGGGTGACATCCGGACGTTCACGTAAAATTTTTTTCAAAACATTTTTTAACTTCCCGCTAAGAAAATCGAAGATTTTCAAAAATCGAGAAGTTATTGTTTTCACCCCGTTTTGCAAAAATCAAGTTTTTATCAGATCTCGACGTTTGAAGGTCACAGGAAGCTTCCCTGACTATCCCCGCGAGGTTGTCACTATGTATGTATGTATGTATGTATGTGTGTGTTTTTTTTAAGGGGGGGGGAATCCTTTTTACGGCTTCTAGGCACAGCTGTTTGGCCTGGATATTTGGCGACTCGACGCAGTGTCATACTAAAACTCGACGCTAGCGCCCCTACCCATTAAACCCTAAACCCCTTTTCTTCTTTCCCCTAATCCCTCATGGAAACCGCCGTCAGGCATTACTTCGTGATGTGTGTGTGTGTGTGTGTGTGTGTGTGTGTGTGTGTGTGTGTGTGTGTGTGTGTGTGTGTGTGTGTGTGTGTGTGTGTGTGTGTGTGTGTGTGTGTGTGTGTGTGTGTGTGTGTGTGTGTGTGTGTGTGTGTGTGTGTGTGTGTGTGTGTGTGTGTGTGTGTGTGTGTGTGTGTGTGTGTGTGTGTGTGTGTGTGTGTGTGTGTGTGTGTGTGTGTGTGTGTGTGTGTGTGTGTGTGTGTGTGTGTGTGTGTGTGTGTGTGTGTGTGTGTGTGTGTGTGTGTGTGTGTGTGTGTGTGTGTGTGTGTGTGTGTGTGTGTGTGTGTGTGTGTGTGTGACTGTGACTCGCTTATAACTTTTAAACGACTGAACCGATCGGAACGTACCAAATGGCGTTCTAAAGAGTTCCCTCAAACTTAGATTCCCTGAGAATTTGAACCGATTCGGACCGGTAGATTCTGAGAAATTTTGAAAAATCTCAAAAGAAATAAGAAAACAATCATTTTTGAAAGTGGTTTTCTTGGAATAACTTTTAAACGGCTCTATCGATCAACTTCAAAAACTAATCCGCCCTTAAGCTTGAAAAACCACGCCGATCGTCGCTAATCCGGTCAAAATCGGTTGATTCGTTTGAGAGATATTAAAGTAGTAATGTGCTGCAAACTCCAAACCCAACTAACTAACGAAAACGCGACTAGGGACGAGACTCAACAGACATCCACCTAGGTAGAGTCGGAGCGCCTAGGCACAAGCGATATGCTCCACACAATTGTGAGGACAGTATAAAGCTTTGGATGACTGCCGTAGAATAAGTTAGGGAAAATGACCACAAACAACACAAGTGCCTGGGCACCCCACACACGCAAACACTTACACATAAAATCATATTTTACACACAACACATTACACAAACAACATGGTCATCTATCGACTCCGCCTCCCCGCTGGATACTGCTCATATTCTGTGGGTACATCTCGATGTGCCCACAGTGAATGAATTGCCAGAGGAGTTGATGAGAGTTGCACACACTTACAATTGTACGCAACTCTTGCAGCTGTTCAATGAATGTGTATAAACACAAGGGAGCAGCGGTTTTTTTTTGTCCGCGACCTTGGCTGTGTTTTCGTTATGGTGAGGGTAGGACAAATATACGTGCGTGTATAGCTCTTTTGAGCTCAGGAAACGGCCTCTTCGGAGGTAGGCGAAAGCCTCGCCATATATTCTTCGTTCGAGAGATATCGTGAACGAAAGAAAACCGAAAAAAGTGTTTTTTTGACAGTTTTTAGTCAGCTTAGTCCAAATAAAAATCATAAACAAAAAAAAAAGCATTAAAGTCACAAAGTGAGGATTATGCTTTATTTATTTATGATTTATTTTTCAGCTGCGGAAACCAGTATCGACTCTTTCGATCCCGGGGGCGATGAGAAGCAGCAGCGGTGCCGGAGGAGCACCAGGTAGCGGAGGAAGTGGTTGCGGGAGCGGTGGTGGAGTCCTAGCAGGAGGCGATGATGCCGGTATTGCCTTGGTCGGGGTGCACTCTGAGTACCCTCGTTTTATGGATGAGCGTGGTCTCGGCGGTGGTCCGATGAAAGGTGCGCCCTCCGGCAGTATCGGTCCTTGTTCGAAACACAAACCTAACGTAGGCTACAGACTCGGCAGGCGGAAGGCACTGTTTGAGAAGCGTAAACGGATCAGTGATTACGCCCTCGTGATGGGGATGTTTGGCATCATCGTCATGGTTATTGAGAACGAGCTGTCCAGCGCTGGAGTTTACACTAAGGTAAGATTTATTTTTTATTACTCTCTTATTTTTGTTTTGAAGGTCAATTTTTTCGCAAAATAATGTTTTGCGATACGAACAATAATTTTCTTGATTCAATTTTTTGTCAATACAACGAACTAGTAAGATAGAAGTACCGTTTGTGGACACATTTGAGGTCCAAATTATGGTATAAATAATTTATAAATGTAATAGCATCATAAATTTTGTTTGTATAAATGTAAGCGTTTAATAGTATATTACACTATTAGGGCAGAAAGTTTGAGATTTCTCCACTGCGCGCCATGATGCCCGAGGCGTAGCCGAGGGCATCACGGCGCGCAGTTCAGAGCTCTCAAACTTCTGCCCGTGTAGTGTATACTATTTTTCTTTATAGCCGGTCGAAAGTACGTAAAATATTTCATGTACTTTTTCGAAAAAAAATTGATGCCTGCCCCCGACATTTGCGGCACGAGCGAAGCGAGTGCTGCTGGTCGGGGGGAGGGGCGGGAGCAGGCATCAAATAAAAAAAAATTAATGTAAAATCAATAAAACTGAAATTTCTTGAATTCAACAAACATAATAAAGATTATTCTCGGTTTAAAATAGAAAAAACGAGCATATTATCTGAAAATTAACAATAATTAATAAAAATCAAACTAAATTGTTGTTACTGCGTACATTTTTCTAAATAATTCATTAATTAAATAAAGTTGATCCATTTTACACACATCACTGTCAAACTGAATCTCAGTGCAATACAAACTGGTTATAAGTTACATCGGATGATCTACTCTTACGACAGTTATATTTTTATCGATATCTCTATCTATATATGAAATATTTCATGTAAGTAGAAGAAAGAAAGAAATATAACCAAGTTGTATTGTACCATCAATCGTAAATGATCAGCGTAAACAAAACATAGTTAGTAACAAATGACTAATGTCAGTTGCGGTAGCGAAAGCACTTGCTCCCGCTGTTATAGAAGGCGAATGTGTAGCTTAATCAATGCACGAATCTTTAACTTTCTGCCTCGAAATAGGTGAAAAAGATGCATACTTTCGACCGAGGTATAAAGAAAAAATTTTTTTTTGCTCGACGGGCAGAAAGCGTCAACTTTCGGCCCGCTGCGCTAAACGAAAGTGCCGCTTTCTGCCTTCGTCGAACAAAAAAATAGTATACACTCCACGGGAAGTAAATAAGAAAGCCTCAGATCACATGTTTGTCAACCTCGGCTTCGCCTCGGCCGACAATTACATGTGATCTGAGACATTTCTTACTTTACTTCCCTAGGTGTGTAATATACTATTAACAATATTATTTTAACATTACAATTTTCTGCACAATCATTGAATCTCAAAGTGTAAAAAAATTGCTCTAAGGTGTCCAAAACCTGTTCAAGGTTCTTCCCTATACTGTAAAAAATTTGAAAAAAATATTTATTTCTATCACCCTGAGTACAGATATGAATCTAAAGATTTTTTTTTTCTGCAGACTGATTCCAAAGTGAATCTCAATTTTAATAAAAAAAAAATTGAGTAAAGAATTTTTAGATTATACATGGAGAAAAAAATTTTGCTATCGGAACTCTACAGTAGTTAGTTAGTTGTAAAAAGATCCAGTTGGTTAACGTATTCTTATGGTAACAATACCGTTTGGCTCCTGCAACTCTACATCGTTGAGCTCTGAGAGCTAAATTTTATTTACCCCTCACAACTCTACAGGATCGTTCTGAGACTATAACAAATTTTTAGCAGTCTAATAATTTTTTTTACGATTTAGCATTGATAATTTAATAAATAAATGCAACAGAACGAATTTATATTGCCAACAATAATTGTATATGACAAATAAGAATAGTATTATAATAGAAATAAAATAATAATAGAACTTATATTACAAATAAAAATTATTTGTAAAATAAAAATATGGTCGTCACAAAATTATCTTATTTTCTTAATTATATCAATAAATATTGGACATAAAATCACTACCGCATATGCACAAGAAAAGATAAATAACCGAAAACAAATTCTATTTTTTGTTAAATAGGGTCTTTTTAATGTATTCCGATAACTTATTACTTATCACAATATATACAACTAATAAATTAAATCAACAGTCACTGCAAATGAACCTTGAAAAACCATAAATACAAAACTGTTCTAACGAAATTCAATTTGACAAAAAAAAACCTATTTCCTTAAATAAATAAACTGGAAACTTAATTGTCCTCATATATTTTTAATAATATGGATGAGTAACAAAATAATTCTATTTGTCATTTTAGAAGATTATGAAATATGTCAGCGCACTCCACTACTGCGCAACGTAGAGCGCTCCCAACTGTACCGTTTGGCTCTGAGAACAATCCCGCAGAGCTCTAAGAGCTCAACAACATTGAGTTATCAGAACTAAATAACATTTTGTTACTGTAACTCTACAACGAACATAAACTGTGTATAGTTGTGGTAACTCTACAGTTAGGTTACCAGAACGAAATTTTTTTTTCTTGCTATCCTAGCCGAAAGTACGCTCTTCCTGGCAGCAATTTACTCCAGGAAGAGCAACTTTTATGGCCTGCTCTAACGCATGCGCGCTACGCATATTTTCTGGCTCGGCAGCACAGAACCTCGCTTTCTTTCGTATTTTCGTGGCGCGACCGGCCTATACAGCGAGTTTCAACTGTATATATAACAGTCACAACATCGTCTGTATGTAACATGTCAGCGCATAAACTAACCAAAAAATGTCAAAAAAATAAAATAGTATATTACACACCTAGGGAAGTAAAGTAAGAAATGTCTCAGATCACATGTAATTGTTGGCCGAGGCGAAGCCGAGGTCAACAAACATGTGATCTGAGGCTTTCTTATTTACTTCCCGAGGAGTGTATACTATTTTTTTGTCCGACGAAGGCGGAAAGCGGCAACTTAGTTTAGCGCAGCGGGACGAAAGTTGCCACTTTCCGCCCGGAGGGCAAAAAAAAATTTTTAACTAGATCATTGTTAATGAACTATTTAATAATAATACTGCACAAATAATTTATATAAAAAGTTTAAAAAATAAAACATAAGGTAAAAGCCCCAATAGATGATCATGTACCAGTATATGATCACTCCATGTATTTGTATACCTATATTTATGAATATAGATATACAAATACATGGAGTGATCATATACTGGTACGTGATCATCTATTGGGCTACTTAATAGTTGTGTGAATCTTATTTGCTTTTTTTTTATATTTTGATAGTTAGTAGAGCAATATTTATAAAACGATCCATGTACTCTACAAACTTGTAATAATTTAATTTCAATCTTTCTTAGCCGTCGATTACTAATTAAAAACTAATTTTTAATCAACTTAAAAAAATAAATTCTGTAATTAGAATGAGTTTAAATATTTGTGACAAATTCTGTGCATGATATCACTCTTAATCAGAGAATTTGTTAGTAAAGTTTAAAAAAACATTTTTTTCAATTTATTAACTTTTACTTTTTTTTTTTTTATACCCGCCCCGACCAGCAAAGCCTCGGCTTTGCAAAAGTGGCTGTGTTACAGGTCTACTCATAAAATCTCTACTCACAGCTATCAACGACATCTGCAATCAGTTACATTTTTATTCGAAATCGTATTCATTCAGTCACAACTTTATTCAATCAAATCTTTACTCTGATTCATCAATATTACTAGCTTTCAGGTAGAACTTTAATCAGTTACAACACTCAAATTCGACAGTAGTCAATTACAACTTTGCTCAGTTTCAATTGTATTCATTTTCAGTCTATTCACTGTTTTTAACTGTTATCTCTATTCACAAAGAATTTATTCACTTACATTTGTAATCATTTACAACTGTACTCACGTTCATCTCTACTCACAAATTTATATGGTTGATTGATAATGTAAAAATTCGTGAGTATAGATGAACTTGAGTACAGTTGTAAATGATTACAAATGTAAGTGAATAAATTTTTTGTGAATAGAGGTGTAACTGAGTTAAAAATTCAGTGAATAGACTTGAAAATGAATACAATTGAAACTGAGCAAAGTTGTAATTGACTACTGTCGAATTTGAGTAAGGTTGTAATTGATTAAAGTTCTACCTGGAAGCAAGTAATATTGAGTATAGTTGAATCAGAGTAAAGATTTGATTGAATAAAGTTGTGACTGAATGAATATGATTTCGAATAAAAATGGAATTGAGTGCAGATGTCGTTGATAGCTGTGAGTAGAGATGTTATGAGTAGACCTGTAACACAGCCGCAAAAGTCGGGAGACGCCCCCCTCACGCCCGGCAAAACCTCGGCTTCGCCTCGGTTTTGCAAAACGCCTTCCACGGGGTTGCGTACTTTCGGCTGGAGAGCAAAAAAAATAGTATACAACCCATGACCAGAATGTTGGATACCCTGACGTATGTGATATGATGGCCTCGGCTACGCGTCGGCCATCATATCCCATACGCCTGGGAATCGAACTTTCTGGTCTTGGGTTGTAATATAATATTTTCCGTGTATGAATTTTTATTTAGCTGAAACAAGTTAAATAAGCTAAATTATTAACTAACCAATATTAGTTATATTTTTCGAAAAATTTGACTTTAAAAATTTGTAAAAATTTTAAAAATTAAATTTTTACAAAGATTATTTTGTTTTAAAGTTTTTTTTCAAAAATTCTTAACGTAAAAAGTCAAAAATAACAAATCATTATTATTACTACGTTTAATTAAATAAAATTAATGACTTTAATGTTAGTGAAATTAACTGACCTACGACAATTTTTAGGACTTCTCAACAATTAAATTATTAAAGAGAGAATTTATCAATAAACGCTAGTTGTAGAAATTTTAAAAAATATTGATGCGATTTTTTAAAATATTCAAATTTATTTGTTATATCAACTTAAGGAAAAAAGTTGTGTTAAGTTTTAAAATCTATACATATCAATTTCGGAATTTTTGAACGAGTAATAATTATTGTTTTATTTTTATTCAATCAAAAAAGGAATAGAGTTTACTCCGTGGATTGTTTTTTTTTTATTTTTATTAATAATGCAAATATAATCTTTCTTAGAGTAAATTTCACTTTAGAAGGATTTAATCAATTAAAATCATTCACTTTACAAATTAACCCATAGATTGTTAACAGTGTATTGCATCGGTATAAATTGTTTTTTTAATTAAATGATCATTACTCGCCCTATCATCAATGATAATCAATTTCCTCCGGAAATAAAAGGAGAACCTGAGATTTCCATGCATATATCCTGCAATACCCAGAGAAAATTGATTAGTCAAGATTATTATCCACTTACTGCATTAATGTTTTAACTCAACTAAAAGAAGATAATGTAAAAAAAAAGACACTATTTTTAATATTGAATGAACTATCAAAATTATAAAAATTCAAAGCTGTGTAAAAAAATTTTACAATTTTTTATTTTAGTTGAATTGAGTCCTTTTAGAATAAGAGTCCTCGATAACCTATATCCGTGAGAAAAATTTTTGGTATAGCCATATATAAAAATAAATAGATCATTTATTATAATTCTATAACTTTTAATTTTTTCTAGAAATTTATTTAAGTTAATAATATAAGTTAATAACATGTTTTATTTAACAAAAGTGTTTTATCAGCAAGTTATAACTGCGATCGCTGTGTCACGAGTTTTATCATACGTGTAACATCTAAGAGTCGAAAATCTGGTCATTTCAGAAAAATAGTAAATCTTTCTAATAAAAATTTATACTAGTTCTTTTATGACCGAGAAAAGTAAGTTTTTCTGGAATTATATAAATATAAATAATGTTGTGAAGCGGAAAAGAATAGGAGTTACGGTAATTATTACGTGAAGCGTTCCACATTCACGTAACAGGATATTAGTAGGAAAGGATTGAGAAAGAAATGTGGAGAGGATCATCTTAATGTGAGTTTATAGAATATGCGAGAAAAAATTATTAGATAGCTCGGACTGGGATTCGAACCCAGAACCTTCCGAAGACATGTCGGCTACTCTACTATTTGAGCTATCCGGTCTATACTAAATTTCCTTTCGCTTATTCTATATACATTAAGCCACACTGTCCATCTTACGGTAAGCATTTTTATAAATATAAATAATGCTGTGAAGCGGGAAAGAATAGGAGTTACGGTAATTATTACGTGAAGCGTTCCACATTCACCTAACAGGATATTGGTAGGAAAGGATTGAAAAAGGAATGTGGAGATAGACTTTTATTTTCTGGAATTTTCGTGATGATAAATTTTTTAATTTTACGTAGAGGAAATAAAATTTTACTATCTTTAATAACTGATGGAAAAAGGAGGAACAAAAAGATTGTAAAAAACAAAAAAGATGACGTCTTGGCGTAAAAAATTTTCTTAGATGGTTATATATAATATATCTAAAGTTTTATCAGGTCATATAAGAAAATAAAAAATTAATTTATTATAATTTTTATATTAAACTAAAAACCCATGTTAAGCTCTTTAAACGAGTGAAAAAATGCTTTTTATTTCAGAAATAACACCACAGACTTCTCTATTTATATACAAAAATTAGCAAATTTTATTGAAATATAGCTCTTATCATTCTTAAATTAACATTAATCATTCCCATCCACATCATGTCCCCTTGTAAAAAAATATATGTCGAAAAATGTAAAAAATATATTTTAAATACATTAAAAATCTATAAAAAATATATAAATATATATAAGTTATGAATACTAAATATATTTTTAATATCTAACTTTTGGCCGATTTTCATATATATTCTATATATATTTTAGATATATTTAAGATATATTTAAGATATATCTTAAAATAAATACAAAATACATAGCTAAAAATATAAAAAAATATATTTAAAATATATATGAAAATCGGCCAAAAGTTAGTTATTAAAAATATATTCACTATTCATAACTTATATATATTTATATGCGGTATGATGGCCGAGCGGACTGTCATTATCCCGTTAGTTCGTTCGTGCATCATGTCGTGAGGCGAGGGTTCGAGCCCCGACGGTTGTTCGAATAGTTCCAACACCAACCGTCGGGGATCGCTCCGGTAGCCAAACTGTACTGGCATGGGTTTTCTCTGTGGTTTCCCCATCGCCACTATTCCAACACCGATAGAAAGGGGTGAGGAATAGGGTGAATACAGTACAGAAAGCACAAGTCGGTCCACAGCCGCATTGAGAATAAAGTTATGTGCGAAATTATATGTTGATTATAAAAAGTGGAGAACATGTTGTTGATTATAAAAAAAAAAAAAAAAGAGTGGAGAATATGTTGATAATAAAAGAGTTGAAAGATTGTGTTGATAATATAGAGCGGAGCATATATTGATAATAAAGAGTTGAAAAAGAGACTACATGCGGAGATGCTGAGACAATTAGCCTTGTAAAAACCATAAATCGGTATACAAGTAAAATTCATAATAATAATAATAATAATAATATATATTTTTTATAGTTTTTTAATATATTTTTTATGTATTTCGACATATATTTTTTTTTTCTCATAGGGGTGAATATCACTATACTTTCTCTTCGAAATTTTCATTAAATATTTATAGTTCTAATCATTAAATTATAAAACTAACTATTTCAATTCGAACATTATACTACCCTTTAATATGTTTAGAACTAAAAATTTAGTACCCTAGACAACACTATTAAGTTTTCTCTGTAAAGTAATACTAGCTACAGCCTCTGCTTTGGTTAAATTTCATGCATCATATCCAATTTCTGATAACTCAACACCCAGAAAATTTAATCATCACCACTTTATCCCTCTTCATTTACACCAACCTACTAATTAAACTCTGTTGGGCATAAGTAATATTTTCTCACCAAAATCCTCCTTTGATATTTATTTGAAACGAATTCAAATGATTTAATCATTAGTTCCCAGTTTTCATTTAATGAATCTCAACCTGAGATAAAATCAATCAATTGTCCATTGTTTACTGTCTAGAGTACGATAATTATACGATTATTTCTGGCCCAAGTTTCGATATATCGAAGCCAATTTGTAACCACTTGAGACTATTAGATTATTAACGGTTTTAGGGTAGACCAGAGCTTGGAGTAAATGTGTCTATTGTCCGGCCTCTATAGTTAAGACTGGTATTGTTCCTTGGCATTAGAGCGGATATACCCTTAGATTTGGGAATACAGGTCACAAATCCGACGAATCTTGTTGAAATACCTTACAGTCTGTCTGTATCTTGTTGATATTGTTTCATAAGGTGCTGCATTAGAACACCTCATTTCGAGATAAGATTTTCCTTATCAAAGTTTTCAAAGTAATTACGAGTATTCACGAGAAATTATTCTCATTAAAGTGAAACAAAAACAATTAACCCTCGCTGCTTTTAGTCAGATCTAACAAAGTATTTGTCATATTTTCATTAGTACGCTGACAAAAAGGACATTCACAAATCAAATGTGGATTAATGAAATCAAATTAGTGTAATGAATGAAGTCTTGCGTAAAATAATTATTTTAAAGCTTAATTAGCATCGATTTAAACAAAGAAACAAGCTCTTATATCTACAAGTGACTAATTGCAATCATGTTCTTCGTAGATGTTGAACAAGTGAATCTTGACTGCAATTGAACCTCTGAAATTTCTATGAATAAATATTGAAGTAGGTTATAATCAAAGATAACTTAGTCTTTAGAGAAATTATGCTGGTTATAAAGAGAAATTATAGATCTAGAGACATATGGCTTTGAAAGGATCCAGCCTTTGCTTCTTGATATTAACCGTAATTGAGCAGATAAAGACGTCATTTGCAAAGTTGACTTGCTTTCTCGGTGAAATTATTGTAAATTTATTCTGGATTGTGATATGTTAAGGAGATTCCAGTAAAGTTGTTATCAATCTCACAATTAAAAAAGTCGAAAATATGAGTTAGAAAAATTTTGAATTGTTTCGCAAAAAAAATCTACACTGTTTCCCAACAAATATTGCAGAATTCTAAGTTCAAAAAGCTAAATTTCCACCAAAATCTTCAAAAAAATGAACATCAATCTCAACGTCATGCCTTTTGACAACTACTGCACCGAAAAAAATATTGATTCAAAAATTTCACCACTACTGATGCTAAAATTGCATTTCAAAAGTGGTTTAATTTTAGAATCACAGGTAATACAAAAATTGTACCACTGTGGTGTGAATTTCACATCACTTTTTAGCGTATGTTCAAACCAACTGTACTTTTCAGTCCAAGAAATGATCAAAATAAAGATAAATATGTAACCTATGTGCATTGAAAATTAAAAGAAAATTCAGTAGAAATACCATTCAAAATTTCTTATGTACGCGTATTTACTGCACGGAGAAAAAAATATCGAATAATGATACGTATCATTATTCTGATTATACGCTGTATAGTCAATTTTTTTAGAGATACGCTGTATAGCCAATTCAGCTATACAGCGGATCATCAAAATGACGATCCGTATCATCATTTTAGCGTTACATTTAGTTAACTATACAGATTAGGGTGCGTCAAAATTTAATCTTCGAAAGCAACCTTTTAAAATTGAAATTTTGAGTTTTACTTTTAACAGAAGCTGTATTTGGGTATTTCCTGATATATTTTGGTGTGTCACAATTTATTTGATATTCACAGAATTTTTTAACAGGAGTTTCGTTTGGCCAAATTTTGAAATTTTTAAATTCCAGAAAAATTGCTTCAACAAAACTCCTGTTAGACAATTATGTGAGCATCAAATAAATCCTGACTCATCAAAGTATTCCAGGAAATGCCCAAACCTAACTCCTGCTAAAAGTGGAACTCAAAATTCCAATTTTAAAAGGTTGCTTTTAGAGATTAAATTTTGACGCACCCTAATACAGATCCTCATATTAACAAAACAGTTGCTTGTTTTGACGAAACTACATATATTTATAAGAGCTATTCTCTGTATGCTTAAATCAAACAAATGAATCCTTAAATCAGAAATCCGGATTGTTATTTTAAGGTAACATCATTTAAAGATACGTTGGATAGTCATTTTAACAAATTTTTTTTTTCCGTGTGTCTATTATAATCTCGGTGAGAGTATAGCAGCCGTCAAATAAGTTCCATTTAAAAAATCATTAGATACAGATTTCGCATCACTATGTGGTGTAACTTTAGAATCACCTCAGTTGGCATCACCAGTGGTACAGTTTTTGTAACACGATTTTCACATCGCATTTTTTTCGAGTATATACATGTATATCATCAATCATTCTTAAAACATCTCCTACGTCCCTTATGAGTTATAAAGAAGTTAAATAACCAAACTTAGAAAAGACCTTTGCCAAAGATCAAAACTCATACTCCCTCGACAGTCTTCTGGCATTCACTTCAGCACTAAATAAAAATGAAGCAACATTAGTTATATTCTCATTAATATTGTCAATCACCATGGTCCATCACATATCAATAATTGAAAATTTTGAGCATGGTGCAGAAACCTTCAAAGGTTCCAAATATCAATCATTACCATAAAACTCTCAGCATAATTAAACCTGGTAAGCCCCGTGTCAGCAGTAATCGATACATAGTGTGAGGTGTGTAGAAGGCTGATCCAGTTGAGAGACTATTCCTTCAGAGGTACATGCATCTTGTATCCAGAGATGGAGGCTCTTGAAGATATGAGGGTCATATTGATTGTGCGGTTGATTAGTATCAATATCAGTGTCAGCATCAGTAGTAGGATACTTGTGTATTGAAGCCGTGGTTTGATCCGTGCGCCCGGTAACAAAGACAATATAGACCGTTAACATGCGTTAATACGATTTTAAGGTAAATGTGGGTATGTTTACATACATGCTGAACATACGCGGAGAATGCAAGTAATTCAATGGAATTTCGGTTAGGTGACCGCATAACCTGTAATGCAATAAACTACTTTGGATCCACAATTTCACAAAGCGGCCAAAAGGCTTTATTGCGTAAAATCACTGTCGGGATGTTTATTAGTGTCATGTCCAGCATGTGGAGAGTATTTATGCGATGGGATGTAATGAATGTGGTGGATCATGTAGGATATAGTGGGCAGCATGTTGCATACAAAATTTGTAATGTATTATCGGCAAACACGAAGTATGTTCGGTCAAAATTGAATTATTTCAAAGTAAATTCGAGAGCTCGGTAAATTAAGGCGTCCTCCATTGTTTACATCCTTGACGTTGATTGGGTAATCAACAGGCTCTGATCAGAATGTTTGGTGGTGGTCAACGATATGCTTCAGCAAACAGCAGACCAAAGATCGTCTAGGCACTGTTAGAAGGGAAACACTTGTTTCTCTACGTTCAATGCACACTTCGGAATAGAAACTAGAGACTTGAGCACCACTTGCGAGAGCGTCCTCAACTAAACAAAGGCGGTCAACAACTTTCTTCCGCGACTCCTCACTGCATACTTCTCTTTTGTCCACTTGACGGGATTATTCTACCCTGAGCATTTACTAACATTGCTGACTTGTTACAATCAATCTATTGTTACAAGGCCATTGCCAAGTGCTCACTTTTTGTCCAAATCCACATGACTCGCTATTGGAAAATTAGCGATTGGTTTATCTGAATATCAACACTGATTTTGAGCTCATGAAAATTAAGCTTTGCATAGTAATAGACAATCTTATCTTATGATTTGAGAATTCATGATGATATCATTCTGACATTATGGAGATTAAATCGTGGATAAAGTTTCCTTTACGTGTTCATACTAAATTCAAATTTATGTCTAAGGGTTGGATGAATTTCTTATGACAGGTGGATGACTTGTCGTTTCAATTCATTTTTTTATGTTGTTTCTTGAAAAATCTCATTATTTTTCTAGTCGATTTCGATATCAAACTATTGATAAAAAATTTTTTCGTGATTTTTATAAAATTATTTTCGCTTTGTTAAATTTTTGGTAATTGTTTAGTTTCGCAGTTACCTTTTTGGCAAAATGAGCATTTTTAAACTATTTATTTATTTTTTATTATTCAATTTCACAAAGGACTTGCAATAATCGTAAATATTTTTAAAAATAAACTTTTGTATCAGTTTTAAAGCTTTTAATTTTATAAAAATAATAATAATAACAATAACTCGACTAATTTTTAGTATAGTTTTTAATAAGCTGTTTTATTTTACGTGTAAAATTAAAATAGTTAAGATAAAAAAATAACGAAAAAAAAATGTGAATTTTATAATTTTGTAAATTGGATTTTTAAAAAATTTTACATCAAAAAATTAACATTCTAGAGAGATATTTTTTTCTCGAACTATTATATTTTTGATGAAAATTAAGAAAAAAAATGTGACTAAAAAAAAAATTATAAAATTTATTCTCATGGGTTGAAATATTGTGGACCGAAATTTTTTTTCATAAAAAAATATTACAATATTATAAAAAAAATTCTCCAGCATTTGGTAATTTTTTAAATTAAATATAACTTTAAGCAAATTCTAAGAATTGCTATTCCAAATGTTTGCTGACTGAAATGAAAAATAAACTTAATGTCACTACAATATTTTTCAAAATTCCATAATTATCTTATAATAAAAAAAAAACGGCTATTATTTATATTAAATAAGACAAAAAAATTGTCATCTTTTAAATGTCAGTCAAGTTTTATAATCCAAAATTACCTTAATTCATCAAAATTTAAACAATTGCTCACCGAAAGAATAATTAAGCACTCAAGTAATACCATAATAGTGAAATTAATATAATACAATTATGAATTTAGGCATTGTAACTGATTTACATTGTTCTCGTCATCACCCCAGTTTTCTTCAGGTAAAATATTAACAAGGCAATTAATATTTAAAAACCCCTTGCTTGAATATAATTGAAGGATATACATGTATATCCAGCTTTAAGTACCAATCAAAACCCGGCGATAAATCTTGATAAAAAAAGTTTTCGGTCGTTAGCGAATCCAATTTAAAGCCCTCCTTTTTTTTTCTTTTCAAAGTAGAGGTGTACTTTTTTTAATCGAAACTTTTGTTTTCTTACCGAGATATTTTTCATCTGAAATTTCCTCGTAAATTTAGCAATTTTTCTACAATATAATATAACATAATGTTAAGTATATAGTATATAGACATACTCGGGAAAAAGTTTACCCCGAAAGCTACATTAAATGAGTTTATATATACTTAATATTGAAGAAATTAAACGGAAGCGCTGTTAAGAGTAATAAAAAAAGATGCCGATACTTTTAAATAGTAAGAGTCCTTGAAAGAAGTTGGTTTATATCTACCTAAATTTTAACTGTTCCTTGGACAGAGGAGTTTCCTGGGAGCTATTGTCATAGTGTAACAGCTTGAAACTATTCCTCCTGCTCGTGCTTTTGCTGGGAAGAGAGTAAGAGCGAAGAGTCTATGGGGAATGAGTTAGTAAGTGTCTGCAAACTGGGAAATAAGAGAGACAGAAAGCGGATAGTTGAGAGAAACAACATCTGCGTATTAATAAAGCGCTCAAGTGAGAAGAGAGAAGAGAGGAGAAAATAGAATAGAGAGAACAGCGAACAGAGAGTGAAATTTAGTTAGAGTAGTCGTCGTTGACATATGCCTCGTTGACGTGAGTGCACTTTGGTTATTAATTTTACGTTTGTCCAACGTGATAATTTACCAATTCATCAACGTCTTTTGTATTTATTAACTAGTCAATTAACCTAATTTTATTATTTATAATTAATTTCATATTTTTTTTGGCTGTTATTGTTCGATAATTAATTGTTTTATGATACAAACATCAGCTAACTAATTTTAATACAATTTCAATTTTTATGAGGAGAATTTTTTGTGATATTTAAATTTTATATGAATGAAAAAATTTTTTTAATTTGAAGTCGCAGATTGATTTAAAAAATGTCGACAAATTTTGGAAAAGAAATAATTAAAAGTATTTCAATTTTTTATTAAATTTATAAAATGGATTGAAGAATGAGAAATTAAAAATAAATTACAAATTTTGTAAAGTTTAAAGAATTAAAAATGATAATTAACTGGAAAATTTGAATCATAAAACAGAAAATTGTCAAGAAAAAAAATTAATGAGTAAATTCTAAAAAAAATGTTCTTTATCGAGTTGAGGTTGGAAAATTTTGTTACAAGGGAAGAAAATGAGGAAAAAGAATAAGCTTCAAATTGAAGCTTGAAATGATCAAATTTTTCATTAACAAAAAAAATTTTGAAAATTAATTTTCTATTAAAGTAAAAAAATTTCTAAAAAACAGTAGGGGAACCTGGGGCACGACGGCCCCTCTCAAAAATTAGGGAAAAATTTTTTTTTTAATTTCCCTCAAGTTACGGCCTCTGTGATGTTTTTATGATATTTTGGGCCAATATGTGATATGTGGGGCATAATGGACTACTCGAAAAAAAAATTGTAACGAAAAAAAATTTTTTTTTTTTTTAAATTGTAATAAATTTGTGGTGAAATGAATCAGAAAAAATTTAATTGAACTGATTTAATTGAGTCATACAGGGGAGATTGGTACACGACAGTCCCTGGCATAATGGCCCCTCTCATAAATTAGGTAAAAATTTTTATTAATTATTGATCACGGTATCCTCTGCACCAGACAGAAACCTAATCTCAAAAATTTATTTGAATTCCTCCAAGGATGTCTTATTTTACGCAATTCATATTTCTAATTTTGACTTGACAAAAATATAAAAAAAAGGTCTGGTTCAAGATATTACGTATTTTAAAAGCTCAACCTGAAAACTCAACCTGTGATTTCAATCAATGTAAACTAATGTAACCAATTCATTGCTAAATAACATCTATATTTTTTCTTGTACGTGGGTTCAAAACCTCTGAGTGCAATAGAAGAAATTAATTATATTTTTAACTATTATCTATTTAAAACTAATTAACAGCTTAAAAATGAAATTTATAATAATTTTTTAAGACATTAACAAAAATTAAACTTTGAATAAAGCATGAAATATAAATGTTCGATGATTAGGAAATCACATCGAGATATTTTAATGAATATACGATTATTCGTAATGATCACAGACATATTCGTCAGAATAATCTTCGCCAATACCCGCGCAAAAATCATAAGACCATTTATTACAATTTTTACATTGAATCCATGACTCTGAGGACTCTGAGGAAAGTCCATAGCAATAAAGACAATGGCAATCATCATTTTTATATTTTAAATGTTTTTTTTTCAAATTTTTTGATTTTGTTTTATTTTTTTTTTTTTTGTTTTATTAAAGTCTTTTTTTTTTTGCTTCATCTTGATTTTTTTTTCTGCGAGTTCTCGGTGATACTCAAGACTCGTAAGAATCGTGGTTTTCCCTCGACGCCGTTTTCTGGGAGGAAAATCTCTAAATTTTGATGGTAATAGCTTTAGTAAGAAAAAAATTTTTTTTATATGATTTTTTGGGTAGGGGGCTGTCGTGCCCCAGAAAAAAAAATTTTTTTTCTATTTTTTGCGAAATTTCGACTGATTCGTTCGAAATAGATGGAAAATGAATAAATTTGATGGTTAAAAGCCACAAAAAAAAATCGGCTTAAGGGGGCCGTCGTGCCCCAGGCTCCCCTATATTAATAATTTAGAAAAAATAATTAATTATCATCGATTATTTTTGTAAAAAATAAGAATTCAGTTGCACTTGTTAAAATTCAATGAAATAAAAATCAATATTTAGTCAAGCCTTTTTAAATTTTTGAAATCTGTTTTCCCTCAAGAAATGTAGAACGTTCGAATATAAATACATGTATACACGCGAATGTGACTCTCAAAGTGGTTATAATAGCTTCTGTCTATTCAAAGGACTCTCGAACATCCACATCTATTGAAAACTCAATTTTCGAAAACCAATCTCCTTTTATATATTTTTTTTAATTCTCAATTTTCTTATCCTATCAACAGGTTAAATAACTAATAAAAATTTGTGAAACATGAGGTTAATTTTTGTAAGTATTTTCCGGGATAATTCAGTGAGCCAATTATTCTTGTCACGGTGAATTGCACAGGCGCATCCTGGTACTTTATCAACATTGATGTATACCCCTTAGAAAAGCAACCCTTGGCCCAGTTTCTATATCAACAATAAAAATTTAAGAACACGGAAAAAAATAGGTGCTACAACATGGAAAAATCATGTGGTAGCAACAGGAAAATTCTGTAACAGGCAATAATAACAATAATAATAATAATAATAATAATAATAATAATAATCATTCAAGTTTTATACTACACTGTATAAAATTTTCGGAGTGAATGCAGAGTTATTTCAGAGTAAATCCGGAGTGAAATTCACTCCGAGAAGAATTTAATTTTTATTATTAAATAGAATTGAACTATTGAATAAAAATAGAAAAAATAGTTTTTACTCGTTTAAAAATTACAAAATGCGTATTTAGAAATTTTTAAAATTACAATTAATTAGAAATAATAATAATATATAATGAAAATAGAAAAAAATAAATTTTGTTAGAAAGGCAAATTGTAGCGATAAAAAATGGAACCTTGGGAAGAAAATTCGGTAATGAGCGGTAAGGCGTGTGGTCCTCAACCTCGGGATAATGAGTGATGGGAAGTATGAAAAATGATCTGAATAAAAACAAAAGTTATAAGTTTGTTATTGTCAATTTAAAAAGGGCGTGACCAATGTATCAGCTGGTCGAATCTGACATGCGCAGTTATAAACTTTTAGTTGTCCTGGCAACTCTCTCTCACTTGGAGGAATCTTGCATTTTAACTTATCTGTGTATCAAACTGCCTTGCAGACAGTTTCCCTATTGATATTTAAATTGATATCCAGAGGGCAATCTTCAATTCTCACGTAATTCGACACCGACAATGTTACATGTAACACGTCACATGTAATGTCCTCTGACACTTTTCAACACATTTTTCCTTCAACTTCGGCTGAAATCGTTTTTAAAATACTCCGACTATTGCATTTAAGTCAAATTATCTTTGAAGACAAAATTCCCAAATTTTATAAAACTTTAAACGATTCATACTTTAATAGAAAATTTTATAAATAATTTTGAAACCATAAAAAATGCACGAAATATTTTCTTCATCAAATATTTATATGAAAAAAAATTAACAGAATTTTCTTTGTTTTTAATTTAGTCTTAAAAAAAAATTCCAAAAATTTTTTAGCAGATCTGGAAAGCATAAAAAAATTTATTTTCCAAATGTGCTAAAAAAAAATTTAATTATTTGTCAATTTAGCTCACAAAATATTCCCAAAATTTGATAAAACTTTTTACAGTGGAAAATTAAAATAACATTTTTTTGAAACTATCAAAAAACTTATAAAATTTTTCTTTCACCAAATATTTATATGAAAACAACAGAATTTATTTAGTCCTTATTAAAAAAATTCCCAACATTTGATGAAACTTGAAATTTTTAACTTTACAGAAAATTTTTCATAAGATCGTGAAACCACCAAAAAAATAATAAAATTTTTGCTTCATCAAATATGCACGTGAAAACAACAGAATGTACCTTGTTGTTAATTTAGTCCAACTAAAGCAATTTAATCTAATTATGACTTGTGACTACAAGCTTAAGGTTATTTGGTTAATGAAGTATTACTTAAACAAATTAACTGTTTGTGTTTCAGGCCTCGTTTTACTCGACTGCACTCAAAACCCTAATCACTGTGTCTACTGTGATACTGCTTGGCCTCATATTTGCTTACCATGCCTTAGAAGTCCAGGTGAGTTGACATTATTCATACATTTCATATTAGTATTTGTCCATTTCACTTCTGTGTTATTCTTAATTTGTCATCTCATGCAAGTTAAACTTGAGAAATAAAAACTACTCATACTATAGTGCGTTTGTTCAACCTCTGTTTGTTCCGCCGTTAAAGTGTTTTAGTTGAAACTTGCAGAGGGTAAACATTAAAATTCAAAAAGTTCAATATTATACTTGAAAAATTTCAAGTGTAAATTTTGAATAAAAAATTACAGATACTAAAAATCGTAAAAGAGATCAAACTTTTTATAAAAATTCTCATGAATTTTATTCTTAATTTTAATTTTTATAGTAAATTAATTGAATTACAATCCACGTAATTGAAGCGTTTATTTGTGTTTCAAAAAATTGATTTTCCAAATTAAATGGTACGATAAATGATCAGGAAAATTTGATATCCTCGGCATTATGCCCTGAGAAAAAAAAAATTTTTGTCCAGAAAAAAATTTCTTGGGTCAAGAATCGTTTAAAATAAATTTTGGTTTTTTGACAAAAGAATATCAATATCTATGATGATAATTAAATATTGGCATTAATTTTGATAGATTAACAAACGAATAGGTTCACTTGAATTAAACAAAAAAAAAAGTCATTCGGTAGCCGAAATGGAAGTAGATTTCTGAAATAAAGAAAATTAATTTTTAATAAAATAATATCGGTACTAATAACGCATAACTTAATTCATTGATTAAAAACAATTTAAACCTACTCAGAACTAATTTTGTTGAAAAACTTATCTTGTAATGAAATAGTTTCTCAAATATTTGTCAAATGATTTTGAAGATTATGAGATTTTAATTATCAATGTCCAAATTTTAAGTAACTGCTTAGGAACAACAATTTCCAAGTTCATCAGAATTTTGAAACTGGATGAAATTTTAATTGAAGAAAACAATATTTAGAACTAATTTGTGACATATTTACTGACAACCTACCCGAACACATTACACGAAAGACTGATCAATATCGTGATTATTGAATCTACATCATGTTTATGCTATGATACAGCCAATAATTCTAAAACGGCTGCAATAGTAAAACTGTTTCATTAAACGAACTCTAAAAGGAGTAATATTAAGGCAATTACCACTTCTGAGGTGTGTATATTAAAGCTTAATAAAAGAGCTTTACAATACAACTTATCGGATTCCAATAACTTGTCTAGTTCAGTAATGACACCAAGTTGAAGTGGTAAAAACATAAATTTTTACGATTTTCAAAATCCATATCAAAGCAAATTTTAAGGGAGTTGGGAAAGAACGGATAGGGGAAAGGGGGACCTACTCAGTGGGAATTTTTCCGTAATTGCAAAAAATAATCAGACAGCCCAGACTGGGAATCGAACCCAGATCTCTCGGTTACGCGCCAAGGGCTCTACCAGTTAAGCTATCCGAGACAAGTACTGACTACTTTATTCAGTCACGTATATAAAATTTCAAAATCCTGTCATTTTTAAATTACTCGCCCGATTAAGCTCATCTTTGAACTTAACCTTGGTCTTTATGGATAGATAAAGCATGTTAAGTTTGAGAAGAATCGGTTGTAAATTGAAAACGCTATCGTGCTGAACGAACTACATTTTCTGACTCGGCTCGACAAACTGAGTCAGAAATAGCTAAATTTTTCAAAAGTTGCGCCATGAGGACGGCTGCAATAGTTAGATTTTTATGAAATCTACTAATAATTCGATTAATTCGATCAATTCTTGAGACAAGAAAATATATTCTTTCAAACTATCAAAAATATATATTCTTGTGACAGGAAAATTTTTTCAAGAGTAGTACTTTTTTTTCTCAGTGTGCATCATAAAATATTTACAAGTAAAGTGCATGACATTTGTAATGTGGTCGAGGACTCGATTGAAAATTTGTGTTCACTGATCATCAAACAATGTATCAGCATAACTTTTGAAATATTGAAAAGCAACAAAATGAATGATTGAAAGCATTTGAAATATGAATGTCAGTAGGTGAGAGTTTCGTATCGCATAAAAGAGGTGTTGTTACACTTTGAAAGTTAAATACATCAATGTGAGAGCAGAGGATAAAATGAAAAATAGAGATTGTAGACATTCGTTGCTTTTTATGCTCAAAGTTATTCTCATTTCTTTTATTTGTATCTCTGTTCCTGTTCCGTATCACGATTCTAACGAAAGAAACTTGATAACTTTATCTTTTTTTTATTTGAAGTTTCTTTCTTATAACTCCGAGCTACAACACTCCTATCTTCTGAATAAAATAACTGTCTAACATTCTTTTATTTAAATATCAAATTATTCATTCATTATGCAGTGAAAAATTTCGTGTTATGTTTAAACTCCGCTAGTGAATGTTAAATATTTGAAATTTGTTGTAGGATATATTAATACGCCGTGCGATGTGTTATCTGGTCACTTTTAGTCGTTCATTATTCCAAAAGAATTCCATATTCATATCTTTTACTTTGTTATGAACTCTGCAAATATTTAAATTTTTTATCATTAGCGAGGTAGCGAAGTGTTAGGATTAAATGCTCTTCTTAACAGTTAATTAATTTTGAGAATAGAGGTATTATTTCTTCATAATTACTGCGTTGAAAATTTTGTAAAAAACTTGCTTATTTTGTCAGGAATTTTTTTTTTAAATTGTGGTCTATTATTCATGAATTTGCTCCATTCTCTTCTGATACTCAACAAAGCTGAATTCATAATTTATTAATCAATATCCTTGGGTCGATGAAATAGATAGGTGCAAAAGTTCATTGAAAAATTGGTTCATTACTTTGAATCGTTATGCATGAATCGTTTTTCATCAATTTTGTACAACAGTTATTTATTTATTTATACCTGAATATTAAGACAGGTATTATCATTTTTAAAACTTTCTTCTATATTGTTATTATTTGATTTTTTTATGAGAAAAATGCTACTAAAATATATTAAAATTTATTGCACGCCTCAAAATGACTTTTGTTTTCAAACTTTAAAGAAATATCTCGATAGTTTATTATAAATCAATTATTATTATTATTATTCATTTATTTATTTATTACATCAAGCTACAAACTATGTGACAGTTTTATGTCAGAGTTTTTATCAGTTTTCGAGAAGTTTCATTTAAGGTAGTTCTTTCCCAACCTATAGTTTATGCTACTGCTGTCTTTTTCATTCGCTAGTGTCGCCTCTCTTACGGACTATTGCTCACTTACTTCCACGTATGACTTTATTTGTTTACTTTACTAGTTTATCAATGATTTCTCAAAAACTATGTGGTAGGGAATTCCAGAATTTTTTAGGGTAATTAAATATGTATTAATCTAAGTAATATCAATTTTTCGTGAAATTCTTAAAATTTTTTCAATACAAAAATAATAAAACTTCGCGGTTTTCACTCTCTTTTCCCATACCGCCTGTGTAAAAATATCATTTTCAATTGAAATTATCTTCGGTTAGACGTCGTAAATCTTCTCCAAATTTTAACAGCATGTGCATTATGCATTTCATTACTTATATTATAAACTACAAAAATTAATAACAATTGACATGAAAAAAAAAAAACTGTAATGAGCATTGAAAGTTTCAGTTAAAAAAATTGCAGGTCTCATAAGTGAAGAAATCTGCCTGGTACACGGAAAGAACAATAACCAACTGCACATACTCGTATAGTATACTCCGTGATATCTATAGTGAAAAAAAATTTCAGACTATAGTCAATATCCTTCAAAGTATACTAAATTTTTGGACTGTACTTAGTGAAGTCTTCGATTTAATCGATTAATTTTTCTGGTTATATCGCGTAAAATTTCATGGGATATAATCTGAAAAATTATTTTGTGGAAATTAAATTATACTCGGTTGAAATTTGGATTATGCCCACGGTGACTCCGCCATTTTTTTTTCTAGCGCCTGCGCGTAAAGTGCTGTTTATAATTTTTGAGTTATAGTCAATCAGCATATTGGACATTAATTAAAATATAATCAGTGAATTATATGAGTGTGTGACTATTTATATATTTTGATATGTAAAAATATGTTTTTCTTAGCCTAACATTTTTAAGTTCGAAGAGTCTAAGAAAAGAAAAAAAAATTTTTTAACCCCAAATTATCGGAAAAATTGTGCTTTAATGCTCCTTAAATGTATTTAATGTATGTAATAATTATTTAAAACAATATTTGACTAACCTAATATTTAAAATACATAATAGATATGACAATACTAAGTACGCAGGCGCTAGAAAAAAAATTGGCGGAGTCACCGTGGGCATAATCCAAATTTCAACCAAGTATAATTTAATTTACATGAAATAATTTTTCAGATTATATCCCGTGAAATTTTACGCGATATAACCAGAAAAATTAATCGATTAAATCAGAGACTTCACTGAGTACAGTCCAAAAATAGTTTAGTATACTTTGAAGGATATTGACTATAGTCTGAAATTTTTTTTCGGTATAGATATCACGGAGTATACTATACGAGTATGTGCAGTTGGTTATTGTTCTTTCCGTGTATGTAAACATAACCAATAGAATTAAAAAATTTATTTAAACAAATGACAATCGAATAGAATAAATTTAGTTACAATAAAAATTCATTATTTCTAAGTCAAAAAAATATAGGTTTCGGATAAGTAATCACCAACTTATCATATACTAAAACCTTCTCCGAAACACGCTGCATCTTATGGTATAAGTATTATTCCGATTGGTTCAGTAGTTTTCGCAGTATAACCGGACGAAAAAACCGGCTCTTCATTTATTAGTATAGATTTATTACTAGCTGTTACTCGCCCGCTCCACTGATCGCTTTATAGAATTGCATTTTTAGATCTAGACTTGAAATTTGATTAGAGTATTGTTTTGACTTGCACAGATTCCCAATTCTATCGAATTGGCATGCACCTTTTATCCATGTAATTATTCTAGCTAATATTAATTGTAACTTTCAATGTGCAATCATTATAACATTCCCGTGTATTTCTTACAAAAATTAATAATAATTGACATGAAAAAAAAAAAATTTGTAATGAGCATTGAAAGTTTCAGGGCCAGTTTTTCAATCCGAGATAAAATTTTATCCGGGATAAAAGTACTGCCAATCTAATAATAAAAATAAATAATTCAGCACAGTGAATTGCGTACGAGTAGTTCTCCCTGAATTCAGCCACTTATTTTTAATTAAAATAAATAAACATTAGTCGCATGTCACAGAAATATTAATTTCCAACTGTGACAACGTGCTGATTGTCAATAAATAAAACAAAAAATTAGGAAAACGGATGATCCCTGCAACTTCCCACTAATTCTATATCTAAGCGCTTGAAATTGCACTTGTAACGTTATCGAGCTCTTCGAGCTTCAAATTACAAATTATGTGTTATTTTGAGCTCAAAATGGTCGCTGTTCTATATTTTTGAGCTCTTTGAGCTCATATCTTGGGTTTGACATATCTATTATTAATTTGTAATTGTGTTAATTAATTTAAAATAATTTAAATGACACAATAAGAGGGTTATAATTATTTTTATGATATATTTATTTTTTATTTAAATAAATGACCAAATTCATGGAGAACTAACTGAGATCAATATCACGTCGCTAAATTATTTATTTTTTTATTATATTGGCAGTACTTTTATCTTGGATAAAATTTTATCCTGGATTGAAAAACTGGCCCTCAATTAAAGAAATTGCAGGTATCATAAGTGAAGAAATCTGCCTAGTATACAGAGTGTCCAAAAAGTCACGGACGCCATTATAGCATCTGATGAAAAAAATAATTCTGAGACGAAAAGTTCTTAGCCATTTTTCAATTAACCGCATAGATAATTAATTATTAATTAAAAATAACGCCTCTTTATTTGTTAGAGAGAGAGCGCCAGTGTCCAGTAAAGTATGTGCCAAACAAAGACACAACTAACTGTATAACTAACTAGTTTCTATAGCTAACGTAGTCACACATATTTACTTACACATTCACACGTGCAAGCGTCTTCGTTGGAACGCACTTGACTTGACACTAGTGCTCTCTCTCTCTAACGCATAAAAGGACGTTATTTTAATTAATAATTAATTATCTATGCGTCTGATTAAAAAATGGCTAAGGACTTTTCGTCTCAGAATTATTTTGTTTTTCAGATGCTACAATGGCGTCCGTTACTTCTGGGACACTCTGTATAAACATAACCAATAGAATTAAAAAATTTATTTTAAACAAATGACAATCGAATAGAATAAATTTAGTTACAATAAAAATTCATTATTTCTAAGTCAAAAAAATATAGGTTCCGGATAAGTAATCACCACCATATCATATACTAAAACCTTCTCTGAAACACGCTGCATCTTATGGGATAAGTATTATTCCGATCGGTTCAGTAGTTTTCGCAGTATAATCGGACAAAAAACCAGCTCTCCATTTATTAGTATAGATTTAGAAAGTTTCTTAAAATTTTGCTCGCATGACTCAACTACTTTAACAGTCTATTCAACTTTAAAATTCATTTTAATCACTTAAATCCAATTGACGGCTTATTAACAATATTATTTTTCAGTTCTCAAATAATTGAATAACAAATTCATATTTGAGGCGTGAACTTTCAGATTTCCGAAACCTTTTAACTTTTTACCTCTACCCTTTGAGAATAGAATCATCCGGTCCATCTCCCAGATTTAAATGTAAATCAGTGTTTCCTTACACCAAACAAATGATTGTATTATACAAAGTGTGTCTGCTGGAAGCAAACTCAGACCCGATTTTCAAGAAATTTCCCCCAAAAATATAAAATAAGAAAATAACTAGTCCAAAATAAATTGATATGATCAAATTTCCACTCACGCACTTTCTGTTATTCACAATTGTAACGCTCGAAGCTTTTGCGTTCTGCAAACATTTACCGATTGTAAAAATGATCGAAGGTACAAATTACATAAAAAAAGTTTTGATCTCCCATCGGTATAAAATATAAATATAAATAACATTCAGTAATTTTATTTTAAATTCGCGTACATATCAACCTACGCATGTAAAATGTTTTCACCCCAGAATTTCATCTCTCTCTTGGGATCTTCGTATCATTTGATCACAGATGGATTGCGGATATTTTACGAACGAAAAATTCGGTAAACCAGGTGTTAAACTTTTATCAGCAATGCCATCAGTGTAAATCAGTAATGGAAATATGAGGACAGTGAGAGTGTGTGCTGATGGATGTGACATTTTACTTCAACGTTTTTTTTATACTTCGAGCTATATGAAATATAGAAGGTCACGTCATCACGCGTTAGCTAGTAGCTGCCTCTCGATCCTGCCCCATCGCTACCCTTGTGTCTTGTTTTATCATATCATTCTTCCGAGCTTAACGCACGTATCTACTTTGTATGTAGACAGCAAATTTTCGAGACTCTCACTCTATGACCGTCCCCTTATTTTCATAAGACGGCGTCGCAGTTGGAGCTTCTTTTTCCTGTTAATAATCTGAACAAAAACAGTTTCACTGTAAAAAATTGCGCCAAGCCCACGTTCATAAGACTATTAAGAAAAAAAAATTTGTTTTTTTCTTTACAAAAAGATATAAAATAAAAAAATAAAAAAATCCAAGTAACCGATATAATTGTTTATGATTTTCGGAAATTAAAAAAAATTTTGTTGTAAATTTAAAAATTAAAAAAAAATTTTGTAACGTATTTAGTGTGCGCGGTTGCAAAATATTTTACTTTTAATGAAATTCGTAAAATTTATTTACTAGACTTTAAAAAAATTGAAATACACAATGACGCAATTACAGGATAATGGTATCTTTTTTTAACTGTAGTTTCCCATCTAATGAAGGATTACTATGCACACTCGAATTATTTAGTCTGTGACAGATCACTTTGCCCATCGAAAAAAAGTCAGGATCGAAATTTTTGCGTTGCTATAGTTTGTGCTGATTAAATTTAGTAATTTTAAGTAGATTAATTGTTATAAGTGAATATAATTAATTAATAACAGTAAAATAAAGTATGAATTACTGTTATAATATACAATTTAGGAAAAAAAAGTACCGTAGAATTAAATAAAATTTTGCAACCTCAAAATACCGTTCTGCTTACAGTAAACACAGTCGGTAGTCTGGCGCTCCGTTGACAACGGATTTGAACGGAACTTGGCGCCAGATTCTACCGAATCTGTGAATACATTCCTCGTCATGTTTCTTGTACCCATCATTATCGGACTTTTATACTCCTACTGCTTTTTTTCCATCAGGAATAAAAATTATTCTGAGATCAAATATCGCTTTTCGATGCTATCAAAGGACTTTCTTTTTTTTATCTTGTTTCTTTCTTTTGATTAACTTAACTTTTATTATGATCCATATTTTTATCACAAGTACTCAACTACTTTGAGTTTAAAGATTATTTTTAGTAGAAAAGTTTACTTCAAAAAAAAGTAATTAGAAAATCATACCCTGAAAAAAAAAATTATTCAAGAAAATATTCTATTAAAAATTTTATTGTTTCAATTTTCAGTTCGAATTAATGACATTTACTCACAAATCTAAAAAATAAAAAAAAAAAGGTAAGCATAAAAAATTTACCATCTAAGAATTTTATACGGAAAAAACTAAAAATTTGTAATTATTATTTTTTTTATCTCACATTGTTTTTATTAAATGTATTTTATGATTTGTTAACTTCTTAAAATACTTTAAAGACTGAAGTTGTCAGTTTGCAAAGGTTATTATTTATTTATTTATTTATTTATTTATTATTTAATTTCAATGCCAAGGCAGTATAGCAAGATGGCAAAAGTATACAAAAAGAATTACAATAAAAGTACACGTATGACTAATGAAAATATAAAATTTCGAAAATATTAGATATTAAGAATTGATCGTTTTTCTTTACTTTACTTTGGAATACAATTATGACAAATACAAGAAAAAAAATAAATTTGAGTATAAAAATTGAGCATTAAAAATTTAAGAGTTAATTAAACTCAGTGGCACAAATTATACAAATTATAGAAGATGATAATCTGAGATGATCTAGAACGATAAACTAATGTAACAGAAATGTGTAAATGAATATCAAAGGTTTGAAAATTAGGATTCATTGTCTTCTTTAAAAGTTTGAAATTAAGATTCATTATCTCGTTCACGTTTCATGAAGAATTCAAAAGTACTAGTTTTAAAAGAATTTAAGCTAAGTGAATTCGTGACTTCAAATGGTAATTCCCTCCAAATTCGGATCGCAGAAACTACGAAGGAATGTTCAAAAGTAGTAGTTGAGAAGTTTGGCATTTTAAAAGACACATTGATTTATTTAGCAGCAATTCTTTCCGATCTTCTAATATCTGTGGATTCTTCAACGAAGAGACTTCTAAGGAACTTTGGTTGACCTGATTTTAGAAGTTTGTAGATGAAGCACGCTAACGAGTTATTATAGAAATTTTATTTTGATTGAATCATTATTCACAAATGCAACCTTCATAAATTATCAATTTCAGTCTTTAAAATTACCTATTAAATAAACAAATCATAAAAGAGGTTTAATCCGAACAAAAACAGTTTCACTGTAAAAAAAATCGCGCCAAGTCCACGTTCATAAGACTATTGAGAAAAAAAAATTTCTTATTTCTTTACAAAAAGATATAAAATAAAAAAATTAAAAAAAACAAAAAAAATTTTGGAACGTATTTAGTGTGCGTGGTTGCAAAATATTTTACTTTTAATGAAATTCGTAAAATCTATTTACTAGGACTTTTAAAAAATTGAAATACACAATGACGCACACCAAGTACGTTCCAAAATTTTTTTTTAATTTTTAAATTTACAATAAAATTTTTTTTAATTTCCGAAAATCAAATACAATCATATCGGTTACTTGGATTTTTAAATTTTTTTATTTTATATCTTTTTGTAAAGAAATAAGAAATTTTTTTTTCTTAATAGTTTTATGAACGTGGACTTGGCGCGATTTTTTTTACAGTGAAACTGTTTTTGTTCGGATTTTAGTATTTTTTGTAATTATAATAAAAATTTACAATTGGTACCAACTTAAATCTCGCGTTGGCTGCATTTTTTATAACAAACTATCCCCTTGAAGCTACAGTTTATGTAAAAATAATTGCAGGTGTAGATGCAAGCTGTGAAATTTATTTTTTTAACTGTAGTTTCCTATCTATTGGAAGATTACCATGCATTCTCGAAATATTTAGTCTGTGGCATGTCACTTTTTACATAGAAAAAAAGTCAGGATCGAAATTTTTGAGCTTGCTATAGTTTGTGCTGATAAAATTTAATAATTTCAAGTAGACTAATTATTATAATTGAATATAATTAATTAATATCAGTAAAATAAAGCATGAATTACTGTTATAATATAAAATTTAGGAACAAGAAGTACCGTAGAATTAAATAAAATTTTGCAACCTCAAAATACCGTTCTGCTTACAGTAAACATAGTCGGTAGTCTGGCGCTCTGTTTACAACGGATTTGAACGGAACTTGGCACCAGATTCTACCGAATCTGTGGATGAATAAGTTAAAGAAGAAAAAAATAAAAATAATTGAAAATAGAATTAAAGTTTTTAAATACACGAAATTGTAACTATTATTATCGTGATGGTAAATATCGTCACCTGTAATTATAATAGTTAATAAATTTCAGTCAAAATCATTCCAAGTAACTATAAAATGGGTTTACTATTAAAATGGGATCAAATAACATTTTTCTCTTCAATCAAGTAGTTTTACATCAGCGTTCGAAAAAGAAGCTTACTGTTGATTGCTTTTATAATCATCGAGGTTTTTTAATATTATTATTAAAATAAATTATGATCAGAATATTTCTCTCCAAAAGTAGTTCACATTTTACTTACCAAGTTAATATGCAGATTGAATGTAAACTTTTTTAATGGTTTGTTGAATTATACTAAAATGTTCGTTTTTAAATTCGCTTTATGCTTATCTCTCTCATTTTCAATGTATTTAATGGTAGTTGTCTTTCCGCAATTTTACAGTAACTAGAATTTTTACTCACCAAATGAAGATTTTTTTTTGTTCATACATCATTCTTAATTGATGTCAAAAAATTTACAAACAAAATTATCAATTAATCATGATGAATTTTTTATAATTTATTTTTATTACTTGTACAACAACAATTATGAATGAAAAATTTTTCTTTATTATTTTAAATCATAGCTTTTTAGATTAAATTTTATAAAAAATTATAATCTTGTTGAATTTTCGTATAATTTGAAGGAACAAATTGAACGAAGGAGAAAAGTTTTAATTTTACTTCTTTCATAATTTATCAATTATAGAAGAAAACTTTTTTATCTAATTAATTATGGAAGAAAAGAAATATTTGATATTGATTGTTTTATCGTATTGCACAATCTTTTAATGCATTACCAGTTGAAAAAAAAAAAAAATAAATAAAAACTTGAATCATAGTTCTTCATAAAGAACAAAACTTGGAGTGAAATAATCCACTGGCTGATAAAAAGATGACTTGGCTCAAAAAGTTATAGAAGTTTTGTGAAAAATATAGTTAAGTTGATAAACGTCAAGGTTTTATAAAAACCATTGACAAATTAAAAACTTTTAGACAGAAAATAAAACAAAGTAATTTATAAGCTACTTTCATTTCCGACTTCATTATACCGAGACGCCACTATATTAAAATGGAATAAAATAAAAGCTACCATTAAGTATATTACTTCGGTCATAATTTCGTAGAATAATTTCCGATGAAGCTAATTAAAAATTCCGAGTATGCAAAACTTTATTTCATACATACTTTAGAAATCACTTTGGAAGCTTCCATGGAAGTATTTAGTTTAGCAATTCGTTGTAAAAAAAACTAAAACTAGAAATTTTATCGCCAAAATTATTGTAATTGAATAAAATTTATATTAGTCATAAAAAAGTTTAAATTCAGTTTAGCATGGAGATTCTTCCAATAAATCTACTCGCCGATTGAAACTGTACGGAAAGAAAAAAATAGTAACAGCGGTTCCTGAATGGCGGAGAAATAGTTCGAGTAATTTATACGAAAATTTTTTTCGGTTTTTACTCTATGCACCGACATATTGTTATTACAAGTTGAAAATCTGTCAGACTAACAAGGAGAAATTTGAAATTATTAAAGTTTTGAGACCTCATGACAAATAAATCATGACTTTTTTTTAAAAACAAAAAATTTCATTTCTAAACCAATTGAAAAATTAATCTTAAAAAAATCGAGGTATAAGAATGTATAAAGAATTATAAAAACTGTCCAAATTATTTGAAACATTAGCGAGTCCTTCTATATCATAAAATTGCTTTCGTTTTTTCTTTATAACTATTTTTATTGTTATACTTTTATTAGTTCACGAAACTACAAAAATTTGCATATCATTATACAAATAATTTAGTAGAGCCAAAATTTGTAGTTTTCAAATTTAATTTGATGTAATAGAACTGGAAAATAAAATCATTACTGTCAATTAGATTGTGAAACTCCGGAAACACGATAATTTGAAAAAAAAATCCATCCATAACGTCATTTTTTTTCTTTAAGGGGGATAGCCACTGTGAGGTTCAAAAAAATAGGTGAATTTTTTTGACCGGGATAATAAAGGAATTTGGGGATCGGGTTTTTTTTATTTTATAAAGTATACATTAAAGATTATTCCCCTAAATTTTTATTAAAAAATATCATTTTGTTACAAAGTTATTAGGATTTTTGTGGAGGACCAAAAAAATCCCCCCCCCCCCCCCACGGTGCGATCTCTAACTCAAAAACGGATTATCTAAAACAAAATAACGAAACAGCGTTGTAATGTGCATGCATGTGGTTATCGTTGCACGTAGGGGATTTTGAAAATTTGAATTTAAAAAAAATGGCGACATATTAAAAATTTTTTCTTTTTTAACTTTCCGCTAAGAAAATTGAAAATTTTCAAAAATCGGGAAGTTATTGGTTTTACCCCGTTTTTCGAAAATCGATTTTTCAACGGATGTTGACGTTTTGAGGTCCTAGGAAGACTCCCCGAATGTTTCCGCGGTGATGTCCGTATTTATGTGTGTGTGTGTGTGTGTGTGTGTGTGTGTGTGTGTGTGTGTGTGTGTGTGTGTGTGTGTGTGTGTGGCCGTATGTAAACCTCTCATAACTTTTGAACGACTTGACCGATTTCATCGCGGTTGGTTCCATTCGAAAGGTCTTGACCAAAATTAGATTTTTAATACCATTTGGACCGATTCTACGCAGTAAATTTTGAGAAATCTCAAAAAAACAAAAAAAAAAATTTTGAAATGTGGTTTTTTTGGAATTATTTTTAAATGGCTTTACCGATCAATTTCAAAATCTAATCAGCTCTTAAGATCAAAAAACCACGTAGATCACTGCAAGCCTGGTCAAAATCGGTTGATTCGTTCGTAAGTTATCGTTGTCGAAAGAAAACCGAAAAAAGTGTTTTTTCGGAATTACTTCGAAATCGTTTCATTCATTCAAAAGTTATTGCCGTTTGAAAATTCAACAAATTGCGTTTTATTAAATTACTATTAGAGTTTTGAGTTCGAAGAGCTCAAAATGACACAAAAATCATATTTTTGAGCTCGAAGAGCTCAGAAACGTATTGTGTAATTTTGAGCGCTTAAGTACAAAATGAACGGGAAGTTGCAGGGATGGCCTTTAGGGTCAACCGTCATCCTAGTTTTTTTTTCTTATTTTTTTGGATTCAAACAGCCCTAAAAAATCTTAAAAATTAAAATTTTCAAAATCCCCTACGTGCAACGATAGCTACTGAATAGACGAATACGGGAATATTTATGTAAATTACAGTTCCTACCAGTTCAAAAAAAGTAGTTTCGAGAAAAACGCGTTTTCGTCGAAGAGCCGCGCGTGCAATGGTTATTTGACACGCTGTTACAAAAATGACTATAACTCGAAAAATATTCGGAATTTTTATATAAAACTCTAGATGCATATTTTTGAATGTATAAACTTTGATTTAATAAAAAAAACATTTTTTTTTTTTTAATTTTACAGTGGCTATCCCCCTTCATAAATTTATTATTTAATTACAACTTATAATTAACTAGATGATCTCCAGCCACTTTACTTAACATATTATAAAATAAATTAAATTTCTAAATTCATATGAAATATTTTTTTTTACTAAATAGATCTCCAAAAAGTTTTTGAAACTAGAACAAAAATTCTTTCATCTGTAGATGAGTAATTGAATTGCTAGAAAATCTCTTACAAGAAAACAATAAAAATAAAATTTCTATTCTTTTAATAAACGTTATAAAACGTAAATGTTTTAATTGTCAAAACTTTTCTATTCATAAATTTTTTTCCGCTAAAAATCTCAACAATTTTCTAGATGTAACTCATCAAAATTGTAAACGATGAAAACGAACAGAAATTACATAATTTGTTATTGAATATCATCTCTAATACCGACAAAAAAAATTAGGAAAACGGTTGACCCTGAAGGCCATTCCTGCAACTTCCCGCCAATTCTATACCTAAACGCTTCAAATTGCACTTATGACGTTTTTGAGCTCTTCGAGCTTATAAATACAATTTGTGTATTATTTTGAGCTCTTTGAGCTCAAAAGTTTGATAGAAATTTGATAAAACACTATTTTTTAATTTTCAAATCACAATAACTTTCGAATGAATGAACCGATTTTCACGTGGTTGGTGGCGTTCGACGCAGTTTTTTAAGTTTCATATAGAATCTGTAAGTTTAAATTGATAGAGCGAAAAATTTCGGAGTAATTCAGAAAAAACACTTTTTTCGGTTTTCTTTCGTCAACGATAACTCACGAACGAATCAACCGATTTTGACCGGACTGGTGGCGATCGACGTGGTTTTTTGATGTTAAGAGCTGATTAGTTTTTGGAATCGATTGGTAAAGCCGTTTAAAAGTTATTCCATAAAAACCACTCTTGAAAAAATTTTTTTTTGTAGTTTTTTTGCGATTTCTCAAAATCTACCGGTCTGAATCGTACTAAATTTTCTTTTCAGATTTTTAAGATTTCTCAAAATCTATTGATCTGATTCGGTCCAAATAGTTTTCAAAATCTAAGTTTGGTCAAGCCCTTTTGAATGGCACTAACCGCGATCAAATCGGTCAAGCCGTTCAAAAATTATGAGAGGTTTACATACATCCACACACACACACACACACACACACACACACATACATACATACAGACACCATCGCGGGAATAGTCAGGGAAGCTTCCTAGAACCTCGAAACGTCGAGATTCAATGAAAACTCGATTTTCGTAAAACGGGATGAAAACAATAACTTCCCGATTTTCTTAGCGGGAAGTTAAAAATAAAAAAAATTGACCCAAAAAAAGTTTGTTCATCCTTCCAATCTGATTTTCTCTTATCTACCCCATTGCTCAAAACCCCAATTCGTTATCGATGACAATATTCATTTATTCCTTCCTATCCATTATATCTGACAGAACGAAAATTCTCTCCATCTCTATCTCCAGTTCTGAAAACATAACATTCGGTCAAATATGACACATGTAGCCATAATAATTCAATCATTCCAATCGCCTTCGATAAATTATTTTAGCTATTACCAAGACCGATGATAAAAAATGAATTCCTGGGAAGTAATTTCAGTATTTAAATTCAAACACAAATACACTAGCAGTACAGAAGAATCCGTCGAAATTTCAATTATCTCTATTTACCCTCGAAGAATTTTTCACCCTCCAAATTCCCATTTTATCGAGTTCGAAAATTTTAATTAACTTTACGGTTTCGTTCAATTCGAACCCGCCTATGTACACAGTTACACTAAATTTTTTTTTCTCACTCATGTAATTTGATTTTCTGTAAATCCTGGTGCAATTAATTGTCGTAGTTTCCACGGAATTAAATCCATCCCACCGAGATATTACTTACCTACATACTGATATATACTTACTGTCAACACGGAATAGAACATAATAAAAAAGCAAGCTTAACCCTTCGTAAGTAGCGTGTCTTTTCCGAACTAAGTCGGTCGCGTGGTGAAAATTGTGCTGGCGCACGGGGGGGGGGGGGGGTTTTTTTTTTGCTTGGTTAAAAAAATTTGAAAAAATTCTATTGTTTTCGATAGAGTAGAGAAAGATACCAAAATTTCAGAAAAATCGAAAAGGGTCGGGTTCAAAAGTGGTCGATTTGGCATGAAATGCCCCATGTATAATATAAAAATATAATATAAATAAATATATTTTTTTTATTCTATATATAGATCAAATTTAGATATAATTGACAGACTGAATATAGATGAATTAAGTAAAGAATTTTACGAAATAAAATAATTTGTTGTTGAAAAACAAAAAAAAAAAAGTTATTTTTAACTTTTTATAATTTTCGTTTTTTTAAGCCCTGTAACTTTTTTCCTATGCATTTTAGCGAAAAAATGAAAGAGACCTTTTTTTGTAGAGAATTTAATTTCCGACAAGATAACAAAAAGGGAAATTTGAAAAAAAAAATTTTTTGACGATTTACAATGAAAATACAGAAAAAAGTTTTTTTTCGATGTATTTTAAATGGGAAAGGGGACCCCCATGCGCCATCTCAATTTTCAAGATATCAAGCTCATCTATTAGGAGGTTTTTTTTGGTCTAACAAAAAAACTTTTTAGATGTATTTACTCAAAAAAAAAAATTTTTTTATTCTGACGCAGTTTAGTGCCCATGTATGGTTTGACATATCCTGATCTGACTCAATATATCAATTTCACGCCCATTAAAGTCATATATGTCGATGTATAGTTTTTCAACCAGGGGTAGTGTTTAAAATTTTCAACAGATGGCGCATGGTTGCTAAATTGTCTCCATACCAGGGAGTTGAGATTGAGATATTAAGTTTTAAAATAAAAATTATTTTTCTATAAAGTTTATCTCACATTAGTGTTAGATTAATCAATCTCTAAGCCAATTTTTGTTTAATCTATACTAATAAATGGAGAGCCGATTTTTTTGTCCGGTATAGCGAAAACTATTGAACCGATCAGAATAATACTTATACCATAAGATGCAGCGTATTTCGGAGAAGGTTTTAGTATATGATATGGTGGTGATTACTTATCCGGAACCTATATTTTTTTGGCTTAGAAATAATGAATTTTTATTGTAACTAAATTTATTCTATTCGATTGTCATTTGTTTAAAATAAATTTTTTAATTCTATTGGTTATGTTTATATACTAGGCAGATTTCTTCACTTATGAGACCTGCAATTTCTTTAACTGAAACTTTTAATGCTCATTACAAATTTTTTTTTTCATATCAATTATTATTTATTTTTGTAAGAAAGACGCGGGAATGTTATAATGATTGCACATTGAAAGTTGCAATGAATATTAGCTAGAATAATTACATGAATAAAAGGTGCATGCCAATTCGATAGAATTGGGAATCTGTGCATCAAGTCAAAATAATACTCTAATTAAATTTCAAGTCTAGATCTAATAATGCGATTCTATAAAGCGCCCAGCGGAGCGGGCGAGTAACAGCTAGTACAGAATAATTGACATTTTCAGGAAAAAAAATTTGAAATATTAAAATAAATTAAATTTCTACCTTCATATACAATCATGTACGTGGCCATACATAAAATTTCCATGAATGACTATATCAGAAAATTTTTTTTGTAGGTAATTTATTAATTTTTTTAACTATTAAAATATTTTCAGTGCTTTTTTCATCGTAAAACTCATCAATTTTACGGAATTTATTGGTTTCGTTTTTCATTGTAAGTAAATAAGCGCTTGCGCATAAAAGTTTCATGATCTTGTATTATATAGTTTAGTTTGTGGTATGAGAAAAGTATTTTGAGTCAAGGAGTCAGAAGTAAGTTTAAGAGTTGAGGGTTGGGTGTGTCTCGTGTTGCCGCGTTCTCTTCACTGTAATCTTGATGGCTTTAATTTGTCCCCTTGACCTTCTGACTCTGTTTCTTTTTTTCATTTCATAATATTATAGCTTATAACTTATATATTTATATAAAATAGAAATATCTTTATACTGGCGAATAAATTTATATCTCCTACCTCACGCACCAATAAAACCTTGATATCTTTATGCTATTTTTATTTACGACTAAACTCTCGATGAAATAACATAAAAAAAAGAAAGTTCTAAAAATTTGAATACTTATTAATTTTTTTTTCTTTCTAGATATTTAAAATTAAATCTATCGAACACAAGTAAAGTATGCGAAGATTTAGAAAAAAAAAATCTAAACTAACAGAAACAATAATAGCTTTCCAGTGTTAGAATCTTTTGTTCTTTCTGTTATTTTAGTGGCGAGAAGGAGGAAGCGGCAGTGGTGTCTTTGATTGATCCGCGTCAGCTTTTTCGACAATATACACCGAGATACTTTTGAAAGCCAAGGGATTGAAGTAATAGAAGGGGATGATCGTAAGCACTCAAACAACAGATAGTGCAGCTGACCTCATAAATTCTCCGATGTTAAATTCATTTTACGATTCACTACAACCGCGTATTCACTTTTGTCACAAAAAATTTAACTGTGGTCATCTTTCCTTTAGGATTTACTCATTCGTTCTTTTACCAGTACTAGGTAACTTGTGATTGTACTGGTGCAATTGTGCTCCGTTAGAGGACTCAAGTGTTTTAGTTTTAATTTATTTTTTTATACTCCCCAAAGTTTATGCTTTTCACAGACTAATAAAAAGTGTTGATTAATAAAGTTTATAGTTACTGCGGTTGTAAATGAATTTATTTGATCTTGATTTTTTTGACACCGACTACTCGCAACAATCAACTGGACGACCGATAAATAATTTTTTATATTATTCTTAGATTGAATTATCTAGAATCATACCATTACATAACTGACAACCCGGATTTCACTTTTACAAATCATTCTAAAAATATAAAACAGCAGTTACCATAGAACAACACTCTTATCCTACAAGTTATAGATTACTATTATTCTCACACTTTTTATTTACATCAAAATCTGTAATCTTTTATGATACTAAGGAAGAAATATTGTTGTTAAGTCCCGGAAAAAAGAGTTCATATTCGATTTATATGGTAATCGATCCAATCCTACATGATTCAACCGTATTTGGTTAAATATAATCATACATGTGCATACATGATCATATATCCCTATATATGAGTCATGTGACCATGTATGAGACGTATGTGACTTTACATAATGTATATGTGATCATTTGAGTTAAATATAAACACATGTGACCATATATAAGCCACATGTAACCATAGGTGAGTATATAAGTCATACGTAAACATATTCAAGGTATATGAAGTTATATATGAGTCATATATGATTATATATGTCATATGCAAACATTTTATGTTATACTAGCTGTTACTCGTCCGCTCCGCTGGGTGCTTTATAGAATTGCATTTTTAGATCTAGAATTTAAATTTAATTAGAGTATTGTTTTGACTTGCACAGATTCCCAATTCTATCGAATTGGCATGCACCGTTTATCCACACGGAGAAAAAAGTATTGCTATTACCACGATACAGTATAGTGATGATCACGATCTCCGCATCACTATACTTTAGATGCGTATATGCCCAATCTAGTGGATCATGATTATCACGATCCACATGGATTCGGATATCGAGTGTCTATATTGCTATGGCTTATAGATGATTAGTTGTCTTGAATTAAATATTAATTATATTTTATTGCAGATTATTATTTTTTTGGTATATTATTGTTATTAACATGAATACAAATTCCTTTTGTAGCTTGATTAGTTAAAAATTTTTGTGTAGATTATGACAGTCAAAAATTGGGTTAGGTTTAAAAATGTTTAAATAATGACTTACAGCAGTACTGTTGGAATTTATCTCATATGACTTTTTTTTTATTTTTACAAATATTATTATTATTAGTCTAGAAGTTTGTATTATCGAAGTATTCATTTAAAAGAGGCAAATATTTTTATCATAAGAAAAAAATTTTTTAATGGAATTTTTACTCCTTTATTACTGTATATATTTCATACAATAACATATTTTTGTATAAAACAGTATGGGATAAAATCATTTATGCTAAAAAAGACTTTTATGAAAATAAAAATTTTATTTATTTAATACAATATATAATGTACATTATTTTTCCTTATCAACGCAGTAGAATTATATACAATAACCACGGATACAGCATTAACATAGTTAACATAGGAAGATTTATTTCTTTACTAGCCTTCAAAAATCGACACAAGTTTTTCAAGATTTCACTAGAGTAATTTATCAACAACCCAATCATCTATATCGCTATTATTATTAATTCACTAATTTATGTAATTATGACTATTTCATCACCAAAATTGTAAACAAATCCACTCGTGAGTTTCAGACTTGGTTATGCGTGGTGGTGCTGAAGGCGTCGTGGATCGTGATAATCACGATCCGTTTCGCCGTAGTAAGGAAACGTTTCTTAATGATCACAATACGTTTTGACATATTCACATACCACGGAAAGTGAATATAAGAATCCGAAGTATTGAGTATATCAGGTTGTAATATTGTGAAAATGACAATACTGTTTTGAGCTAATCACAATACTACGTTCACGATCCACTGGATCGCTACAATAGCAATACTTTTTTCTCCGTGCATGTAATTATTCTAGCTAATATTCATTGTAACTTTCAATGTGCAATCATTATAATATTCCCGTGTCTTTCTTACAAAAATGAATAATAATTGATATGAAAAAAAAAAAAAAATTTGTAATGACCATTGAAAGTTTCAGTTAAAGAAATTGCCGGTCTCATAAGTGAAAAAATCTACCTAGTATATAAATATAACCAATAGAATTAAAAAATTTATTTTAAACAAATGACAATCGAATAGAATGAATTTAGTTACAATAAAAATTCATTATTTCTAAGTCAAAAAAATATAGGTTCCGGATAAGTAATCACCACCATATCATACACGGAAAAAAAAATTTCGTTCTGGTAACCTAACTGTAGAGTTACCACAACTATACACAGTTTACTATTCGTTGTAGAGTTACAGTAACATAATGTTATTTAGTTCTGATAACTCAACGTTGTTGAGCTCTCAGAGCTCAACGGGATAGTTCTTAGAGACCAACGGTATAGTTGGGAGCGCTCTACGTTGCGCAGTAGTGGAGTGCGCTGACATATTTCATAACCTTCTAAAATGACAAACAGAATTATTTTGTTACTCATCCATATTAGTAAAAATATATGAGGACAATTAAGTTTCCAGTTTATTTATTTAAGGAAATAGGTTTTTTTTTTTTTCAAATTGAATTTCGTTAGAACAGTTTTGTATTTATGGTTTTCAAGGTTCATTTGCAGTGACTGTTAATTTAATTTATTAGTTGAATATATTGTGATAAGTAATAAGTTATCGGAATACATTAAAAAGACCCAATTTAACACAAAATAAAATTTGTTTTCGTTTATTTATCTTTTCTTGTGCATATACGGTAGTGATTTTATGTCCAATATTTATTGATATAATTAAGAAAATAAGATAATTTTGTGACGACCATATTTTTATTTTACAAATAATTTTTATTTGTAGTATAAGTTCTATTATTATTTTATTTCTATTATAATACTATTCTTATTTGTCATATACAATTATTGTTGGCAATATAAATTCGTTCTGTCGCATTTATTTATTAAATTATCAATGCTAAATCGTAAAATAGTATATTACATACCTAGGCCAGTAAAATAAGAAAAGTCTCAGATCACATGTAATTGTTGGCCGAGGCGAAGCTGAGGTTGACAAACATGTGATCTGAGGCTTTACTTTTTACTGGTCAAGGTGTGTATACTATTTTTCTGCTCGACGTAGCCGGAATGTGGCAACTTTGTTTAGCGCAGCGGCCAGAAAGTTGCCACTTTCCGGCAGGAGGGCAGAAAAAAATTATTAAGCAGACTGCCAAAAATTTGTTATAGTCTCAGAACGATTCTGTAGAGTTGTGAGAGGTAAATAACGTTTAGCTCTCAGAGCTCAACGATGTAGAGTTGCAGGAGCCAAACGGTATTGTTACCATAAGAATACGTTAACCTACTGGAACTTTTTACAACTAACTAACTACTATAGAGTTCCTATAGCAAAATTTTTTTCTCCGTGTATACTAAAACCTTCTCCGAAATACGCTGCATCTTATGGTATAAGTATTATTCCGATGGGTTCAGTAGTTTTTGCAGTATAACCGGACAAAAAAAACCGGGTCTCCATTTATTAGTATAGATGTGGCCCTATATACTTGCTGACATATAAGTCATATGTGACCATTTCTGAGTTATATGTACGCACATGTACGTCATACGTGATCATATGCGATTACGTTTGTCCATATATGAGCCATATGTGATCACTGATCACTAAACTGATCATATATGATCAATCCTACATATGTACAATCAAATATGGACATTTTTTACCGAGTATATTGATCGTGAATTGCCAACGGAAATATCCTCTTTGAATCTTATTCTGACAAACAAATCGAACGATATACATAAAAGCACGCATTCATCTCCCCATTCAATACATTTACATCATCCATCACGAAAAATCGATCATTAATTCACCATTGTAGAAGCTCTCACTATCTCCCCGGTACATTTGGATTCAGCATCCATCTTACAGATCCCCAAATAAAAACACATTTCCAGAAATTGACCAGTCAGTCTGCGTCTTGGGAACAAGCTTTATCGATACCGCTTTTTCACACTCTACTATATTTCACCGGCTACCTCTAAAATGTTAACCGAGAAGCAAAACAATTTGCCTAATCCGAAAAATCGGTATGAAAAATTGAGCTTTTCTTCTGAGAAAAGAATATTCATATTTTGTCGGATTTGCTTCAGCAAAATACGAAAAATATTGGTATCTTTTTCTGCAATGCAGCCAGGTTCATCGTTATCTAAAGCAATTGAGCTGTAATGGTATTCATATCACACAAGTTATGTTTGGAAAATGTAACTCGGTCGTAAAGTACCGGGGAAATTTAAAAAAGCATGTAAATTCTTCTTAAAATTCACTTTGTTCTGTTCTATTTGATAAATAAATAAATTTGAACATATATGCATATTACGAACTTTTTATGGTGCTATAAAAATCTATCAGTTTTAAAAAATCTATTTTTATGGCGCGATATGAAATGCGTAATAAAAATGCATGAAAAATGTCATTTTAAATAAAATAAAATATTTTTTTAAGTATTTCATACTCTATTTTATTCGATATACATATTAAACATATATTATCAGATATAAAAAATTAGATATACAGTTTACATATTATATTAGAGAGAGAAAATACCGGAGCAGATACTATCATTTTGTCATATCACATTTACTTTAAAAAAAATGTGCACTTATTTTTTATGAATCTTACATTTTCACATTTCGATAATGTCAGCATGTGGAGTGCCAAAAAAATTAATAGAGAATTTTTTTGCTCATACAAGACTTATAAATAAAACATTAACTTATAAATTATGGTTCTCTTTTTGTTTCATTTTTTAATTTTTACGACGCTCAAACTTGGTAACGACCATTGTTGGCGATTTATTTAATAAATTTGCACTAAAATGGAATAATTAATCAGCTTAGAACTCTCGAACTCATATTCTGGTCCAAAATTATGAAAAAATTTGGATCATCCAAAAGTTCACGCCTCATAACTTTGATTCAATTTTAAAAATCTTGAAAGTTATTCAGTCACAAGTTTTTTTTAACACAAAAAATTTTATCTTGAATACAGAATTCAAATGACGGGAGATCTGAATCATTTTTCAGTTGACAAAAGATCCCAATAATTCTTTAGAAGTTATCCAAACCCCGGAAAAATGATTTCGATCAGTTGTATCTAATCGTTTCTTTACGGTTAACTTTAAAAATTGCCAACGTTCGACGTTTGGTCATACACGTTCGTACATTATCATGCATCAGCAAATATGGTCATTCATAAAATATAACTCTCAGAAGAAAGTACTCCCTTGAATTTTACGTTTTATAGAGATTACATTGTTCCTTTCAGATAACTTTTATCTCTACAAATGCTTTTACCAAATCTAAGTGTAACGATAAAATAAAAAATCTTTGACTTTCTTAAAATTTACAAGCAGCCATAAAGAACGTCTATTTCTCATAAAATTAATTCATACCTCTGTAACTTGAAAACTTCAATTTATTTTATCTAAGAGGTATCAATCAAAAGATGAGAGATATTTTTGGCAGCATAAAAAGTGTTCAATTTAACAAACCAATTTTTATATTAATCATTATTCAAGTATATTGTCTTAAAAATATAATTAAAAAATTGTTATTTTTCAATAAAATGATAAAGACTCCCCATAAACCATTTTTTCCTAACCCCCTAACCTAAAGTAGGTAAACACTATGAACAAAACAAATTTTATTTAAAACTATTGTTGTCTTTTATTTAATTATGTATTTAACTATCGAAAAAATAATTCTTAAGTTATACTGATTTGAATAATAATCCTAGTATTTAATCAATCTTTAACAATTTTTAATTTTTCCTATTGCAATTTATTATTATTATTATTATTATTATTATTATTATTATTATTATTATTATTATTATTATTCTAGAACGTATGTTTCGTTTTTCTCTTATATTTATTCTTTATTCAAAAATTATCCCGAAAAAAAATATGTATAAAACTTTATCAGAGCAGAACAGACTCCTTCGCGCTTAGCTTAAGAGTTCGTTTTCAATTGAGGAATTATAAATTCAAAAAAATTAAAAATTAGGCTGGTTCTTTTATTTTATTTTAGAGCTAAATAGTTTAAAAATAACTTAATATTACTCACAATATCATAGATTTACAAGTTTACGATTAATCGGAAGATACATTCATTATGCAATTTTAACTAATTCGTCAATTTTTTTTTATATTTTACCAAGTTTAAGGTCATAATTTCAACTCTCGCGCCCGATCGGAACTCACCTTAAGAAGGGTTTACATTTTTTCTCTCTCTCGCCCTCTATTGGACAAACGAAAGTATCTCTGTCATAGTTGTACAACAAATGGAATCTTAAAACGCATTTTATGCATAAATAAATGAAAATTTTCCAAAAAAGCGCTTCGCTCTTCGATAGATAATTAAATTATCTATCGAAGAGCGAAGCGTTTTTTTTTTCGAAATTTTATCACATACATGAGAAAAACACGTTTGAAAATCAACTATAAACCGCTCTTAACTTGGGAGTGTCCAAAAAATTTAGGCATATATACATACTGACACTCGGGTTTCGTTAGACAAAATGTGCGCAGCATATCCGCTATTATCTATCTTCCCCTAGGGCTTATTTTACTACAGTCGAATAATTTTGACCTACTTTAATATAATTAAACAGTTTGCTCTGTACGTTAAACATCTTTATTGTTATTTCAAAATTATTTAAAAATGATCCGACCACTACCAAATTTTTTTCTGCATGTTCTGTAGATAGTTCTCCATACGATAACCCTCCAATTTTTTGATCTGATCAAAAATCGAATTTTAGCATGCCAAAAACGACCAAAATTTTGGGTAAAATTCAACTTTTTTTTTAAAAACACCGCCATTTGGTCAATTTTTAATATTTTTTTTTAACCGTGGGTCATCGTACAAACAACATCTTCTAGTTGAACGAGAATTTTTTTTTTGGTTTTATCCACGGAGAAGGCCGGAATCACTCCAGCAATGGAGGACCTTTTTTTTAACGCCGTCGGAGATCGCGTGTAACTCGGATAATATTTAATTTTTTTCTCCAAAAATTTTACTGTATATTTTAAAAATATGTATTAATATACCCTTAAAATTTTTCAAAAATTCATACAGGATTTTTTTTATTTTAATTCCCAAAAATTGCCTTTTTTTTAGGCTGTCACACTGGTTGTGCCCCTTAATTATATAAATTATCAATATTATCATAAACAGTTATCGATATTTTTTTTTTATCACAAACATCTTTTAATTAAGCTTCATTACCCGGGGACCCTTAATATTTTTAAAACATTTCCACCCTTCAATATTAAAGACTACATCATCCACTTGCCTAACCACTAGCAGCTTAGCAGTTAAAATTCTCAAATTGTAGAATTCCGTGCTGAAAACTGTTAACCATTACCCCGGCGTTAGCACTTTATCACCACGGCATCTTATTCTTGATTTCAATTCCGTAACGAGTAGTTCGCCTGCTGTAGAATTATTATCCGCCAAGTGCATCCTCAGCAGGATGCTAAACTTGAGAGTTCAAAGCTGCTGAGAGTTACGATTTTCCTTGGCGCCGTTATAATAATATACCACGACAGCTTGAGCACAAAGAACTATGATATTACATTATTTTTATTCTTCCTCCTCTTTTTTATCTATCTTCCCTTTTACCTCTTTCAACAAAGAATATTTTCACCCAAAATTATTAATTTTATAAATAAAATACCCAACAATACTTAACCATGAATTAAACATCGGCCATCAGTCTCCATCTTAAAATAAAAAAACCACCCCAGAATTTATTCATTCTATAAAATTCAAGGAAAAGTCCTTGACTTACAACTTATACTTTCAAGATCGAGTAAATTTATTAGAATTATTTACATTACATTTCTGGTGCTAGGTCACAAGTAATAAGAAGTGTCTCCACTTTTGGGATTGTTTATATTTTTGGTTCTTAAATCATGTTGGAGCATGTCATTACACAAACTCCAAAAAACCAACCAACTTACAACTATTGAACAAAAAAAAGCAGAAAAAAGTGAAATCCACAGATTCGGTAGAATCTGGCGCCAAGTTCCGTTCAAATCCGTTGTAAACGGAGCGCCAGACTACTGACTATGTTTACCGTAAGCAGAACGGTATTTTGAGGTTGCAAAATTTTATTTAATTCTACGGTACTTCTTGTTCCTAAATTTTATATTATAACAGTAATTCATGCTTTATTTTAATGATATTAATTAATTATATTCAATTATAACAATTAATCTACTTGAAATTATTAAGTTTTATCAGCACAAACTATAGCAAGCTCAAAAATTTCGATCCTGACTTTTTTTCTATGTAAAAAGTGACATGCCACAGACTAAATAATTTGAGAATGCATGGTAATCTTCCAATAGATGGGAAACTACAGTTAAAAAAATACATTTCACAGCTTGCATCTACATCCGCCAGGGTGCGCTGGAATTGTTTTTACATAAACTGTAGCTTCAAGGGGATAGTTTGCTATAAAAAATGCAGCCAACGCGAGATTTAAGTTGGTACCAATTGTAAATTTTTATTATAATTACAAAAATTACTAAAATCCGAACAAAAACAGTTTCACTGTAAAAAAATCGCGCCAAGTCCACGTTCATAAGACTATTAAGAAAAAAAAAATTTCTTTTTTCTTTACAAAAGGATATAAAATAAAAAAATTAAAAAATCCAAGTAACCGATATGATTGTATTTGATTTTCGGAAATTAAAAAAAAGTTTATTGTAAATTTAAAAATTAAAAAAAAAATTTTGGAACGTACTTGGTGTGCGTCATTGTGTATTTCAATTTTTTTAAAGTCCTGGTAAATAGATTTTACGAATTTCATTAAAAGTCAAATATTTTGCAACCACGCACACTAAATACGTTCCAAATTTTTTTTTTTAATTTTCAAATTTACAATAAAATTTTTTTTAATTTCCGAAAATCAAATACAATCATATCGGTTACTTAGATTTTTTAATTTTTTTATGTTATATCTTTTTGTAAAGAAAAAAGAAATTTTTTTTTTCTTAATAGTCCTATGAACGTGGACTTGGCGCGATTTTTTTACAGTGAAACTGTTTATGTTCGGATATATATAACTAAAGTTTTCAAATACTTTTTGCTATCTCCTAAATTCATTTTTTATTCGACTTTTTAAACCGAGGCTACGACATGTTAAGATATGTTCGCATTGGAGAATTTCTTTTTAGTTTATTTCCTTGTCCCGATGAAAAGTGAGGAGATGCAACCGCTGAGAATGGTTTAGCTCCATCGGGGTGATGACTTGCTTCTATTCCTCAGCTTTTATCGTATTTCTTTTCCAACATTATCTTTCTACATACATACATTCAACGGCTGTATCTCAACGATATATCCTTACTCCCGTTCATGCTTCAGCATATTCTGCGGCCACAAAATAAAGGTCAGTTGCGAAGACACAAGGATTCAACGAGAGTTTTTTTTTTTTTTTTTTTTTTTTTTTTTCATAGCGGATATCCTTTATTTTTTCCCCTTCTTTATCTCCTTTATCTAGGCATTTGGAAAAGAGCTTTCAGCTAAGCCGCATGGCGCTTCGATATCTCTTATTCTTTATACACCTAGAAATATCTTGGGACAAGCTATATCACGATTATAGTGATCTTCGAAGATCCATTCAATCGCGGAGTATCAAAAAATAAGTATGTCTATAAAGAACGTGTAAAATCCAACTAAACACCTATTTCTTATCAGAAGGATTTGGCTTACACCGTAAATTTTACGTCTATAGTTATACTTATACTTGATATCCTATAACTCGTAAGCCATCGACCAATTCGTTGATGGCTGAGTAATGATACTCCCGGTGACAACGTGCCTCCGAAAGTTTCTCACCCTTCCTTTTCTTGTGTGATCAACTCCTGTAGGGAAAAAATTAGTAAAGGAATTGATTTTTGTACAGTGAAAAAAATTACTCGATTGAAAAATATTCTTGATTTAAAAACAAAATTATTTCGAAAAAATCGAGTGTCTTAATTTAATCATTTTTTGTCTTTAAACTCATTTTCTTAGAGAATAAAAATTCAAAATTTACGATATTAAATAGTAAAAATGCCTATAAAAGTAGTCAATATACAGATTTTTACAATTTAACATTGTAAATTTTTAAATGTAAAGTATGAAAGTCAAGATATTGAACGTCTAGTCCGGGAGTATGATGTAACAATTTTTTTGGTTTTCTTTATAAATTTTATATGCTTGGTTGAAGAAAAATGATTCATTAGATATACTCTGATTTAATTTGAAAAATAATACACTTAGACGATAATGTTTTTGTCGTTTTATTTTTTATCGAAAAAAATAATAGCGGAATGATAAAATTTACGAATGTCGAATAAGAAGCTTAAGTATTTTACTAATAAACGAAATTGTAAGAGGTTAAGCACCAGAAAATGAGATATACGGCAGATTAATATTTGTATTGAATGACGAGGATGAAAATAAAAAAATTTTTGTGATCGGAAAGGAATGAACGAGAAGAGTTCGCATATCAGTGACATCTAATGGCGAATAGCGACATTATAAGACATTTAATGTAATATTTTTACGCACTTGGCCGACTGAAAAAGAAAAATTTATTGATTAAAAAGAAATAAGGTAAAAGTACCGTTTTTTTTTAATTTTGTTTTAAATTTCGTTTTCCTTCAGAATTTTAAACTTGTAGTTTCAAACACGTTTCTTCATTCAAAATAGCGTAAAAAAGTTTTTAAAAAATATAAAAAAAACAAATTTCATACTTGCACCAATTCTGAAACGTATTTGATACTTCTTTTTAATGATTTAATAGACAAGAGAAATTCGAGAATTTTTGATATTCTTGAAAGAAGTTGATAATATCTTGATTATTTTTTTTTTAGAATTGTTTATTAATTTAAACAATAAAAAACAAAATTAAAATGTGGATTATCTCTTTTGAAAATAATAAAGTGCTGCGTTGAATTAGTGAAATTCTTTTATGACGAACACTTTATTTTCTTTACCCTCGAATTTTATTTCTTTGATTTTGTTCCTAAATTTTCTCAACTTTATTGAAACTGAATATTTAGAAATAAGAGTGAAATTTTAAAGACAATATTTTTCTTGGATCAACTATTTTTTTCCGCGAAGATATAAAATATAAGAATCCTCAAAGTTTGAGGTACCGCATAATTTTTAAAGAATTTGTAGATTCAGTGCGAACATTGCTTGACTTTAAAACTTTTTTTTAGAGTTTGTTTTCAAGGTTTTGCAATGTTTCAAAGGAAAATTTATTACTGTCGTCAAGGTTTATCTAAAATCAGTTGACATTTTGAAAAGCAGATAAACGTAAAACAAAAATGATGACGTTTATTTATCTAAAATGTATAATTAAAATGATACTGGCAGTGATGTGTCTGCTCCTTGTACAGCAAAAGCTTCCGCTTCAGCTTTTGCTGGCGATGACAAGTTTTGGCTAACACATCTCAGAGCGCTGTTAAATCTAAACGATGCAGAAGAAACTTTGTCGTGGGTGGTAGAGCCAGAGCTCTTTCGTTCTTTTAGTTGAGATACAGGAGATCATGACAAATTATGACACAAAGCGCTTGTGAGGTTCACTTTAATACATTTTATGTAAATTATGGCGGAGCTGAAAATAATATATTACAGATTTGTTAATGCGACGTGGGTGAACGTTTACTTACAAATGTGTAATTAAACGTAGCTTTACAGCTCCCCGGTGTACACTTTTAGTAATTTAATGCATGGTTCACTCAGGCGTGTCAATAGTAATGGGGTTTCCTGATTTACACTGAAATTCTCCAAATCCTACCAGTTAGAGAGATTGTTTCCGACCACTCGATATTAGCTGTTTCCTTCAGCTTTGAAATATTTCGAAACTTTAAGCTGGACTTTGAAGAAGTTCAAGGCTAAACTGAAACAAAAAAAAAGTACAAAAGTACTTTTTTCTTATTTTCACTCAAAAAAATCCTAAATTTTTCCTGAGTGAAATTATAGATACATTAAAATAAAACCACTTTGTTCAAAATTTTTTTCTGAAATATTCAGTTCGAATTAATTTGAGAAATTCATTCTTGAATCAAAAGCATAAAACTTTTAGATGGACAAAAAAAATTTCCTATTTAAAAATTTTACGAATTAAATGAAGCACTCTTCTATTTTCAAGCAAAATAATCTGTTTTTTTTTTGTGCAATGTGTCTTAAAATAGATTTACATAAAAAAAAATTTTTTTCTGGAATTTCGAATGACAAAAGTTGTTCTTAAACCAAAAATATGAAACTTGTAAAGAGAAACCAAATTATCATTAATTTTTAATTATTGCGGTTTTTAATGTCGAATTTGATTGTATCTCACAAAGAAAATGAAATATACTTTCGATTCTTAAATTTCGAAAGCCTTTTCACTAAAAAGAACCAAATTTCAAGAGAAAAAATTCTTGTATAAAAATAATTGGTTCTTTTCAAAATAATTTTCTTCACTGAGAAAAAATAGAATTTTCAAAATACTTTCATTAATAAAATTTTTTTGTCACAAGTAACATATTTTTAATAATTATCGAAAATATATCATTTTTTTTTTAAGAATAGGTCGACGTGTTGAAAGCGATTTTCACTTAATTCAAACCATAGCTATTTTTTTATGCTTACCAATTATAGTAAAGACATACATTAATACTCTACTATCAAGAAATTTGAATTTAAATAGTTCATTTTTCCAAATTTTTGGATTAAAAAATTTTTTCCCGAACAATCATTTTCTTTCATTCAGTATTGGATCAAAAAAATTTTTCTTGCATCAAGTAGTTTTTTTTTAATGTCAAAATATTTGTTTTAAATTTTTAGAATTTTCAAAACTAGTTTTTACAATGAAATTAAAAACAATTATAGCATAAAAAATGAAAAAACTCAACAGAACACGAAAAATATTTTTTGCTTCACTACTATTGGGATTAAGCAAAACTATACCCATGCAAATTCATATCGCGGTGAGAATTTCTTAGTAACGAAAGCGTAATGCTGGAATAATCGCGATTTAGATGACAATATTCGCATTGGTGCTTGCACAGAAACAGTGTGAAATAATCCAGCCTCCTAACATAAGGTTGTTAGCAGTATTCACTGGATTTTACGACTAGACGAGACTAGAAACGTGTTTATGTCGTTAAAGCTTAGGTTTATGCTTCGGTTCAAGTTAGCATTGTACTGAGCATTTAAATTTACATCTTGATCGAAGCTGATTCCTTGTTCCCAACATAAGGAAGCATCAAAATTTCGTAGTCAACCATCAGGTTCATTGTTCATTGCTGATTGTTGTTGAAAACTTGCTTCGGAGACACGTTTATCGTCCAGTCTCTTGGGAACAGACTGCCATATGCCTTATCTTATCTTAACCTCAAATTCAACCTAATGCTATTCCAGTGTTTCTTATCTTACGGTCAAGTTAGTCGTAATAGTGTACTGGTGGGCTCGTAGATGTTTATGTAGGAAAGACCTCCAATCTACATGTATATAACAAAATGCTTTTACGATTCAACTCTGCAAAACTTTTTCGTTTAGATTGGATATCTAAATCCAAAGTTGTTCACCACTTGTCTAGCTGATATCCATGATCTCATTTCAAAAAACTTTTTTACTCTTTTTTCGTGCTAGAGGATTAGCTGGCTGTGAATATTCAATCGACTGAGTACAAACTTAAGTCTCTTTCAATTTTGGCATGTTTTTTTATCAATTTAAGTTACTTTGTTTAAGCTTTGATCAAATTACACAAATATATCAGCGATGGATGTCTAGAGACTTAGAAAAAATAAGATACTGATTAAACATTATTTCAATCTGTTTCACAATTAACTTAAAAATTTACTGATTGGTTGATTTTTGAAAATTTTTTAAAATCTCTGGAAATTTTTTCAAAACATTTTTTTGGAATTTGGAATTTTTTTGAGACATTCGACTCATTCAAGAAAAATGTTTTTTGATTTTTATATTTTGAATAATCTTTAAAATGATTCGATTGATTAATTTTAAATCTAATTGAATTTAAATCTTAATAAATACTTCCAAAATTAATATCACGCGTTTTAATTAGTTGATTCGATCTAAAGATATCGTACACTAGAAATAATTTATACACATATATACGGATGTTCATCTGAAAACACTGAGAAAAAAAAATACTTTTATTAAGAAAATTTTCTTAATACAAGAATTCATGTTCTTGAAAATTCTCAAGAATATATATTCTTAGCTCAAGAACTTGTTAAATTGATTGAAATAATTTTTACTTAATTTAAATAAAACTATTCTTTTGTTTAACTATTATCCTAAGATAAATATTGATGCTCTTCTTTTCAGAAATTAATCATTTTTTAACTTCCCGCTAAGAAAATCGAAGATTTTCAAAAATCGGGAAGTTATTGTTTTCACCCCGTTTTGCAAAAATCGAGTTTTCATCAGATCTCGACGTTTGAAGGTCACAGGAAGCTTCCCTGACTATCCCCGCGAGGTTGTCACGGTGTCTGTATGTGTGTGTGTGTGTGTGTGTGTGTGTGTGTGTGTGTGTGTGTGTGTGTGTGTGTGTGTGTGTGTGTGTGTGTGTGTGTGTGTGTGTGTGTGTGTGTGAAAGTATGTGAACCGCTTATAACTTTTGAACGGCTTGACCGATTTCATCGCGGTTGGTGCCATTCGAAAGGGCTTGACCAAACTTAGATTTTGAAAACTATTTGGACCGATTCAGATCAATAGATTTTGAGAAATCTTAAAAAAACTGAAAAAAAAATTTTTTTCAAATGTGGTTTTTTTGGAATAACTTTTAAACGGCTTAAAGGTTCAATCCCAAAAACTAATCAGCTCTTAACCTCAAAAAACCACGTCGATCGCCACCAGTCCGGTCAAAATCGGTTGATTCGTTCGAGAAATATCGTGAACGAAAGAAAACCGAAAAAAGTGTTTTTTCGGAATAACTCCAAAATTCCTAGCGCGATCAATTCAAAATTTGAGATTCTTTGTGAGGCTTGAAAAACTGCGTCGAATGCTTCTAACCGCGTAAAAATCGGTTTATTCATTCAAAAGTTATTGCGGTTTAAAAATTCAAGAAATAGTGTCTTATCAAATCTCTATCAGACTTTTGAGCTCGAAGTGCTTTAAAGCATAGAAAAGCAATCTCTTTGAGCTCGGAGAGCTCAAAATAACCCATAAATTGTATTTTTGAGCTCGAAGAGCTCAAAAACGTCATTGGTGCAATTTTAAGCGCCTAAATATGGAATTAGCGGGAAGTTGCAGGGATGGCCTTCAGGGTCAACCGTTTTCCTAATTTTTTTTCTCAATGAATAATCAGAATAACTTATAGAGGCATCAAAACATTGAAATCTGATAGAAACTCAATATTCTGGAATCGGACCTCATTCAATAACTTTCCAATTTTTGAAAATTTTCTAGAGAAATAAGTTGAACGAGTTCAATTCATAATGGATATAGATCAAACCAAAAGTAATTACCAACTTAATGAAACAAGTTATTGCAGATTATTTTTAATTTATAGAAAAATTTTTTCAGTTGTTATTTTCAATAAATAGAACTCCATTATTCTTTTCAATTTTTTTTTCTATCCATGAGATGATTTTTTGAAAAAAAATATTTTTTTTTGTTAACTTGGACAAAAATTAATTGATTGACAATTTTATAATTATTATTGAACTATAAAAAAAATTTAATTCATTTTTGAAGTTTTTTTGGAAACGTCGGGTAATTTTGTTGCTATTTTGGATTTTTTTTTTTATTTTTTTACTGTAAAAATGTGAATTTGTGTTTGTTCTAAAATTTTAAATCCAAGAGGTCATACTCGTTTGAAATTCATGATTTTTATTTTAACCTAAAAAGTAAAATGACTGTTGAATTTTCCTAGTGCTATATTTCGATAAATAATTTAATTAAAGTTAATTAAACGCTAAAAAAATTCTGTATAAAATCTACATATGCTCAATTAAATTATCTACGCAAACTAAATAATTTCAATTGAAAATTATTCTAATTTAATAGATTGGATGATTGCTCGCGGTTTCACGCGTTTAAATTAGCTAGTGCTCTCGTGGTCGGGTACCGCCCACCATTCTATTAAATTTTAGTTTCTGGAGCCTACTAACAATCTGAATTCTAATTTGTCGTAGATATTTCTAAGAGAGAATAAATAATAAACTATAATTTTAATTATAATCTAAAACAATTTTAGGCGAAAATGAACTTCCGTTCTCAAGCGTGAATGAATTATTCACTGCAGAATCTTTTAGTACTCAATCATCTTTCTACAAAAAAGTGTATCCACCCTCACACTCTTGATTCTTTAATTTTTTATCCGTCTAAATATCCGGCGGACCAGAGGAGAAAAATAAATTTGATTGGCCGATGTCTTGACTGTTCTGTTATCAGCTTGAATTTTTTGCAGTATTTTATAAACGAGTAAACGATCAGAAAGTAAAGGACGATGGAGAAATAAATATAAAAAAAAAAAAAAAAATGACAAAAAATGCGGTAGTTTAGTGGAGGTTGGTTGAAAGACTCACCGTCAAAGGGACAAAGGATGATAAATGGAAAGCAACGGAAATTTAAAATACGCTGTTAAAGGTTCTTTATTTTCTGACTCATACTCTCGACGTCGTGCTCTCTCGCTCTCTCACTTTGTCTTTGTCTCTGCAGACACCATCTTTAACCACCTGCCGAGACTTAAAAACACCCATTGAGCTGTGAAAAAAGTTATGTGTCAAAAATAAGCCAGCTATTTTTGTAGGGGAGGAGAGTCAATTAAACTCGCTAGAGAATAGGGTAATAATAAAAAAAAAAAAAAAAAGGAAAAAATTAGGGCAACCCGGCCGATAGATGGACAATAAAGTTGGTTTTTACTTTGTTAAAAATTGAGGGGGAAATTTTTTGTTTGATTTGTTTATTTATGCCAAGGTCTACTGGCCAAATGGCAAATATGAAAAAAAAGTTTGGAAAATCCAAAAGCGTACGCCTCATAACGCTCATTCATTTTTTAAGAAAAAATAAATTGTGTAACTGATAAAAAAAAAGAAAATTATAATTAAGTAATTTCTTACAGAGTATTTTTTTTTTTTAAATATCAGCGCCCTTTTTTCTTGTTATATGCGTACGCAGTCTAAAAAAATCTAGCTTTATCAAGTGGCGCCATAGTTTTCACGTGACAAATAAGAAAAATTCGTTTGTCTTTGTACGGTTATATCGTAATAAATTTTAATAAAAATTCAATTTAAAAAAAAAATACGTAAACTAGGCAACTGATATGAAATACGGACCCAGTTCATCGCATTCGTAAACTAATAAAAAAGGTCCGGTCTTGAAATATCAATTTGTTCGGGAGTAATCATTGGTACATCCAAAATGGGATGACATCCGGACATCCACGTAAAATTCTTTTCAAAACGTTTTTTTTTTAAAATAGCTACATGAAATGATTTTAGAAAGTAAAAGATGGTTTGATTTAAGTGTTTTCTCCGTGTACATCTACTTATATTATTGTATAAGTGTAATATGGTTGTGATAGAGACATTTAAAGATCACAAAATTGCTTGACCTTGACGAGTCGAGTATAAAGCACAACCTCACGCGCTTCGCGCTATGAGGCGTGCAATACAAAAGAATACATGATAAAACAGTAAATTATACAGTATTATAAGTAAATTACTACTAATATAAAAGTGTAACTAAACTCTAAGGGTTTTTAACCATACTATTTACATAACTTAAAATTAAATTAAAGATAATTACATCGATTATTGAATAAAGACTTATTTATAAGATTTTCCTAATACTAATAACAAAAATGGAATTGACAGTTTCACTTTAAAACAATTTGAGAGTATTAACTTAATCTTCAAGTATCCAAATTTAGCAAACAGTCAAAGATTTTGATCTTGAATAAATCAAGACTAGACGCATTTACAATCTCAGGTGGTAAGTTTTGCCATAAACGAATAGCAGTAACAACAAACGCACCCTCATAAAAAGTAGTCGCAAAGTTAGGTATCTTAAAATTGACATCATTTCTCATAATGGCTAAACGATCGGAGCGTCTAGCGTCAATATCATCTATAAATAATTCTCGTAAGTAAGTAGGTTTTCCAACTGCCAATAATTTATAAAAATAGGTAGATAAATAATATAATCTACGATTAGTAATAGATAACCATTTCAGTTCACGTCTGTAAGGGGTGACATGTTCATCTCGTCTTAGATTATAGATAAAACGAATAGTAGAATTTTAAAGCTCGCTGTAATTTCGAATTATTTTCGGTAGTTGCATTTGTTAGAATAATAGAACAATAATCAATGAGTGGTAAAATAGTTGCTGAAACTAATAACCTTCTAATATCCAAAGTATAAATGTTTTTCCTCAGTTTTAAGCTATACATGGCTGAATTTATTTTACTTACTACCTTTGACACATGTAAATTCCACGATAATGTATTAGTAAGTGTTTTTGAGGGTTTATTTAAATTAAACTGTAAGGGTCATCAGTCAAAATCAAAATAATGGCCATAAAAATCAAGGAAAGTAATCAGTATGGTGTCAAAATAGATAGAAAGTTTTCTTATCGACAAAAATAAGGAGTTTTATAAATTATTTACGCAGGTTTGTCATAGATAACGTTGTTAGTCATTTCTATCTTGCAAAGTCTAAAAATATTTATGATCAAGAAAAGTTAATTTAATTTTTAATTTGTTGAATTTATACTTTAGACTTTTTTTTTAATTTTCAAAATTGATGGAAAAAAATTTTTATCAATTTTTAAGCTTAAAATAAATATAAAATTTTTTTTTGAAATTTTGTGAGCGGTGCAAAAAAATTAATAAATATTGATCACAGGTCGTTCAAAAAAACAAGAATTACTTTATGGGAGAACACCACTGTGACGATCGAAAAAAAGAGGTGATTTTCGGGAATTTTTTTAACAGGGAAAATAAAGGAATTTGGGAATCGGGTTTTTTTTTTATTTTATTAAGGGTACATTAAAGATTATTACCCTAAATTTTTATAGAAAAATATTTAATTATTACAAAGTTATTAACAATCTCGTCGAGCACTGGAGAAAATTTCCCCCCTTCACGGTCGGTTCAATAACTCAAAAACGGATCATCTGAAAATAAAAACCCAAATTGCTTTTTAATCAGTAAGGATGTAGTTATCATCACACGTACGGAATTTGAAAAATTTTTATTTTAAAGATTTTTATAGCCGGATTAAAACACAAAAAAAACAGTAAGAATAGTGAGAAAATTTTCAATTAGTCGCCATTTTTTTTTAAATTAAAATTTTCAAAATTCTGTACGTGCGACGATAACTACATCCTTATTGATTAAAATGCAATTTAGGTTTTTATTTCCAGATGATCCGTTTTTGTTATCGAACCGACCATGGAGGTGGAAATTTTTTCTAGTGCTCTACGAGATTATTAATAACTTTGTAATAATTAAATATTTTTTAATAAAAATTTAAGGTAATAATCTTTAATGTACCCTTAATAAAATAAAAAAAATCCGATCCCCAAATTTCTTTATTTCCCTGTCATAAAAATTCCCAAAAATCACCTCTTTTTTTCGATTGTCACAGTGTTCCCCCTTAAAAAAATGACAATTTTTTATCCAATTTCCGCAGTCAATTTTCATCGAAATCACAAATTGAACAGCAAGCTACTATTTTATTGATAAGAAAATATCTTTAATAATTTATTATTCCATTAAATAATTTTTGACTCGATTGACCCTTCGCTCCCTGCATACTGAATTACTTGATCGTTCTCGGGTTGAATTATTGTAATATTTGCATAAGCTTTCAAATTCATTTAAATCAATCAGATAATAGAGGAAATAAATTTACCTTGGAAATCTGCTGATGTAAAATACACACATGAATGAATAAATAAATAAAATAATAATATTTATTAAATAAATAAACAGCAGTGTTTACCAAAAAAAGGATAACAAGTTAACTAAAATTTTGTGCCAAAATCCATATCTACAATAAAACTTTTTGGCAAGTAAATAATGTTCGGTGGATTGTATATAGATAGATATCTTTCCAATCACGTACTAAATTCATCGAACTGGACACAAAAGACTAGAATAGATAAAGAGATCAAATTACTAGGCGCTAGTGTATTATTGTTGGGCTTTATTGTGCTATACTCAATTCGACCTCTATTTATTTTTGTTCCGCAACCTTTTTTCTCATTACTTTGCAGTAAGGCTTCCACTTGCTTACTAAGGAAAAATCTGGTTTATAAAACACTGATTGCAAATTTTGTTTTTATTTTTTGATTCGGGGTATCGATAATCTGTAATAAAACGCGAATAGAATTTATAAGCGAAGTATAAACATTATTTATTTATTTATTTATTAATTAATTAATTAATTAATTTATTTATTTATTTATTTATTTATTTATTTATTTACTTATTTAATTATTTATTTATTTATTTATTTATTTATTCATTATGATCGAACATAAACAGCTTAAAGTATTTGTTCTGCGTACAATACTTGAGTGACTTAAATTTGCAGAATCGTTTTTTTTAGAAGTATAAGTAAATCTATTTTAATCCTGATAATAAACAGCCCGGAGCGTTAATCCATCAAAGTGGACGTTTCTTCAGTTGAGTCAGACTATTGATTTCTGAATATACCAGGATATGTATATAATGTGCAGTAAAAATAAACTTAATCGGTCAATTAGTTCTTGAGATATCATGTTATAACTTTGAAAAATTAAAATGTTTTCAATTGTCAATCAGTAATTAGCTAATTAGTAATAAAAAAGAGTAAGTGATTTAACTCTACACTGATAAAAGGATTTATTTGTATCAAAAAATATTTGTTAATAGTTAACAAATCATTCATTAGAGACCACTTTTTAGTAATAAACTGAATTAAAATGATTTGTTTGCATTTAATAAATCTGATATTTATTTATTAAATATTAATGAATCTTTTTAAATACTAAGAAATATTTGTTAAGGACTAGATAGTGGTCTCTAATAAATGATTTGTTAAATATTAACAAATATTTTTAACTATAAACAAATCCTTCTATCAGTGTATCAATTTTAGTCAATTCTACTATATATTGATCGTTCCCAAAACTATTTCTATTAGTCGATACTTTGCCGAGCTATCGTAAACACTAACTTTCGAAAAAGTTATCGATCAGTTTTACTCTGTACTAACTTTTGGCTATTACATCAAATTTAATGATTCGAAGTTTGTAAAATAGAAACTTTTAAAAATTTATTGATGTCCGAAACACTATTATGCACACAAAAAAAAATGTTAACTTGGACTAAAAACATTTTTGTCTTCAAAAATTTGTTCTTGGACTGAGAAAGCTCTATCATAATTTAAGAAATTTTTTTTGATTGATATTGTTAAAAAATATTTTTTTTTATTAAAAAACGATTGAGTCTTAAGCTCAAAAAAAATTTTATTAAAAATTATCAATGTTCTTGGCTTGAGAATATTCATTTTTTTCATCATTGTAAGTATATTAGAAAATTTGCCCGAGATCCGACTCGAACCCTGATCGAAATGCGCTCTGCACAAAAAGTGATACCACTTAACAATCACAGTTCGCTTACCAAACTCATCTTATTAGTTAATTAGTTAATTAAAAATTTTCTTGAGTCAAAATGTTTGTTCTTTTTAGGTACAAAACTCGAATGATGAATTCTCTTATAATAAAAAAAACTAGGTCGTATAATTCTTATTGCATCAAAGTTATATTAATCGAACAATAAATAAATTTCTAAGTATTATGAAGATGCTTTAATTAAGAGACCTTGTGGATATTGTCTCTTTGAAATTATTATATCCATAATATTGAAAGAAGGGTTCCCAAAGTTATTGGTAGTGCTTAATCGTTTAGGACAAACCGTATTGTTGAATAGCGATTTCGAATTGTTATATTGACTATCTTCGGTTTAACTAAGAGAAATATTGCTCTTGGGACAATCTATTGTTGTCATAGCAATGAAGTATTGAAAATATTATGATATAAATAGCTGTTGTTGTTATCTATGACCTATTCTTCTGACTAAGATTTATCAATACAAAGGATTATTGATAATGATGGTCATGAATGATAATAAATAGATCCTTTCTGTTATTTTCTGATATAATCATACAAAAAAAAGTTATTTATTATAAAAATTTTTGAGTGTGACAAAATCGATGTCTAATCAAATTATAAGTTTTATTAGAAATTTTAATAGCGCGCTGTGCGCGCCTTAATTTTAACCAATAAGGAATCAGGTCCCATTTTTTTGCGAGTTTCGACTATTGACTAACTTCACACTCTCATGTATTTTTATTGTAGGGATAAACTTGTCTCCAATAAAATAAAATCAGCTTAATTAGTAAAATTTTTCAACTTTATCATTTTTTATAAAAATCTCCAGTACAAAATTATTAACAGTTATAATTGTTGAATATACCTCTTGAATTTTTTTTTAAATAATTTTTAGTAAGAAAATTATCCAATGTATCGCTAGATATCTGCACGCAGAAAAAAATTTTGTTAAGATAACCTAAGATATGTTGTGGTAACAAATTAATTTGTTAACGTAGGGATAACAAATTATAAGTTGAAATAACAAAATTTAGGTTATAACAAAGTTATTGATATGTTATAACAACAAAAGTTTTTTGTTACGATAGCAAAATCTTTAAGTTGATTCGACAAAATACTTTAGTTGGCACAACAAATTTTTTTGTTGAAACAGCAAAATTATACTATTAAAATAACAAAGAGAATTTGTTGGAGTAACAAAGACAATTTGTTAAAGTAATTAAGAGAATACATAATTTAAAAATATGCTATAATCAGCTATAGCTGATTTGGAAAATATTTTAACAACAAATTAGTTTTGTTATTGCAACAAAATCATTTTGTACCAGCAAAAAAGTTATTTTGTGACAGCAACAAAATGATTTCGTTAAGGCAACAAATTGACTTTGTGAATTAACAAATTGGTTTGTTAGTACAATTTGAAACATTTTGATAATGCAACTAATGGATTTATTGCTATAACTACACGGAAAGAAAATTGTACGAAAAATTACAATGAAAACATCGTAATTTTTAGTATCGGATATTGCAGTGCCGGACCAGAACTCAAACATCGTAATTTATACGATGCAACATCGTAAATTTCTATCACTCAAATTAAAAAGAAGTTTAGGTCACCGAAAAAATAATTCTGTATCATCCAGGAATCGAACCCGGTGTCCTCTCCGCCTCAAGTCCAAGGTTTATTCCCTCACGCTATCGGAGGGATTAACTAAAGTTTCTGTTCAGTCACATAATAAGACCCTCGATACAGTAGTTGGTTATCTTTCGGTGGTGGCGTCGCAAACTACTAGACTCTGTCTCTCTTTTATTAAAACATATAGTATGCGTCCTTATTCACTTGCTCTTACGGAAAAAAAATTTACTAAATAACATCGTAATTTTCAATAATTCAAATTGTATTCTGTAGACGGCAGCATCGTAAAAATCGAGATACTGAAAGTCTAGTCCTAGATTACGATGTTACTATAGTAATTTTTCATAGGATTTTTTTTCAGCCATATCAAAGCAAATTTTTAAGGGAGTTGGGAAAGAACGGATAGGGGAAAGGGGGGACCTACTCAGTGGGAATTTTTCCGTAATTGAAAAAATAATCAGACAGCCCAGACTGGGAATCGAACCCAGATCTCTCGGTTACGCGCCAAGGGCTCTACCAGTTAAGCTATCCGAGACAAGTACTGACTACTTTATTCAGTCACGTATATATATAATAGGATTTTTTTTCCGTGTACACTCATTTGTTACCAGAACAAATTTTTCAGTTATCCCGTCTAAAAAATTTTAAATAAATTAAAACTATCATTAAACAAAGAATAAAATAAAAACTTATCGAATATATGTGTTAATTTGGAAAGCTTTTCCGAGTTAAGAAAAGGTTTTAAGACCATTTCTTTATCTTATCCGTTAGCTTACGGTTAAAAGCTTTCAAATACTCGTTCAGCGTTCATCCGCTGGCTCAGCCACCCTATAAAATCCACAAACTGTCCTTTAAACTCAATTAATCATTTACGAGATAGTTTATTAAGAACAGTCCGATAAGATACAGAATAAAATTATTTCTCGACACCAGAATAATTGCTCTGCATTCAAATTAGGTTAAAACATTACTCTCGACTATTACAGTCGGGTAATATCAATAATACCTATTAGAAATAATAATAAATAACTATCGCAGAGGATACTCGGTCTCATCTTCAACAGTATCGCTCATTATATTGTAATTTATGGAGGCTCAGACCTTGAGCTCAAATTTATTCCAGTAACTTTCTGCGAAAACTTGTATCGAACGAAATTTACTTAATATAATGTAGTAATTCCATTAATCATATTAATGATTCTTCGATGTTCTGCTGATGATCACAGATCGGATACTTAATTACCAAAGTATTTCACTTTTAGCCCCTTAATTTCAATAACAAAGAGATAAATTAAATAATTATAAATTGCGTTACGAAATTGAAATTATTCACTTATTAATTCGTAATTTTTTGTCTCGCGATGATAGAATATATCCAGAGTTTTTAAAATTTACAAGAGTTGAAGTAAAAAATTCTGAGCATAAACATGATGTAAAATGTTGTTTGAATAAATTTTTTATGGCCCTTAAATTTTAATTTTATCATCTACTCAGACTTGAATCTTTCAAGGTGAGCTTTTTGTTTTAAATAGAAACGCTTTTAATATTTTATCTGTCTCAGTCGCTGACTCGTTCGGTGTCTAGAAATTTGTCAACTTGATTTATGAATTAATTTATGCAAAAGTGCTATCACGATGCTTAAAATTTATGTAAAAATTTAATTTTGTGTTTAATATTTATTTAAAATAAAAAGCAAAAATAGCAATTTCTTTTGACACTTCTTATAACCTTATAGCTGGAATATATGATAATAATTCAATATTCATTAAATAAATTAACGTTTTTAATATTTAAAAATATAAAAAATAATTATGAGCTGTGATAGAATTTGGTATTTTACAATAAATGTTATTATCATGTATTATAATTAATGCAAATAATTTAGAAAGATGATTTTTGTTTATAAGCAATCTTCATATCATATGACATTGCAAGCGAAACAAATTCACTCAATAAAATATTAATTAACTGTTAATAAATATTTATTAACTATTAATAAATACTTATAAACTATCTACTAATAAATGTACTTTCCTCCCAAATAAATATTTATTAAATATTAAAAAATATTTATTAAAATTTAATAAATTAAATTATTGATAGTTAATAAATCCTTCTATCAGTATAAAAACTTAATATTCTTATGATTCTTGAAAAAATTCTAATTTAGTCTTCCTATATTTCAAATTAATTTTTCAAATCAAATTTTTATTTCAAACATTATTTTAATCTCAAAATTAATTAAAAGTATTTTTTAACATTTAAATGTGAAACAAAGTAACAAAATATCAATTATTTTAAAAAGTTATGAAAGAATAAATCTTCATCTAAATTTAAATATTTTACCAAAGTATTAATTCAAATTTTCAAACCAACAATGCAACGATAAATTTACTCTCAATTTCACAATTATAAATTTGCAATTACCGCACACGTTGAGCTTAATGAAGCGTCATGTAACACGGCCGCACTACACCAATTAGGTGGCTTTTAAAAGAGATTACTATTTTATAACCCATTAACAAGGTGTACTTAGCAGCAATCACTAATTACTGAGTCAAGTTACTTGACAGGTTGTGTTTTAAATTGCACCATTAATTTCTTCCTTCAACTTTATTTCTTCTGTCATAATTAAAATGAATGGCAGTTAATACTCCTAGTTCCTACTCTTCGACCCTCTGCTTCGGTAACTATCAATATCCTGATACAACTTATACGTGTCATCGATTTTTATTCACTTTCATCTCTCTCTTTTTCATACATATATACATGACTATAACATACACTAGATACTCTATTCGATAGTCCCATGTCAAAGTTATAACACTAAGCGTTGCCAAGAGAGACACTGTCGTGAAAAAGAATCTTAACAAAAAATAACTGAAAATAATAAAAAAAAAAAGTCTCAAGAGATTTCATAAATCATTGAAAAAGAAGCCATAAAAATATTGCTCCAGATATTCCTTAGTTTTTATATTGTAAGTATGCTACTGGTGTACAGCACAATACAAATTTTCTGGTGTGTTTTATCAATAAATCATGGGACCTCGCATTTGGAAATGTTTCAATTGCCCATTGCATTTTATTTTAGTTCACTCTGGATCATCTTTATTATACGCGAAAAACACATAAGAGGTGGTTGAGTTAAATTCTTCATATCGAGTGACATTTTATTTTTATTTTGTACAACATGACCCAACGCAAAGGGTAGTATGTAAGGGATGTAACTAGTAATCGGTGAGGAGGACAGGGAAAATTAGTATGACCGATTGATACTGATGTATTACAACACGAGACTTCGATTGTATCGCGCTACATATTTATTTTCATAGCGATGTACTTAGCTATCGATTTATCTCTTTATATTCTTACTTTATCAACTACTCTATCTATCTATAGATTCAACCTTTAATCTTTTTTCCCGAGGTTATATTAATGTACTTTATTTGGTTTGGCCTTAAAATCTAACCTTGACTTCTCAGACAATTGATTTTTTTTCTCATTTGGATAAAAATTAAAAGTCAAGTTGACAAAAATGTCATTGGCACACTTTTTTTTTTCGTTATTAAAATTATTCTCCTTTTTTAAAGTCGTTAATATCATTATTAATGATTCAGTAGTGAACACTCATTTTTTTAATATTCGTTTCTTGCTTATTCAATTATTATGTTACACTTAACATATTTAATCTTAACCAAAAAAATCATTGATTTTTTTTAGCGGGAAGTTAAAAATAATTTTTATTTTGTAACTTAAAACCTAAAAGTAAACTCTCTTGTAGGAAAACGATTTAGCGACCATGCGTTTTCTGTTAGAGATTTTTAACCCTACTTTAGGTTAAAAAAAATACCCTTTGGCAGTCGAAATGGAAGTAGATTTCTCGTATAAAAAAATATTTTTTTTATAAAATAATATTAATAATAATAAACAACTTCTATTACAATAAAACGATGACATATCAAAACGAATGCAAAAGTAAAATTTCATTAAATCTGTCTGAGAAAGTAGGTAATTTTTGGTCTAGACTGATAGTGAGGTATGCAAATTAAAGTTTAGTTAATAAGCTTTCAGATGCAATTTACAGAAATTTGATAAGATATCGCGTTCAATTGTAATTGCACGAAAATACGGTAAAAGAGAAAATTTTTGAATTGTTGTCATTTCCAAACTAATAGACAGATTTAGCTCATCTTAGAAATTAACCTCAGAAATTGTCTTTTAAAAAATGAGTATGTTACGTTTTATTAGGATCCGTAGAGAATTGCGGGAGTTAGAGAAGTGACAATGCCGATTATATCGTATATATACGTAAATGCATACATATATATATAAACTTTTGAACCATATGCATTTTCTGAATCCGCTTGACGAGCTGAGTCGAAATATTGCAAAATTTTTCAAAAGTTCAGTCATGAAGACCAATGCAATCGTTAGATTTCTATGAAATCTACTAAAAAATCTATAAACATGTATGACTATATTAGACTTCATATAGGCTCATAAGTCGTATAAAGACATAGTAAACACTATAAAAAAATTTTTAACGTAAGGTAAAAGCCCCAATTATTGACGCTATAAGAGACAAAGTTATGATTTCATTTTTTTTAAGCAATCAAATATAAATATCGATGAATTTTGTTTGTGGTAATGTCTTCAGTAATGTTTTAACTAATCAATTTCTTTTTTTAAAATGATAATCAGTGATATTTACTAATTAATTTTAAATAATTAAATATATGATCTGGATACACCAATTATTGACGGGTTAAAAAACTGATTGATCTAATTATTGACGTACCGTAACCCCAATTATTGACGCCCCTACTGCACATGCGTCGAATCATTTGGTTATATTGTTATTTATCAAAAACTTGATAAACTTGATATAAAGTAATCAATATTATTAAAGTTAATTAATAATAATTTCTATGAATGAATAATTATTATGAAAAATATAACAATTTATTTAAAAACTTATTTAACACTAAAACACGCCGAGTTATTTGACAGTTAAAAGCCTTGAATATAATCGCGTATATAACGTATTTTATACTTAAAAAAAAAAAGGCGTCATAGCGCTGTCGACTGGCTGTCAATATGGGATTCACCATAAAAATTATGAACTAGTTATTGACTCCCATTATTTAAATATCATAAAGCATACAATTAATTTCGATTATTTAATTTTATAAATATTTCATATATTGTTAATTAAAAAAAAAATAGATCATATAATTACATGAAAAATTAATTTAAACTCGGCAGTTAAAAAAATGCTTCTCTAACCAAAGTTGTTAAGAAAATAGACGCTCGTAAGCTGATTTGATGAACTGGTGCTAACTTTATTTTTTTAATAATTAATATTTAATATTTTGAACTGAATGTGATTTTTTCAATTTTTAATTAATTAGAATTTAATAAAAATTTATTTGATCGTTATTCTTATTACAGATAATTTAATATATTTAAAAATAATTTAGGGTGTCAATATTTAGACCCCCGTCAATAATTGGGGCTTTTACCTTAATTGTCTAGAAAGAAATAAAATTTTTTTTTTGAAAAATTTCTTGATTCAAATGATTAAAGTTAAGTTTTTCTTTTGCGTAGTTTTTTTTTCCTAAAAAAGTTTTCTATTTATTTTCCTTTTCCGTTTTTAAAACATAAGCACTATAAATAATTTTTTTTTTTATTCCATTTCCAAATTAAATTTATTTTCAAAAATTTATAATTTCATTATTCATCAAGATTTATTTATAATTCTGTATTTTTTGCAAATAATTAATTTTTTAATTTTCCAAAATTTCACAATTCAAAATAAAATCAAGCTTATTTATCCAAGTGTGTTCTTGAATACAATAATATTCTTATTTATTTGATCGAATAACGATAGAATCGATAAAAAAACTATTAAGAAGGAAATCCCTGCGTTATGAGGCATGCAATAAATAAATAAATAAATAATAATAATTTATCGGTAAAAAAATATCGCTATTTGTTTGATTTATTTGCATGAAGAAAGCATAAATAAAAAATATCAAAATTCAACGAGTTATAAAATTTGAGCCTTTAAACTTTTATACGGATGTTAACATGGTCATATGTAATAAATCATCCGAGCATTTGCACATTTACAGTTGGTTTAACGCGAACGACATAGCACTACTATAGACAGTAGACCGTAGATATATAAATACACTATTATATATATGTAGATATGAAAAATAAAAATAAAAGAAAATTTAATATAATAGAGAATGAAATGAAAATGAAAACGAAAGGAAAACAAATGAGCAAACGAGTAAGATAGATAGTACACAACAGGGAGGTTATAATATTAAAAGTGGAATCAAGTAGTCGTAATACGAGTCCCGGTAACCGTACACATTCATTAGTAGGTAAAAACTTGGTGCCTTAACTTGCTGTTGCTTTTACCCAACCTGAGTACGAATATAAGCCGCGGTGTTGTTATTTTCGTTGTAATATTATAAGGGTGACGAAAGGATCTCTTGTGTAGTATAGGGTTGAATTTTTTATGAGGATATTAACGAGTATTTGGGGTCGTAACTGTGCATGTGTTGGCTGACTAGACGGTGATATCTTTATTGTAGCGTGAAAATACAACCGCCTTTTTAAACGCGATTTACATCTTAATTTTTGTTTATAGTCGCACGCAAATTATAATTATGATGAATTTCATTTCACTTTTCATAACTTTTAAATTAAAGAGGAAATTTAATTGAACGTTTATATACAAAAATTTTTACATAAAAAACTACTTAATTGAAGGAAAATATCATCTTTAAATTTTTACTTTAATATCAAAATATTTTTAAAATGATTTTCTTGGTTCTAGTTGTTTTTTTCTTTATTATGTTTGTTATCATAATTTTTTTTTTAGTGTACAAAGTCAAAAAGATTTATTTTATTTACACTTAAAAATTTACTGTTTGAAGAATTGCCGAATTATTGGATTTTTGCTATTTTCTATATTATCAAAAATCATTCTCAAATATTTTTCAGAATGGGTTTGTTAAAATATTTTTTTTTTTTACGAGTATTTTAAATAGATAAATTTAAATAATTCCAACTATTTTTGAGATGAATCTCGCAAATAATTTAATATAGTCAAATTTTCTAATCGCAGTCTTAAAACATAAAATATCAATATGACATTGAAGTTAAGCTGGACCCAAAACGCCACTGTCCATTGTAAGGCTCAAATAAAATCTTATTTCTTAACATTAAATCTTAATATCAAATAAAATTTTGAAAAATATACTCTTGATCCAAAACAAAAAATTCTTGAATCAAGACAACCACATACGGAGAAAATTTTATAGTAGAGTTTATTATCTAGTTATGTTAAAATCTATCAACTGAATTCGATAGTAGTAAAAATTATTTAAATAATTAAATAAACTATCTGAATTGTAGTATTTACCATCCTGATGGTAACTAATACTATTATGATGGTAATCAGTAATAATAACTGTTTTTATTTTAATTAGTTACTACTATTATCAAAATCGTAATTCCTATAATATAACCTGATGGTTGTAATTACCATTAGTATTAATAATAACTACTATCTAAGCTAGTAAAAAATATTAAAAAAATTAAGAATCTGCGTTACCGTGGATGCATTTCTAAATAAACTAAAAGCAGCTGTAGTGCTGTATATTGCACAATCAATCGGTATTAAATTCGCATTGAAATTATATTTATAAATTTTTATTTGCCTAAAACAAGTTTCAACGCCAAATTTTTCAAAAAGAATTTGAAATTTCCAAAAAAATCAAAATTTTCAATAAAATTAAAATTAAAAAAAAAATCAAATTTAAAAAAAAAATTTTGAAGGGAATTTAAAATATTTTACTATTTCAAAGAAAAAAATGTACATTAGCTAAAATATGGATGTAAATAAAGGATTTAATTAAGTAAATTTATACTATTTTTTCTTTCAGAATTTTTACAATCTGAGATGGTTACAGTTACCATCTTCAATTATAACAGTTATAATTTATAATAATTAAAATTATTATTTTCGATAGTAATCGTTACCATTATTAATAGTAACTATTACAATTGTGAATAATACCACCTATTATTTTGTTACTAATTAATTTTATTACCATTTTAAATAGTAAGAGTTACTATTTTTGTATAGTAGGTGGTATAATTAATTTTTCTTCTTGCAATTCTCTTCAAAATAATTTTCTTGTATCAACAAAATTTCTCTTGAATCAAGTATTTTTTTCAGTACAACAATTGTAAAATCAATAAATTAAGAAATATGTTAAATTGACCTTATCTACAAATGTTCAAATTCACAAAACCATTTTATTACTTCTGAAACTTTTTAGAAGTAGTTTTACAACTAATTTCATATCTGAGTTAATGCTGTAGAGACCACAGAGCAATTTATTATTGTAACTGTAAGTAGGATAGAATTGCTCTCTTAGTTTATTTCATTTGTCGGGTCGTTAGTAGATTCTAACTAGCTGTCTATGAAATATTTCTGGTATTATTTTTATGTAGAAGTCACTTTATGTCCCAAATGATCAACGACTGTTTTTTAAAAATAAATTCACGATTATTTTTAAGTTCAATTTTTACTTAAGATACGTTAAGACACAAAAATTCGTTTAGCTTAAAAAAATTAAAAAACTGTGAATTTAATATTAAAACACAAAGCATAGATTTAAGAATGTTCCTCACATTCCTTTGTCAGAGACAAGCTTTAAGACGGATAAGCTAATTTTGATGAAATTTTCAATAAGCGAAACAATCTATTGTGTCTCACAAGCCATTCACTCAACATTTCAATAAAGATTCATTTTTTGAATACCCATGTACTATAAACTGACAGCATAAATCCAGTTGATCTGTTACTGATGTTTATTGCGTTGCGTCTTAGGTGCGCAATAAGATAAAAATAAGTTGTATTATCTTCTTATGATTTTAAAGGCCAATTATTAAAACTATAGAATTTGATATTTTAAATAATCTTTTTTTAGCAAAGTGGTTCTAGAGTAAATATAGATTTTAATTCGAATAACTTCTAAGTAACTAATTTTTAGACTCAAATTAATTTTTATTTAGTTAAAATAAGTTTAAGGAAGTTCGAGCGTAACTAATGAATCAAAATGATGTTAAAATTTTTTTTTAATTTTAGTCTTCCCAATATTCGTCAAAATTCTTTATTTTAATTTAAAATAATTTAAACAATTTTATAATTGATGATTTTTACTTGTTTAATAAAGTAAAGTAATAAAATGACTTTGGTATTTATTACTTGCCGGAATAAATAAACAGATTTGGCAATAGCGCGCTTGATTATACCCATAACAGAGACGTGGATGAGTGTGTGAGTTAAACATTTCTATCTTTTTGCAACTATATTTCTATCCTTTTCTTTTTTCTTAGCCGTTGACGCGATGTTGTCAAATCTTTATTCGAATAAATAACTGACGATAAACGAGTTACAAATATAAAATTTGACTTTAAATATTTCAAAAATTATATCGGTAATGTATTATTATTAAATTGTTTTTATATTTTGCAATAATCCAAGTTTCTTGTGTATAGTTTTTTATCCGTTAAAGTTGGGAGATTAATATTGAAAAAAATAATTAAAGTCTCGACAAAAGTTTGTCCGCCATAAGAGCCCGTGTATAAAGAGATAAAATATGTGATTTTTTAAATTTAATATATAAGTAACTAAACGGTGAATCTTTTTAAATTTTTGGGATTAAATAAATGGCGTATTTATTTATACGTATACTAAATTTCAAAACTCAAAGTTGGAAATTATTTTTTACATTAAATTCGCTCGAACCTCCTTAAAATGAAAAATTACTAACAAATACTTCAAACAATTTATCTAAAGTTTGTTTATAAACATTAATTAAATTTTTACAAATAATACGAATTTTTTGGATCATTTAATAAAATTTTTATAAAAATTATTTTCATGCTTAACGTAAAAAGTCAAAAATAATAAATTACTAACATAACTACAATTAATTAAATTTAATTACTTTAATGTTACTGAAATTAAATGACATATAGCGATATTTGAACAAATAAATTATCATAGAGAGAATTTTTCAAAAAATTGCTACCCTAGTAGAAATAATCGAGTTTTCACTGGATATAAACCAGTTACTGGCCAGTGATATCCAGTAAAAACTTGAAATCGCGCCACCTACAACTAAGTCATAAACATTGGTTACACCGACAGTGTATCTTTACTAGTGTGTGTGTGGGTGTGTGTGTTTGTTTATTTTTTTTGTTAACCTGTACGCATCATTATAGTAATTATTATTAAAAAACAGTATAAATAAATCAAAATTAGTGTTTATTAACGTGTAAATAATTTCCAATATATATTTCAAAATGGATGCAGTGAAAAAAAATGACACATTATATAAATTGCGACTGTGGGCATTAAAAACAAATCTCCAATTCAAAATAATCATTTTCTTATTCTATTGTAAGATTTATTATTAGTCTATCAGTCTAATGATATTATATATTTTATAATGTACACATAAATGAAACTTTTTTATATCATATCGTTTATTAAACATTATTTTGCATTTATTTGACAATTTTAATAACGCCTAATAACCTCAGAATTTGAAACTGACAGTTTCACTAAAGCCGCCATAATGTTTTGTTAGATCTCAGTTACTGGTTTAAGTCTAGTAAAACTGGCCAGTTACTGGCTAAAAACTTGATTTCATTTCTACTAGGGTACTTGTGGAAATAAAAAAAAAATATTAATACAATTTTTTTTAAATATTGAAATTTATTTATTTTATCAAACTAAGGAAAAAGTTTAAATTCATTTTTAATATCTTTAAATACGCATTTCATATCTTTTCAACAAGTCACTATTTTTTATTTAATAAAAAAATCAAGAATTCTCTCTGCACAGAAGTTTATTATCGAATAGATTAATGAAAATAATTCTATCAAAATTAATTCCGACTTGTGAAGTTTAAGGATAAAAGCATATATATCTTGCAATATATCCGAGATTATTCAAATTAGCCGACTCTATCTTCTAAAATAGTTCGTTTGATGACTAATGAGCACTGTAACGATCGTATCGTCGACCATGAAGTTAGTTTAGTTCATAAAGAATGCAATAACAGATTCATGATAAAGTACAGCTTATGAACTAAAAAGGGATGAAGCGTCAAGCTGAAAGTTTCCTTGGATGAAGTCGCGGAGAAAGTCGAGTTTTAAAAGTTGTTGAAGTGAATGATAATAGCACGACAGAAAAAAACAAAAATGAATAACTTTAATGCTTAAAGATGAAAGCCAAGTTTTTCAATGGTAAAATTTAAGGTTTCTACACACGTATACTTCATATTTTATTTATTATATATGTAAATCTTCAGCTTGTGGTTGTGGAGAGCTTGAAAAGGGATATATGTTGTTTTTTGCGTATATCATATTATATTATATTTTATTAAATAGTGCGCAAACGCAGTAGACAGAAAGATAAAGAGAAAAGTATAAAACTATTATATTTTTTACATATATAAAAGAAAATTCGTACAGTAGAATGAAAAATATTTTAAAAGTTCAGGCTATAAGTTAGTCTTTAGTGGCTCACGTTTGAACGCTCATTGTAGATGCAGTTTTGAAGTCAGTTTAGCGTACACGAGTTTTATTTTTTTGTTTATTAGTTTCTGCACTTGAAAATATTTTTAAATATTAAGTAGAAAGTTTTAAGAAAAGAAGAAGGCGCTTTTTAGAAAGTACTTTTTATGATTGAAAGTTGTTTTCATGATTAAAAAATGTTATGAATCAGTCATATTTTAATTAAAGTAATGTAAAATTTTTTTTACCGATATTCGGATATTCATCGATTGTATACGCTTGAAGGACTCAATTTTTAATCATATCGATTATTGTCGAGATCTTGACACACAAAGACATTCTTAAGAAATTTTAGAATGCTTGGAATGTCATAAGACATGTTAAAGCTTCTTGAAATAATTCGAAATACTTCTAAAAGATGAGAACACTTCAATTTCAGAGAAATATTTATTGTTTGTATTTGAAACAATTGAACTTTATTGAGAATATTTTTGTAAAAAACTGTGAAACATTTTAGAAAACTATATAAATTTAAACTCTATAGAAAATTTTTAAACTACACTGATAAAAAAAATTAACATGACTAAAGAAAAAAAATTTTGAACTAAGAAAATAATAAATAAGCAGAAATAATAATATAATTTGTTATTATGATCCTATCTTGTCCACATTCCTGAGATAAAAAAATTTATTTAAGAAAATAATTTTGAAGAATTTATAATAAGAAGAAAAATTCTTAAATCAAATAAAATTTACTTAAACCAAGAATTTTTCTGCTTAAGAAAATCAAATTCTTCAAAACTAGATTTTCTTTTTTCATAATTTTTTCTTTAGTCATTAGTTTTTTTATAAGAGTATCTAGAACATTTTCGTACTGGCTAGTGACGCTTAGGAAATTTTTAAACTATCTAAAAATCAAAAAAATTTTGTGTTGAGAATTGTTTAAAGCTTCCTGAAATAATTTGGAATACTTTTAATATTTAAAAGCAAATTTAGATCAATTTATCATTGAACTTTGTTCAGAATATTTTTATAATAAGATGTAAAAATTTTTTACGAAACTATTGAACTTTAAATTGTTTAAAAAATTAAAAAAAAAATGAACTTGATTTGAATAATTTTTACTTGATAGAAAAAATTATTTTTCTTAATTCAATCAAATTCGTGATTTAAAATTTTTTCTTTCGAATCAAACTAATTTATTTTCAAAGAACCAAAATCAGGATATTGTAGACCAAATAATTTATGTTTTTCTTTTTATTTATTCTAATTTACAACGTTTCGTCAGCATAATTCTGACTTCATCAGGTAACCTATGTATAAAATATAATAAAATTAAATAAAACAATTACAACCAACTTATTAAGACATTATCAAAATTCAAGTAAATAATACCTTGAAATATTTAACAAAAATACAGATCATCAGTCATGTGATTATGTGTGTTTGTTAAATCTTTCAAGGTATTATTTATTTGAATTTTGATAATATCTTAATGAGTTGGTTGTAATTGTTTTTAATTAATTTTATTATATTTTACACATAGGTGACCTGATGAAGTCAGAATTATGCTGACGAAACGTTGTAAACTGGAATAAATAAAAAGAAAAACATAAATTACTTGGTCTACTATATCCTGATTTTGGTTCTTTAAAATTTTGTAATACTTAGACCTGAAATAATGAATATGAACAACTAATTTTTTTGTCAGTATAGTCAAAAACATTAAACAAGAACAAGAAACATGTTATCAGGGAGATCCAGGTTCGATTCCTGGCTTGGCAACCAACCCCATTTATTTTTTCGAAAGTCTGTCTTTACTCTCATTCAAAATAATTTCTTTCATTTCTTTCAATTAATTAACATCTTTAGTACTCGAATGGATACTACAAGCTTACAGCTTTACTAGTATTCAAGTTTGATGGATTTCCATCGAACTTATGTACAGAGAGGATATCTCTCAACCAATAAGGGAAGATGGAAGTATCCATCTCTTGACTTGAACAACATCTACTAGTTATTTGACCTAGACGGCATGAAAAAACACTCATTATATATATACAATTTGGTCATGAAAACACCTTTAGTAATTAAATAAGAACCTTGATTTTTTTAACAACACAAAAAAAAAATTATATTACACTAGTTTTGGTATCTAAAAAATAATTAAAAGAAAATAAAACACAAAATTAATGTGCTGTTTTTTTTTTTTTATGTTTCAGTTATTTATGATTGATAACTGCGCAGATGACTGGCGAATCGCAATGACATGGCAACGAATATCTCAAATAACGATAGAGCTAACAATTTGTGCAATTCATCCGATACCTGGCGAATATTACTTCCTATGGACGACTAAATTGGCGAATAAGGGTGGTGACATCGGATCACAATGGGTGCCATACGATGTGACACTCTCGTTGCCAATGTTCCTGCGACTTTACCTCATTTGCCGGGTGATGTTACTGCACTCAAAATTATTTACCGACGCCTCGTCGCGAAGCATAGGTGCCTTGAACCGCATCAATTTCAACACGAGGTTCGTCCTCAAAACACTCATGACCATCTGCCCCGGCACCGTGTTGTTAGTCTTTATGGTGTCGCTCTGGATTATCGCATCCTGGACGTTACGACAGTGTGAAAGGTACTTTTTTATTTTTATATTATCAATTAATTACATAGATTTTTAATCAACTCCCATTAATCCTCTATTATCCTCGCATTTATTCAACCGATAATTTACTAATTACTCAGTTTCGTTATTCTAAATCCAATCTTCTTTAATTGTACAGAATTATCAATCATTTAATCAATTTGTTAATTAATTATCGAATTTACAAACTGATAAAAAGCTAATGATACTTAGAGAAAACTTTCTGTTAAATCGTAAAAAAGATAATGCTAACTTTAAATTATTCATTTATCAGTCTGAATATTGATGCAATTAATAGCTGATTCGGATGAATAATTATGGAACGGAACTGTTTTAAATAGTGTCGTAATTATCGTCAATCAAGTGCAGTAAATTAGATAAAAAGGGCCGTTACTGTCTGAATAGCACAAATCGATTATCATTTACCTGCAAAGAAGATGAATTGTAGCGTAAAAAACTTAAAAAAATATCCTTTAATAACAAACTAAAATAAATTTAAAATAAGAATAGATCAACAAAAAATTTATTTCATTGCAAAAAAAGCGGGTCATACAATTCTTGTAAATAGTTTATTTATAGATATATGTACACGGAAAAAACAACATTTAACTGGTTTCCATGTCGGATGGAACCTAGTTCCATCTATAGTGAAAAAATGTACAGATGCACAGAAAAAAAGGTTCACTTGAGCCAAGAAAATATTTTTTTTCCTAATTATTTTCTTGAGCGAAAAAAAATTTTTTTTTTGATACAAGAAATTTCACTTATTCCAACAAAATTAATTCTCTTGCTTTAAGAAATACGTATCTTGATCCAAGAAAATTTATTTAAGTCAAGAAAATCTTCTTGTTTTAAGAAAATTCAGCCTCTTGTTCCAAGAAATTTAGTTCTTGATGAAAGTAAATTTTCTTGTCTTGAGAAAATTTCTCTCTTGCTCCAAAAAATTAAATATAAAGATAGAAGTAAATTTTCATTAATATTTCTATTGATTAACATGTCAAATAGGAAGATCAAATAATATTGAATCATTTTTTTTCATTCAATTGCACGCTAAAATATTATCAAATAGGTATCAAATATTCAAAAGAAAAATTTTCTCAAACGGTGAGAAAATTTTTTTCTCGGCTGAAGTAGGTGGCGCTGCTTCCCTAAAGTATCTAAAAATCTTGATCAAATATAAAAATTTATTGTATCAAGTATTTATAATAATTTGAATTAAGAAAAAATTACTTCTACCAAGAATAGAATTTCAAGAAAAATTTTTACTTCGGCCAACACAACTTCGGTCTTCCGTCAGGCACCCGAAAATTTTCTTAAGCCAAGAATTTTTTTCTCCAGTCAAGAATTTTTTTTTCTGTGTGGTCACTACTTCTATGTAGATTATAGTGGGGACAATCTTCGTTTAACTCAGTTAAATCCAGGATGGGACTCAGTTCAACGAAGATTGTCCCTAATACAATCTACATAGAAGTAGTTACCATCTGTATATTTTTTCACTATAGATGGAACTAGGTTCCATCCGACATGGAAACCAGTTAAATGTTGTTTTTTCCATGTAGACGCGAAGTTATGAAAATAACTTAAAAAGCATCAATTGCCTTTTTTTAAAATAGAATAAATTTTTTGATGCGTATTTTTTAGTTTTTTAAACAATAATTTATTTAAAAAATTTTTAGTATAGTTAAAAATCAGAAGCGTTTAATTGAAGTATTTTACTTAATTAAAATTAAGCCGTTACTTAAAATTCAATTATGAAAATTTTTTTCAAGTATATAAATGGAAAAATTATAAAAAAAATTACATATAATGTGAGTTATTAAACTTCAGGATTTTAATTTAAAAAAATCCGCGCTTTTTACTGAAAAAACGCCATTTTCAAGTATAGTCATAATATCTGTTTATTCCTATCGCCATGTCTCGGAATAATCGATTGGTTCTTATATTAAAATAGAGATTAAATGTATGTGAAACCAATTTATTCGTGATGTGATTGGTCGAATATATCATAAGCATGAAAATATATGCAAACTCTATACTCAGGCGCGCGCTTGCGCACGTAAATTAAATTCTAGTAGAAGAAATCGCGCTAAAATATGTGAAATTTAAAAGTCCAGTCGAGTGACTGAAAGAAATAAAAAGACGACACTGAAGAATAAATTGACAAGGATGAATAAAAAAGTAAAAGGGAATAGAGCGAAAAAATTGGAATGAAGAAGGTGAGACTGTAGAGTTGAGAGCTTTTCAATGGAGCAATAGAGCTTTGAAGCTCGATCGACCATTTATGGATAACGAGAGCATTTGTCTTTCAAATAGTTTAACATCTTTTTTATTTAACTCATTTCGTGAAAGGATAGTCGAACAAAGCTTGTATGGATGTATATTCGATGGCGATAAGAACCTTTCCGAGGATTGTTCCATTAACAGAATTACATTACTTTTGATATTCAAATGATGAATTCATTATTCAAGTTTAAAAATTCAGGTAATCATAGCTAAAACGTTTTGCCGAGGTGCTTTCATTATTTTTTAAATTAGCGGCTTTATTTCGAGTTCATTTATCAGATTGCTTATCTGAATAGGCTGTTCTCATGTTTCTCGGAGTGTGTCTAATGGAACATAAAATTAAGGAGGTAGTTTTTTTTTCATGCCTAATAACTTCTGATTCATTTAAGGGGTTGAAAAAAAATTTTTTCACAATAAATTTTAAATGCATCAATAAAAGTTTTTATAAAATATTTTTCATCATATGGTTTATTATTATTTTCTTTTTGATTTTTTTTTAATATTTGAAATGATTGAAGAGAAATTGTGATAGAATTACATGCATTACATTTTTAATATAAAAAATGTAAGATAGAAATATATTAAATTTATATATTTTCAGGCAGGTTTTATATTAAAATAAAAATTAAAAATATAATAAGGTATCGATTCCATTTGATGTATATTACAAATTTAAACGATTAAATTTATGCGGCTTCAATTTTATCGGAAAGTTTACCAAGTATTTCTCCCAATTGATTTTTAAACCACAATTAAATCAAAGTTATTTTACTGTTTTTATTTTTTAACGTCAAATAATTTATCGAAAGGGCCTTTTAGAATGATGAAAAAGTAACTTTTCACAAGAAATCTCCTTCGGAAAATTTGTTCTTATCTAAATATTATTATATCTTAAGCCTATATATAATTCTAAAAGTAGTTTTTTTTTTTTAATTATATTTTATTGATTGTTACTATTTTTTCCAATTACATTTTTCAATTATAATCAACTTATAAATCTTATAAATCTTTAATTAATAATTCCTGATCTATTGTTGAGCTTTAACTTATTTTAGATCTCTATATAAATTAATGTTAACAATATGTATTTATTTGATATTTGTGACTTCTTAGGGAAAAGTGGGTAAAAATAGTAATTTATATCGTATGGCCGCAACATATAACAGGATACAAAATTGATATTGCTGCATTTGCTTTATTAATAATGTTTTTAATATGCGGATTAAAATTGTTCCGTCGTACGATTAGTTTTATTAGAAAATTTTAAATTAATTAAATAATTTCATATTTTTTTTTATTTGTATATTCAAAAATGATTATTTAAATCGGTAAATAATATAAATACTATATTTTATTTTAAATTCAAACCCGTATTTTTAAGTATTTCATGTTATCTAAAAAAAAAGATTTATTCATTTGTTTAATTTTATTTATGGCTGTAAATTTCCCAGCCAAGGTATTGCAATAGCAGTCTAAACAATTTTTTTTGCTCCTTTATATTTTAGTTATTTTCTAGATTTAGAATAGAAAATGAATTTTTAATGGTAATTTTTGGAATATTTTCTTAAATAGTTTTTAATCTGCTTATGGTCATAAATTTGATACCTGGGTTATATTACTTTGGGTTTTTACTTTTGGTAAATTTTGTATTTTTAATCTTTTTATTGCTAACTAAGTTTAGAAATATTTTTGTAAACGTATCGCCCATCCAGGTAAAAATCTTAGCATCCGTATTCCCTTTCCTGCTTATTCTTCCAAACTGCATAGCTGGCAATTATCCCGCCTCCAAATTATTTCCTGGTCAACTATTCGTTGCCAAATATTCCTACTCCTAATTTATTCTACTTGTAATTGTAACGCCTAGTTTTTACTCTCCTTGTAATAATTTTTGTATTTTCTCTAAGTTAGTTATTCTTACATACTTTGTAGCGCACAGTCGCATTTCTTTACTTTAAATAAATTAAAGTTAAACTCAACCTCATGGTTTTTACTTAGTGCAACATCTATTATTAGTCTTGCATTTATTAATTGTGAACTAAACGTTTTATTCACAATTTATTTGAGTAACTCATTTACTTGGTATAAAATATAAGCTTTAATTTTATACGTAAAATTTTATATACTTGCGGTAAACCAATCGCGAGTCAAAACATTGGTCCCTCGAGCCGGATTGTTTAAAATTACTTAACTTCCAGTGTTCAATTTATTATTTTATTCGAGTCAGTGCGTACTCGGTTTACAAAATTAAGTGAAAAAAAATACATTTTCGTCGTCGTTCAGTGCCCGTAGCCACCATAAGTTACTATCCTGCACAGTCGAAAGACACATCATCTTTCTGATTCAACACCCAGGACCTGCTTGAAGCTTCTTCATCTGTTCCTGTTCAATAACCGAAACCCTTTAGAAAACTGCATCGTCTGTTCCTGTACAACGCCCAGTATCCAGCATAATTCAATACTGTAATTATCATCCAGTTGGTAAAGTACGTCAATTGGCTACCTATAATTCTATCCTACCTTTTTTGCAAATTGTTTCGCTTATATCTCGTGATATTTTTTCTTTTGCATTGATTCTTATTAACTAGTTCTTATTACTATTATAATATGACTGACGAAAAAATAAAGGCCTTAACAACTAAGCGCGCCGGTGCCAAACGATCTTTAGCATCGTATTTAAATTTTTTAAATAAATTTAATCCAGAAACAGACATTCCTGCTCTTGAAAAAAGATTTCGTGCAATAGAGGAAACTCGTGATAAATTCATATCGTATCAAGAAGAGCTAGAAGAATTGCTCGAAGAATCGGACGCCCTTTTTGCACATCGCGAAGAATTTGAAAACTCTTATTTTACTGCCTTTGGCATAGCCACTAAACTTTTAGAGCAATATGTTAAAAAGAACATTACACATCCTATTACAACGGAACAAACAAATAATAGTACTACAGATTTATTAAATTCGACGAGTCAAAGTCTAGTAGATTCTCCGATGTTAAACGCGGAAGTAAATAATTTACAACAGCAAGAGCAACAAAACTCCAACAATAATAATGCACCGTCTCATTTCGGAAGTGTTCAAAATTTAGATGCTGTCAATCAGCAACTTCTATTATCTCAATTATCTCAAAATGCATTTGATAACTTTCATTCATCATCTTTGCCGACAATTCAATTGCCAACATTCAGTGGAGCTTATGATACTTGGTTAGGCTTCCACGATTTATTCAATTCTCTCGTTCATAAGGATCTAAAAATTCCTCCTGTAAAAAAATTATTTTATTTGAAAGGATGCTTAAAAGGTGAAGCAGCCGATATAATTTCAACTATCGAATCCTCAGACGAAAATTACATCGTAGCTTGGGATCTTTTAAAAGAAAGATATGACGACCGGAAATATATACGTGATTGTCATATTAAAGCTCTAGTAGATATGCCATCCATATCGAAAGAGTATTCATTTCGCGCATTTTTAGATCGCGTCCAAAAACACTTACGCGCTCTTCAAGCGTTAGGAGAACCCATAGGTTCATGGGACTCCATATTAATCGTAATATTACGGGAAAAACTTAACTCCTCCGCTCGCGAGCGATGGGAAGATTGCAGTAGCGGTATAGCTCGTCCTACCGTTAATAATTTAATAGACTTTCTAAAAAGACGTGCTCAGGTAGAAGGAGTTCGACTTCAAAATCCGAAACCCGTATTCGAAAGGCCTAATAAAAATAATAATAATAACAATCGATCTAATACTCGCTCGCAACAAACATTTGCAACCACCACTCACGAGCAATCTTGTGTATTTTGTGGTGGAAATACTCATTTAGTTTATAGTTGTACCACATTTGCAGCTTTAGATCCTCACGCTCGTTATGAGGCTTCTAGAAATGGTGGATGGTGCACTAACTGTCTAAAAAAAGGACATAGAGCATCCAAATGTACCTCTCAGCCATGCAGAAATTGTAAGCTGAAACATCACACTCTTTTACATTTTGAAAAAGCAAATAATTCTTCCAACCAATCGGTAAATCCTCAAGTTTCTTCTCATTTTGTTGCAAATAGTACTATCTTGCAAGCTCAAACAAGCTCACATGTTTTACTTGCTACTGCTCTAGTTGACATGGTGAATCATCAAGGCAAGAGCAAAACTATTCGCGTATTTTTAGATGCAGGTTCTCAGGCACATTTTATAACTGAAAATGTTGCAAACTTTTTGAATTTAATTAAGAAACCAGCTAATATTTATGTAACTGGGATAGATAATACTTCAACTAGCGTTAAGCATTCTGCTCGAGCTACCTTGCAATCTCGATGCAATAATTACAGGGAATCTGCTGATTTTTTAATTGTACCTCAAATTAGTCAGGCAATGCCTTCGATCACGATTAATCAATCAAGCCTCGACATACCTAAAAATATTAAATTAGCCGATCCCGACTTCTTCAAATCTTCGAAGGTAGATGCCTTAATTGGTGTTAAATTGTTTTACAAATTGCTCGTTGTAGGACAAATACCATTGAAAAATCACTCAAATGCAATTCTTCAAAAACTCAGTTAGGTTGGGTCGTTGCTGGTGAAATTGATGCGCATTCTCAACCTTCGCTTGTATCTTGTCATATCTCGATCCATTCGGATCCTCCAGATGTAAGCTTAACCCGTTTTTGGGAAATTGAAGAACTTTCATCGAATACAATTTTGTCTCCTGAAGAAAAGGCCTGTGAGGAGCATTATGCTCTTAATACAACGAGAAATACTGATGGAAGGTATGAAGTACGTTTACCCTTTAATAATAAAAAGGCTGGCTTAGGTGAATCTTACGCCGTTGCGTTAAAACGTTTTTATGCATTGGAGCGTAAATTCCAGCAGAAACCCGAAATACAGCGTGAGTACATTGCATTTTTAGATGAGTACTTGGCATTAGGTCATATGTCACTTGCAAAGGATCAAAATACTACAGGTAAAGGGTTCTTTCTTCCGCATCATGCTGTGGTCAAGGAAGACAGCATAACGACAAAAACTCGCGTCGTTTTTGATGGTTCAGCTAAAACTTCAACTGGAATCTCCTTAAATGATACTCTTATGGTAGGTCCTAAACTTCAGGACGATTTACTTTGTATTCTTTTACGTTTTCGATCTCAAATCTATGTTCTCACTGCTGATGCTGAAAAAATGTATCGACAGGTACGTGTCAATCCTGAAGACACTCCATATCAAAAAATTCTTTATCGGCGAAATACCTCTGAACCTATTCAGATATATACACTTGAAACTACCACGTATGGTACATCTTCCGCTTCGTATTTAGCAATCAAAACATTATATAAACTTGCCGATGATGAGGAGGAGAATTTTCCAATTGCATCCCAAATACTACGTAGAGATTTTTATGTCGATGATGTGCTCACAGGTGCACAAACAATCTCTGAAGCAATTATCCTACGTGATCAACTCATATCTTTATTAAAAAAGGGTGGATTCTGTTTAAGAAAATGGGCTGCAAATCATTCATCTCTGCTTATTGAGGATCAAGAGCATCCTGATAGTGCACATATGTCGTTAGATCCTGACTCATCTATAAAAACATTAGGTATTCGATGGAATTCCCGTGAAGATTATTTCTTTTATGTTGTAAATCTTTCGGTATCCAAGTACATTACAAAAAGGACTGTTTTATCTCAAATTGCAAAATTATTTGATCCTCTTGGTCTCTTAGGTACAATCATTGTGCACGCATAAATATCATGCAGCTCCTGTGGAAAGCCGGGGTAGCGTGGGATGAATCTATTCCTGTTGAGATTCATTCGTCTTGGTCCGCTTATTTGGACCAGCTACCATTAATCAAAATTTACGCTTTCCTCGTGGAATTACCATACCTGATTCTGTTAAAAGTACAATTACATGGTTTTGCGACGCTAGTGAAAAGGCTTATGGCGCCTGTTTGTACTTGCGTTCAGTTAATTGTCAGGGTCAGATATATATACGCCTTATTTCCTCCAAGTCTCGAGTGGCTCCTGTCAAACCATTGACATTACCAAGATTAGAGCTCTGCGCTGCAGTACTACTTGCTCGTCTTTATCATATTGTAAAGCCAACTATTTTGACAAGCATTCATGAATCATATCTTTGGTCTGATTCTACGATTGTTTTGCATTGGATAAATACGCCAGCTCATCGATTAAAAACTTTCGTATCGAATCGCGTGTCAGAAATTCAAACTATCACTGAGTCTTGCCATTGGCGGCACGTTTTATCACAAGATAATCCTGCAGATCTTATATCTCGAGGACAGCTTCCGTCAGATTTTATTGAAAGTTCCATTTGGATTGATGGACCTTTATGGTTGACTCAGGAAAGCTCAGCATGGCCGGAAGGAGTTCTTACCCCTATAGATATTCCTGATTTAAAACCTTTTATTCCTAAAATTGCATGTTTGAAAATTGAGATAAAAGAGTATAACATCATCGAAAGATTTAGTTCTTTTAGTAGGATGCAGCGAATTATAGCATGCATTCTACGTTTTATACACAATATTAAAAAACCCAGTAGTGAACGTAAATTTGGTCCACTACTTAGTACAGAATTAGCAATATCTCATGACTTGATTATACGTTTAGTCCAATCCAGTTGCTTTAAAAAAGAAATAGAATCAATTAAAGCTGGGGAATCACTTCCTTCATGTAGCAAATTAATTCCATTAAATCCGATCATAAACGAAGACGACATTTTACGTGTTGGAGGTAGACTTGCTTATTCTTCTATTGCTGAAGAACAACGTCACCCAATCTTATTACCTGCTCAGCATCACGTGACTAAATTAATTATCAAAGCCGAACATTTTCGACTTAAACATGCAGGTATGCAAGCAACACTATACTCAGTTCGCCAAAATTATTGGCCGTTAAATGGACGCAGCGTCACACGTAGCTTGATTCGTAAATGCATACCTTGTTTTCGCGCAAAACCGCGTCTTGCTAATCACCCGATGGGAACTCTTCCCACTCAGCGGGTCACATCTTCGCGTCCTTTCTTACGCGTAGGAGTTGATTATTGTGGACCCTTTTATATAAAAGAAAAACGTCATCGTAATCGCGGCCGCGTAAAGGTTTACGTGGCAGTATACATTGCATGTGCACAAAGGCTGTTCATTTGGAACTTGTCAGTGACCTTACCACTGAAGCATTTTTAGCCAGCCTCAAGCGACTTTTTTTCAAGACGAGGAAAAGCAATAGAAATTCACTCCGATAATGCTACTAACTTTGTCGGAGCTAAAAACGAGCTAAATGAGCTCTATGATTTATTTAATTCGAAAGCGCATCAAAATATAATAACTGAATTTTGTAACGCAGAAAAGATTGATTGGCACTTTATCCCCCCTAGAGCTCCGCACTTTGGTGGAATCTGGGAAGCCGCGGTAAAATCATTTAAGCATCATTTAATTAGAACCGTGGGTGATGCCTTACTTACTTTTGAGCAATTAGAAACATATATCATTGAGATAGAAGCTATCCTAAATTCAAGGCCAATTTCTCCTATGTCATCCGATCCTAATGACCTTCTTCCCTTAACTCCATCTCACTTCCTCATAGGTAGTCCGTTGACCTCTTTTCCACAGGTTGATTTCACAGATACCCCAATCAACCGCCTATCTGCTTGGCAACATGCTCAACAGCTCAAGCAGCATTTTTGGATACGCTGGCACAAGGAATATCTTCATCAATTGATTAAATTTAGTGGATCTCCGCGTAAATCAGTTAACATCAAGGTTGGAAACTTGGTACTAATCTTTGAAGAAAATTTGCCTCCTTTGCAATGGGTCCTCGGGCGCATCACCGCTGTTCATCCTGGAAAGGATGGCATTGTCAGAGTGGTCACCCTTAGGACAAAAACGGGCACATACGACCGTTGCGTTAAGAAGCTTTGTCCACTTCCCATCGATGAAGAGGATGACGACTTCACCGAATCTGCTTGAACTAGATGGTTCAAGGGGGGCGGCATGTTCCGTCGTACGATTAGTTTTATTAGAAAATTTTAAATTAATTAAATAATTTCATATTTTTTTTATTTGTATATTCGAAAATGATTATTTAAATCGGTAAATAATATAAATACTATATTTTATTTTAAATTCAAACCCGTATTTTTAAGTATTTCATGTTATCTAAAAAAAAAGATTTATTCATTTGTTTAATTTTATTTATGGCTGTAAATTTCCCAGCCAAGGTATTGCAATAGCAGTCTAAACAATTTTTGCTCCTTTATATTTTAGTTATTTTCTAGATTTAGAATAGAAAATGAATTTTTAATGGTAATTTTGGAATATTTTCTTAAATAGTTTTTAATCTGCTTATGGTCATAAATTTGATACCTGGGTTATATTACTTTGGGTTTTACTTTGGTAAATTTTGTATTTTTAATCTTTTATTGCTAACTAAGTTTAGACATATTTTTGTAAACGTATCGCCCATCCAGGTAAAAATCTTAGCATCCGTATTCCCTTTCCTGCTTATTCTTCCAAACTGCATAGCTGGCAATTATCCCGCCTCCAAATTATTTCCTGGTCAACTATTCGTTGCCAAATATTCCTACTCCTAATTTATTCTACTTGTAATTGTAACGCCTAGTTTTACTCTCCTTGTAATAATTTTTGTATTTTCTCTAAGTTAGTTATTCTTACATACTTTGTAGCGCACAGTCGCATTTCTTTACTTTAAATAAATTAAAGTTAAACTCAACCTCATGGTTTTTACTTAGTGCAACATCTATTATTAGTCTTGCATTTATTAATTGTGAACTAAACGTTTTATTCACAATTTATTTGAGTAACTCATTTACTTGGTATAAAATATAAGCTTTAATTTTATACGTAAAATTTTATATACTTGCGGTAAACCAATCGCGAGTCAAAACAAAAATTTAATTTAGTATCTAATGTGAGGCCTAGATATTTAGCACTATTTGTTAACTTTAAAATTTGATTGTTCATCGTGACGTTATTTGTGGCATGGTTACGTTTATGACTATGAATCATTATTTTTCTAAAAGTAGTGAGAATTATTTACGCCCAAGTGTTGAGAGTAACCCAAGTTGCAAGAAAATATCCTGATCCTCTAGGCGACATTAAAACGATAAATCATGTCGGTACTTATCTTTGCGGTTTATTTTCCCGGATGAATTTTTATTATAGCTGAAAAAAAAATTGTGATAATTTTTTTTGTTGTTGCTTAAGTACACTGATATGTATGTAGCGAGAAAAGACACAAAATTCCCAGTGCAATAAAACTTGAACACGAAAAAAAAGAGAGTAGAAATGTGTGAAACTCAAACATAACGATTGAGGGTCCAGAGATTACAGTACTTACTATCAATATATCACCGGTAACTACTGTGTCTAGTGGACTAGTACACCCAGCTGTTAAGCTCGACGTATACCTTCCCATGAAAAATAACGTTTATGGCTTTATCACTTGCTACGAAGCTTTATCCTAGGTTATTAAAACTCACACCAATTGCTACCCAGTAGTTTTTCACTCGGCATGACCAGTCGGAAAATAAACGACCGCAAAAATCCGCTGAAACTAAATAACAAAAACAAACACGTTGCAATTTTTTATTACTGAAAAAATAAACTGATGGACTTTGGGGAAGAAAATTTTAAACTTTCCCAGTCTCTTAGTTTAACGGCTACCAAAAATCATAAACTTGTATCGTAGATTAATTTTTAAAAACTGAATTTTATTATCTCGTTTAGCTTTACTACTTTGTGGATGATTCATTAGATATACTCTGGTTATTTAATGTGGGAGATAATACAATCAGATGATTATATTTTTATTGTTCAATTTTTTTATGGGAGAAAGTAGTAAACAAAGAAGAATAGCGGAGTGATAAAATTTATGAATGGCGAATAAGGAGCTTAAATATTTTTTTAATAAAAGAAAGTTGGGGGTTGGAATGCTAAAAAAATAAGTTTATTGCACATTCATATTTGTATTGAATGACGGGAATGGAGATGAAAAAATTTTTGTAATCGGAAAGGAGTAAACAAAAAAAAGCCATTCGGCAGCCGAAATAAAATTCATTGAGAATAAGGATAAAAATATAAATAGATTTTTATGAGATATATTGGACAAATCAATCGAAAAAATGACTGCAAGAGTAAAATTTCATTGAAAACCTACAGACGAATAGGTTATTTTAAGTTTAGAAGAATGAAATGGTATGAAAATTAAAGCTTGTTTAATGGGCTTTAAAATGCAATCTATAAAAATTCGATGTTTCATTCAAAAATTATGCGCGAAAGAATCTGCCAAAAAATGAATTTTTATGATTTTGAAAATTTTGAAACCCTGTAATTTCTGGACTAATTGACCGATTAAGCTCATTTTTGAACTTGGCCTTGGTATTCGTCTAAAAATTGAGTATGTTGAGTTTGGAAAAGATCCATTAAGAATTCGAGCCGCTATCGTCCGGATAAGCCGCGTTATATCGTATATTTATAAATAAATCTATCTATACTAATAAATGAAGAGCCGATTTTTTTGTCCGGTTATACTGCGAAAGTTACTGAACCGATTGGAATAATACTTATACCATCAGATGCAGCGTGTTTCGGGGAAGGTTTTAGTATATGATATGTTGGTGATTACTTATCCGGAACCTATATTTTTTCGACTTAGAAATAATGAATTTTTATTGTAACTAAATTTATTCTATTCGATTGTCATTTGTTTAAAATAAATTTTTTAATTCTATTGGTTATGTTTATATACTAGGCAGATTTCTTCACTTATGAGACCTGCAATTTCTTTAACTGAAACTTTCAATGCTCATTACAATTTTTTTTTTTTCATATCAATTATTATTCTTTTTTGTAAGAAAGACACGGAAATGTTTTAATGATTGCACATTGAAAGTTACAATGAATATTAACTAGAATAATTACATGGATAAAAAGTGCATACTAATTCGATAGAATTGGGAATCTGTGCAAGTCAAAACAATACTCTAATTAAATTTCAAGTCTAGATCAAAAAATGCAATTCTATAAAGCGCCCAGCGAAGCGGGCGAGTAAGCTAGTACACACATGTATAAACCTTTGAACTAATGGTAGTTTTTGAACCAGTTTGAAGAACTGAGTCAGAAAATAGCCAAAATTTCAAAAGTTGCGTCATGAGGACACATGCAATAGATTTCTATAAAATCTACTAAAAAAAAAATTCGCTTAATATTTAATTAAGAAATATAATTTTGAATAAATAAATGTTAACGTAGAGAGAAGTTATTAAATGAAGTCTTATTTATCTTAGAAATAAAAAAATTCTTTGCTAAAATCGTAAAATTCATGAAAAAAAAACTTTTTTTCTTTATTATCAAATTTTATTTTTTTAATTCGCGAGTTAGATTTTTTAAAATAATTTGAACTGAATAGAATTCATTGATAGAAAGATTTGTTAATATTTAACTTAATTAACCTTCATAGCTGTTAATAAATGATTTTTCAACGTTCGACGATTTCATGAATATTTATTAAATTTTAATTGATATTTGTTTAGAACGTTGAATAAAAAGTGAGCATAAAAATTTTAGTTTTACACTTTTTATAACCCCGTAACTTCAATAGAATATTCCATTAGATCTGAAAAATATAGAACAAATGAAATTAATAATAAAACAATGGATGTAATAATTTACAGAATTTTTTTGCAGAGAGAATAATTAGTGCATTTTATTTTTATTATAAAAAGTTATGTTATTATTTGTTAATGAATCATCTTCACATTATACCATATATAAACAAAACATATTCACTCCGAAGAAATAATTAACTGTTAAAAAATATTTATTCACATTTAATAAATTGTTTTAAAAAAAGGTTAATAAATTTTTCTTTTTTTTAATCAACTAAAATTCAACAGATATAATTGCTATTTATAATTACTGTAAACAATAAACAAAAATCTATTAAATCGGGTCATATTGATTCAAAATGTTTATTCCCCCTTAACCTTATAGCTTGTAATTAAATGTAAATATGAAATCCATTAAACGATGTTAATTGAATATTATTATCTAGTATATGAAAATTATGCAGAAGCGTGTTGAGTAATTTGATATGCAATAATGATTATAATTAAAATAATTCAGGTTCCACGACGAAGAACATGCAAACCTGCTCAATGCTATGTGGCTCATCGCTATCACATTCCTGAGCGTCGGATTTGGTGATATTGTACCTAATACATATTGCGGGAGGGGTATTGCTGTATCTACAGGAATGATGGTAATACATCAATATTTATATTATTAATAATAAAAAAAATTATAATAAATTTTTCATGTACATTACAATCAACAATATTAAATTTTTTTATTTTTCCTCCAAATTAGGGAGCAGGATGTACTGCATTACTCGTCGCGGTTGTTTCAAGAAAATTGGAACTCACGAGAGCAGAAAAACATGTACATAATTTTATGATGGATACGCAATTAACGAAAAGAGTGAGTTGTTCTTCATTTTAATGAGTAAATTCATCCAATTTTATTTTATATTCTACTATTGTGTACACGGAGAGAAAAATATGAAAATCATTCCTATAATTTTAATTAAATGTTTTCCTATACCATTTTAGGAGCGATTACTTAAATTATGGGAATTGTACCCATAATTTTTGGGAAATGTTACCATAATTAATGAAATGGTTCCTATAATTATAGGAACGATACCTATAATTATAACTGTACACGAAAAAAGTAAACTGTAATATTCACTCGGATCCCGGTTAATTTTTATAGTTTCAAACAGTAAAGTGGACATCGGGGTGACAAAAATATAAATATTACAGAACTTAATGTAGAAAGTATAAAAGCCAGAATTTACAATTTAATATCCAAAATAAATGATTAGTAGCTGTCACTATAGTAAATAACGACTCTTTCATCTTAAAAAATTACAGTTTCAATATATAGTCCATATTATGAGGAGAAGGGGAACTCAGATGAAAGAAAAGGGGGTCTCACTCTGGGAGAATTTAACATTTGAAACAGTAAAAATTATACTTTTAAAATATACATTTTACCAGTCCAAGCAAGTCAATAATTACAGTTTGATTTTTAGCGTTGCGTTTAAAATTTACCATTTTACTTTGTAAATATTGACGTTGCTTGTATCAGAAATTTACTAAATTTATTTTATACTTTTTACATATCATTGCGATCATTTTTTAGGTACCAAATGATAAATATCAAAGTCTGAATTCTTAATTATTATACTTTAACATTTTAGATAATTACATAGCGAATATTACTGCTTGAAATAGTATTTTCTTTCATGTAAAGAGTAAATTGTAACGTTTAAATGGTAAATATTATAAAGTGAATAGTAAAATTACAATTTTACTGTTTGAAATAGTAATTTTTAGCAGTTGATCATTACACGGAGAAAATAAAACAGTAATGATTACTGTTTTGTACAAGTATTAGAAAAATGTTCATAGTCAGTAGTGAGTGCTGTACGAAACATGACTTCTTAGTGCCAGAACACGACTCAGTAATGTGCAGACAATAGTCAGTAGTTTTTATGTAGCGCTCTCTACTGTCCCAAACATTTTAATCTCATTTTCTTCCAAAACAGTACTGAGTACTGCACAAAATAGTAATCAGTGTTGTTTTTTTTCTCCGTGTACTTATTATAAATCGACTGTTATTTATTAAAGTTTACTTTTTTCCGTGTAATATCGGCATGATTCCCATAACACATAGGAGTAGTTCCCAGAATATATAGGAATAGTTTCTATAATATTATAGGAACTATTCCTATAATATTATAGGAACCATTCTTATAATATTATAGTGATGATGCCTAATAATATTGAGATATTTATCATTACAACTCAAGTTATTTGTGACTTCGATGACCACTTTGAAGCATTTGAAATTATTAGTAATTTCGATAATTTTACTTGCTTCCCAATAACATCACTTGAAATATGTAAAATAAGTAATATTGTTCATATAAATAATAAAAGTTACATACCCAAAAGGTGGATTTGATAAATATTCAACGTATGTATTGTAAATAAATAATTTGTTTTAAAAATCAAATGAAATTGTAAAAATAAACAATGAATTTCCATATCAGCTTTGCTTCTCTAATTGTATAGTAAGAAAATATCCCTTTTATTAGAGAAACTTTAGAATTGCTACAATATTTTTCAATATTATCTAACACAATAATAACTGAGTTGGAATAAACAATTTAAAATTAAGTAAATACGTGAACAAAAATTATGAAAAAGAAATTTTTTCACTCTAGTGAAATATCAATTTTTATTTACAAAAAAAAAAATTATTAGCAAAAGAATATATAATAATTACTTTATATTTTTTATGTGATTGCTCCATTATTATGAACATAAACATTTTTATATTATTATGTGCGTCATTCCTATAATATTATAGGAACCATTCCTATAACATTATAGGAACCATTCCTATAATATATTAAAGCTATTCCATTATTGTATAGGAATGTTTCCAATAAATTATGGGTATAGTTCCCATAATAAGCATAGAATTGATACCTATACTGATCATTTTATTATAGGAACCATTCCCATAATTTTTGGAAAGATTCCTATAAATTTCTCTCCGTGTACAGAATATTTTTATTTGAAATTTTTAATTTTTAATGCACAATCTTTAATCGACAAAATAATTTTGACAGTTGAAAAATGCAGCAGCTAACGTTTTACGGGAGACTTGGCTTATTTACAAACACACACGATTGGTTAAACGAGTTAATCCAGGTCGCGTGAGAACACATCAACGTAAATTTCTACTAGCTATTTACGCGTAAGCTCATCTTCATTAATAATCGATATTTAGTTTTTATCAATATTAATTAACTTTACTTTGTTATTTTTTTTAATCTGTTAAATTATAGACTCAGGAAAGTTAAAATGGACCAACGTAAGCTAATGGATAATGCTAATACGATAACGGATATGGCGAAGGTGAGTTTTTAATCGAAAAACTCGGTGGATCATAATACACGGTTTTTACTTTCCATCTTATTTTAATATTCCGGGTAAATACCTTACGGTATTTTATGATCGATTATTGGTATTATGCTAATTTACTAGTTTGTGGATTTTACCAAGATCTTGATCTGAGTGAAAAAATTATGATTTATTATTTTAATATTAATTTTTTTTTTTCTTCTACTAAGACCTTATTTTTCTCAAAGCTCGTCTGATCTTATAATCCCTTGAAATTTTTATTCACTTCACGAACAAATTCTTTGCTCGGGCTTTATATTTGTCTTAATTTAAAAAAAAAAAAAAAACATTCATTTCTCACTTGAAATTATTGATTTTTCCACGTCCGAAAATGAGAAGTTATACTTGACATTAATTCCCTCCAAACGTTACAAGAGTAACTTAATTACTCTTATGACCTTTAATTGAATAGACACTTTAACTACTTATCCTTTAGTATTAGACTATTTTGAATTGGCTAATTTTGAACATTTGTAATGTTTAAGAAGAATAATTTTTGTATCTTTCAAAAATTTTTTTAGTTAAATTGAAAATTATGGTAAAATAACTCTAAATTTATCGCAATTATTGCTAAGAAGATACAACTAAACCTGTCTAATTTACTGAAACCGTCGTCAGCAATAGTAGTAAAACATGATATTTGAACTTCCTTGGATATAATACACACGCTAACTAAAGCAAAGACGATGTTCTTGGCAAAGTCTTACTGACAACTCTATCAACAACTTCTTGTTCTCACAGTATTAAGTTACCAAGGAAACTAAATTTACATATACATGAATAATGGCTCTTATTATTATTATTTAATTTTTTTTTTTCAATTTTAATTAGTTCAATTTTTATTATTTATATAATTAAAAATATAATGAAAATTTTATCTCCGACGTATTTATATGATAAAATAATTTTTTTTTTTAATTAAATTTAGTATCATTGAAAAGATATTGATTTGAATTTGTGTCTTTTCATGGTTTGATATTTTTTCGGTGATAATAAATTTATCATCAAAATAATTAATAGAATAAGCTAAATTTTTTGACGGGCATATTTTTATTTTAAAAGGGATTTTCATAGTTTAATTTGATATCTATAGAGAGGTATTGATGTGAATTTGTACCTTTTCACGATTTTATCAATCAATTTATTATATTAAGTTTTTTTAAATTAAATTATTAGTAATTGATCCTATCTATTAAATTATTAGTAATTGATCCAGTATGGCAATATAATTTTTTTAATCTATTTCAAAAGTATTCTAACAATCTATCTTGTGATTAAAATATCGAAAAATCAAGTCAAAGTTTCTTTTATTCATAGTTCGTTCTTCTCTTATTAAAATAATAATAATAATAATAATAATAATAATTACAAAAAAAATTCAATAAATATTAAAAAATTACCAATTAACTTCGTAAATATTTTACTTAGTGCAACTTTTCCACCAGGTGTCGTCAATTATTAATTAAATTAAGTCTCGAAAGTTTCCGCTTAATCTCTATTCAAGTTATTCTTCACATTGCTAAATTATGAGTATATCAATAACTATTTACATTTAAAGCCTGACCTTTAGATCTTTTATAAATAATAAATTTATAAATTTTTACCTTGAATTAAGTTAAACACATTTAAATAACTGCGAAAGTCCGGGCCCTACTTCTAACAAATTACCAGCGGCAAAATTTTTGCCGCAAATTCAAAATAACAATTCATAATAAATGATTCAAATTTTCGATATTATGGCCAAAATATTGGTCCTATAAGAATTTTTTTTAACAAAAGTTGTTCAAATATAGTTTTATAAAAAAAATATACCTTATGTTCTTTTCTTAGGATCAATAACTTCACCGTTATTCCAAAAAGAAGATTCATAATTATTAAAAAATTTGAAATTTTAATTGTGAATTTTAATTTTGCAATTACAGCGAAAATATTGGTTTTTATAAAAAATCATCTATATTATTAAGAGAATAAACAAAATTTTGTGGCCAGTGTATTTATATGATAAAATGGGTTTTTATGGTTAAATTTGGTATCGTTGGAAAAGTCTTGACCTGGAGTTGTGCCTTTTCATGGTTTCATATCATTCTCACCAATAGTCAATTAATGACGATAAGTATTTAGGCTGCATTCGAAAATGCTCTATCTCTAGATACATAATTAAAAAATGACCTTGTATCTCGTGAACTATTTACATTTTTAAAGATATAAGCTCATCCCGATGTTACACTCATAAAGACCTTTCATTCAAGTACCCACATCAATTTTTCATATATTTATATGCATTATATATATTATATATATATGAAAAATATCTCAAAATGCACATTACACTCATAAAGACCTTTCATTCAAGTACCCACATCAATTTTTCATATATTTATATGCATTATATATATTATATATATATGAAAAATATCTCAAAATGCATGTGGGTACTCAAATGAAAGCTCTTGATGAGTGTAACATCGGGATGAGCTTATATCTTTCAAAATGTCAATAGTTAAGAAAGTACAGTTCAATTTAACATAATTAAGAAACTACCCTGTATCTTGTGAATTATTGACATTTTTAAAGGTATAAGCTCATCCCGATGTTACACTCATCAAGACCTTTCATTTAAATACCCACATCAATTTTTCATATATTTATATGTATTATATACAAAGTGTCCCAGAAGTAACGGACGCCATTGTAGCTTCTGATAAACAAAATAATTCTGAGACGAAAAGTCCTTAGCCATTTTTTAATCAGACGCATAGATAATTAATTATTAATTAAAATAACGTCCTTTTATGCGTTAGAGAGAGAGCGCTAGTGTCAAGTCAAGTGCGTTCCAACGAAGACGCTTGCACGTGTGAATGTTTAAGTAAATATGTGTGACTATGTTAGCTATAGAAACTAGTTAGTCATACAGTTAGTTGTGTCTTTGTTTGGCACATACTTTACTGGACACTGGCGCTCTCTCTCTAACAAATAAAGAGACGTTATTTTTAATTAATAATTAATTATCTATGCGGTTAATTGAAAATTGGCTGAGGACTTTTCGTCTCAGAATTATTTTTTTCATCAGATGCTACAATGGCGTCCGTGACTTTTGGGACACCCTGTATATTATATATATATGAAAAATATATCAAAATGCATGTGGGTACTCAAATGATAGCTCTTGATGAGTGTAATATTGGGATGAGCTTATATCTTTAAAAATGTCAATCGTTAAAAAAGTACAGTGCAATCTAACAAAAGTCATTATTTAATAAAGCAAAATTTTATTTATTTATAGTTCACAAATCACGGCAGTCACACAGTGACTGCAAGGTTGCTAGTAAGAAATATTTTTTTTATAAAATAAAATTTTGAACAACTTTTGTCAGATAAAAATTTTTATAGACCAATATTTTCACCGTAATATCAAAAATTTGAACTATTTATTTAAATTTTGACCTTACAAACGAAATTTCACCAACATAAAAAAATGAATCAAAGTAACTAATAAATTTGGAATTTTGCAGACTCAAAATACGGTGTACGAAATAGTATCGGACATGAGTACCCGACAAGACGCTTTAGAAGAACGTCTGGTGAGCGTGGAGGAAAAATTGACGGCCCTCCAGGAACAGTTGGACGTGTTACCAGAAGCGATAACCCGTTGTCTAGCCCAGCATGCCGAGCGAATGGAGCAGCGGCGTAATTTCCTCCATCCCGACACAGCCGTGGCACTATCAGCGACCCCTAGTGGATGTGGCGGTTCAACCAGCGGTAACCTCGGAAACAGTCTCAACATCGGGATGACCGGGAACATGAATATGGGTGGTCATCATCCGTTGGCTAGCATGTCTAATTCACCACTACTGCCACACTCACGCAGTGTACCAAACGCACCAAGCACAATGTCCCTGCACCCGTGGCCAGTGAGTCCAGTGCTGCCCCCAGTGTCCAGCCGGACGCCCCATCTGGTGCCGGAAACAGGGGGCTTCCGTCAACAATCTTCGCAACAACAGCAACAGCAACAGCAACATAATAACACACCAACGACGTCCCAATCTGTAACCAGGTTGACCACTCAGGCTGGCATGGGAGGACTCGGGACCAGCCAGGGCTCAGATACGTCTCCGCACAGCTGAGCCACGTCTTTGCAGCCGCAGCACTCATATTAATATCAATAAGACAATTGAATTTTTATTGGGCCTTTGATAGAAACAACCGTATCTTTTCTTCCATGTTTGCTAGTTCACTGACGCTCACTTGTGAGGGCGCTCACAATTCAGTTGAATTAAGCGGGTAATTTAAATTAATGTTTAAATTCTTAGCTATTAAATGCAATAGCTAACATGGAAATAAGACACGGGTTCTTCCACTAGCTGCGGACTGCTCCCTGCCCAACTTGTGTGCCTGAAAAACTTATCTTTATTATTAAGGTATTCCACTCTTCTCGTTACTGTCTGTCTGTCTTTCTCTAAACCTCTACGATCTATCTCTAACCTATCTATATCTCTTGTATTAGTACTTTGTTTAATTGACATTACCGTTGATGTTACGAGACATTTTATATTACGTAATTGGATAAATAACGAATCCTATTATTAAATAAATCTTAAATTTTCAACAATAAAAATCTAAATCGAGTCAAACTCTCTATTTCTCTCTTTCACTTTCCTTTTTATCTATGCTGTCAATTATTTGTGATTCTCAATTTCATAAATTATTTTTTAATTTAAATTCTAGCTAAGTAATAAGAGATAGGAGAAAATTGGAGGACCTTATTTATAGGAAATTAAATTATCTATAAAAAAGGTCTTTATTAATTTTATCTTATCTTTGATGGTTAACCTAGAATTTCGGTAAATAGTCGCTATTAATATCATCGATGACATTAAGGAAGTTCGAGCGTAACTAATGAGTCAAAATAATGTTAAAATTTTTTTTTTAATTTTAGTTTTCCTAATATTCGTCAAAATTCTTTATTTTAATTTAAAATAATTTAAAGAATTTAATAATTGATAATTTTTACTTATTTAATAAAGTAAAGTAATAAAATGACTTTGGTATTTATTACTTGCCGGAATAAATAAACAAATTTGGCAATAGCGCGCTTGATTATGCCCATAACAGAGACGTGGATGAGTGTGTGAGTTATACATTTTTCTCTCTGTGACTATATTTCTATCCTTTTCTTTTTTCTCAGCTGTTGACGCGATGTTGTCAAATCTTTATTCGAAGAAATAGCTGACGATAAACGAGTTACAAACATAAAATTTAACTTTAAATATTTCAAAAATTATATTGGTAATGTATTATTATTAAATTGTTTTTATATTTTGCAACAATCCAAGTTTCTTGTGTATAGTTTTTTATCCGTTAAAGTTGGGAGGTTAATATTGAAAAAAATAATTAAAGTCTCGACAAAAGTTTGTCCGCCATTAGAGCCCGTGTATAAAGAGATAAAATATGTGATTTTTAAAATTTAATATCTAAGTAACTAAACGGTGAATCTTTTTTAAATTTTGGGATTAGATGAATGACGTATTTATTTATATGTATACTTAATTTCAAAGCTCAAAGTTGGAAATTATTTTTTACATTAGATTCGTTCGAACCTCCCTAATGTATCTTACACGGAAAAAAGAAAACAGGAATAATTACAGTATAAAATGTAAAATCGGTCCCGTCGTAATCAAAACTAGAAAAATTACAGTTCGAAATATCATTTTTCTAAATTCAAACTTCGATGTTAATTTTCAGAGCTTTCAATGTAAATATTACACTCTACAATGTAATTCTTATAAAATCTGCAATAATTACAAACTGAAACTGTAATTTTTCCAGTTTTCACCACGGAGCGCCACGTTGCATTATATGCTGCAATTTTTTGAGTTTTCTTTTTTCCGTGTAGTTATAGAAAATTATTTAAATAGAAATTCTGGCTAAACGACAAAAGATAAGAGAAAATTCATAATGATCTTTGTGCAGGAAATTAAATTATCTATAAAAAAAGGCCTTTACAATTTTTCTGTATCTCTGGTAGTTTAGCCAGAATTTTAATACAATGTCGCTATTAATATCATCGATAGCATTAATGCATTGTAATTAATTTAAAATAATTATAAATAATTTGACAGCGTAAACAAAAAAAATATTTATTATTAATATTAATAACATCTAATATTATATTCTCTCGATCAATACTCAACTTTATGAATGTTATATTTAAAACAACTATACATTTATTTTATTATTATTGTTTTTATTTTTATAGGGTTATAAATTATATAGTAATGGACTAGACTTATTGAAAAAATATCGATGGCCTTAAGGAATGGAGTATTTTTGGTGCAATTTTTTATTATCATTATTATATAATTATAAAAATAAAAAAATGATAAACTATTATACGTTTTAGCGTTAATCGAGACATAATTTCATACTATATATAGTATCGATTATCTACGCTCAAAAAAAAACGGCATTCGAGATGATATTTATTTTTGTTTTTTCATAAGTAAATATAATAAAATAAAAATAATAATAATTAACAAAATATATCTCTAAGATAACAAATGCGAACTTCATTAATTGGCTAATTTATAATGAAGAATGCAAAGTGATTTTATTCGCTTTAACGTCCGTAGAATATAAATAAATAAATAAATAGGAATTATTATTATTGAATAAATAAATATATAAAGTCTAGTGTCTTTACAATTACGCACGTGTACAGGTACTGTGAAGGAATGTGTATTATAGTTATTATTATTCTTATTATTATTAAAAAATAAAAAAAAAAAACATAAATATTTCATTGAAAATTTATAAATAAATAATTAAAAACAAGATATGTTTTTTATGATGTACAGACGGTTAGTTTATCTATAGTATCAAGATCAAAGTATTTAAATTAAAAAATTAAAACGAACATATTAATAATTTATTATTAGTAATTAATATTTAAAGATAAAATATTAATTTATTAAAAAAATTTGTTGCTCATTTTTGTTCTGTTTTTATGAATAAAGTTGAAAGGAAAGAGTGAAAGGAGGGATGAAAAATAAATAAAGTACAGACCTATTGTCTTGTCCATACTCATGCATATTTAATGCTTTTATTTTATCAAATTTTTTTTGTTTATTTAAATAATTGCATTACGATAGAATCGCCAAGGTTTGACAACGCGAAACGGGACCAAAATAATGACAACAGTTTAAAATGTTATTCTTTTTGTTTTACTTATTTTTTATTTTTGTTGTACATTAGTAAAAGTTTTTAGTTAAATTTTTTCGCTATGCGCTGGACACGACAACTACACAATATTTTTATATAGAATTCTTGAAAGTGCATTCATTATAGTGCCAGATGACCTCGTTAGTTAAAAATAAATAAATAACTAAAACGTTCGAAATCATTATTGGAAATATAACAGCAGCCTGTTTATTAAATAGCTAATACTATTCATACGTAATTTATTGTCATATTGCTTAGAATATTTTTTTTTAAACTAAACAATTGTTATTATTATCTTCATTGTTACTGCGAAAATTGGTTATATTAATAACAAAACATAACCCTGATTAGAAAGTACGATACTGATAATAGATGAGTCGATAATTGACTTTTTTTTCTGAAGAAATTATTTATTATTAGAAATAAAACGGATTAATATTTAAAATTAATTATTCATAAATAATTTGGAGCTTTATTTAAACATTTGTTCCTTTGGAAAATAAACCAATTAAACACACCCGCCATTTTGTTCTGTTTCATTGAAATATTTGGTAAGCGGAAGAAAATGGTGTACACGGAGAGAAATTTATAGGATCTTTTCCAAAAATTATGGGAATGGTTCCTATAGTAAAATGATCATTATAGGTATCAATCCTATGCTCATTATGGGAACCATACCCATAGTTTATTGGAAACATTCCTATACAATAATGGAATAGCTTCAATATATTATGGGAATGGTTCCTATAATATTATAGGAATGGTCCCTATATTATTAAAGGAATGGTTCCTATAATGTTATAGGAATGGTTCCTATAATATTATAGGAATGACGCACATAATAATATGAAAATGTTTATGTTCATAGTAATGAAGCAATCACATCAAAAATATAAAGTAATTATCATATATCGCGTTACTAAAACCATAAGGGCGTATCTCAAAATATACGCCCTTATGGTTCTGCAGAACCATAAGGGAGTATAAAAAAATTTTTTTTGCTCCAATCAATGTAAAAATGTTAAAAACATTAACATCTATGAAAAAAACGAAAAAAAAATTTTTTTTTGTGATACGCCCTTAGGTAAATATATTAGGTAATATAAAGGTAATAGAAAGGTAATTAGGTAATAGAAATATCACTCCACAACTTAGTTTATTCCAAGAATTATTTATTTAAGTAAAAAAACTAATAAAAATTAAGGAAAAATAAATTCATCAGGGTATTAGTCCAATGCCACCTCCATCGTCAGGATCATGTGTGTCTAAGATTATAAAAATAAAAAAAAAGATTTTTTAATTTTTTTTTTAACATTACTAGATATTGACAAAAAAATTTATAAACTATGACCATGGCTGAATATTAAACTTTGATAATACCGATTATATTTTGTGGGACGGTGCCTGATGTACAAAAATGATTTCGGTCTCAAGAACAAAGTTCTTTTTGAATGACTTTTTCAAAATAACAGTTCTAAATGGCTTACAAAACTCTTTTGTTAATTATAAATAGATCCGAAGTAAAACAAAAAATCAATTTAGAAAAATTTTGAAGCTAATTTTATTAACTTGAAGGCATACCGATTGTTCTCAAGTTGTTATGAATTTATTTTTCCTTAATTTTTATTAGTTTTTTTACTTAAATAAATATTTGTTGGCATAAATTAATTTGTGGAGTGATATTTCTATTACCTTTACAATTTTTTTTCTTACTCTGACCTATAATTGATAATAAACCGAAAAAACAGGATACGCCCTTATGGTTTTAGAAAAATGTTTTCTTAAAACCTAAGGGCGTATCACAAAAAAAATTTTTTTTTTCGTTTTTTCCACAGATGTTAATGTTTTCAACATTTTTACATTGATTGGAGCAAAAAAAATTTTTTTATACGCCCTTATGGTTTTAGTAACGCGATATTCTTTTGCTAATAATTTTTTTTTTGTAAATAAAAATTGATCTTTCACTAGAGTGAAAAAATTTCTTTTTCATAATTTTTATCCACGTATTTACTTAATCTTAAATTGTTTATTCCAACTCAGTTACTATTGTGTTAGATAATATTGAAAAATATGGTAGCTATTCTAAAGTTTCTCTAATAAAAGATATATTTTCTCCCTATACAATTATAGGAGCAAAATAGATATGGAAATTCATTGTTTATTTTTACAATTTCATTTTATTTTTAAAACAAATTATTTATTTACAATACATACGTTGAATATTTATTAAATCCACCTTTTGGGTATGTAACTTTTATTATGTATGTGAACAATATTACTTATTTTACATATTTCAAATGATGTTATTGGGAAACAAGTAAAATTATCGAAATTACTAATAATTTCAAATGCTTCAAAGTGGTCATCGAAGTCACAAATAACTTAAGTTGTAATGATAAACATCTTAATATTATTAGGCATCATTACTATAATCTTATGAGAATGGTTCCCATAATATTATAGGAATGGTTCCTATAATATTATGGAAACTATTCTTATATATTATGGGAACCATTCCTATATATTATGGGAATCATGCCGACATTACAATTACAATTATAGGCATCGTTCCTATAATTATAGGAACCATTCCCATAATTGGACACTGTTATGCATTAATGTGTTAAGTGCTATGGAAATCCTATGTACTTAACACACTATTGCATAACAGAGTCCAATTATAGTAACATTTTCCAAAAATTATGGGTACAGTTCCCAAGTTTAAGTAATCGCTCCTAAAATGTTACAAGAAAACATTTTATTAAAATTATAGGAATGATTTCCATATTTTTCTCTCCGTGTAAAGCAATTCTATAACTTGAACTTCAATAATATTTAAAAAAAAAAATATTGTTTATTATCGTACTTTCAAATCTAGCGGCGTTGTTTCAAAATAACATAAAAATATAAAATTGTTTAATTTAAATCTAATTTATCCTATCCATTAAAAAATAAACTTGAAAATGGCGGTAAATATGAAATAAAAAGAGCCTATTGTTTAAAATAGAATAGAAAGTAAAAATTTTTTAAAGATAAAACCAATAAAAATGCTTAATTAGTCTTAATACTTATTATTATCTTCCTCAAAGAAATATCCAGCTATTAAAATTACTCGAATCGAATACCGAAATAAAGACGAATAAAGTGCAATAATTAAAATAAAAATAAACCCCTATTGCATTAATTTAAAATGAATGAATTATAATTATATTGATAACGACAATGACATGATTAAAAAAAATAAATAAAATGATTGTAACAAATAACGAATAAAAAGAAAATGAAAAACCGTGGATTAAATTAACGACGCAGTTCCCGTTTATACAATTAACGTTATTATAAAATAATTAAATAAACATTACTAATACACTATTAGTAAAATGAAAAACATAATAACAATTATAAATAATAAAATCCTACTGTAGAATTTTACAGTTTTAAACTCCTAAATGAACCTCTTTAATAATAAACTTTACGAATATTGATATTATTATTATTATTATTACTATTGATAATTATTCAGCGGTTTATCACCGTGTAATTTTTACGTAAAATGACCAACAAATTACTAATTGATATACCGACCTACGTAATAAAATGAATAGATATTAAAATTTATCATTATTATTGTTATCATTATTATTATAATAATATTTATAATAATAAGTGAAAAATACAGAAATTTTTAATAAAATAAATCTTTTTTTTTTCTTTAACATAAATTATTCAATTTCACGTAAAATGATTTTTTAATTACTACTTAATTCTTTGAATATAAAAAATAATCATTATTATTATTACAATAATACTAATAACAATAATTATAATAAATTTATTAATTAAAACTAAATCTACGAATAATTAAAAATAATAACGAGACTTATGTTGTATTGTTTTATTTTAAACGCGAATTATCGACGCATATAGTATTTTAATAAATAAATAATTAATTAGTTACAATTGAAGAAAAAAAAAAATTAAAAGAAAAAACGAAAAAAGTTATTTCGAGTTCTCAATTTTCAATTTGAAAATATTTAAGTCTTAATAATTATTAATAATAAAATAAACATTAGTTGTTAATAGTATTATTTAATTAGATTAATAATAGGCTTGAAGAGGTTATTAACATATAAATTTATTAAATTAATTATTCGCGCCCTAGCGGCGGAACAATGAACTTTAAGTGTGCATTTAACCTTTAATTATTTGTAATTAATATGGAACATGTTTATTAAAAATAGCAGAAATTAGTTAATATTAACGGCTGCTAAATGAAATTATAAATTGGTACTCTAAAGAAATTATGTCAGCGATCGGCCATCTTGTCGTGCCAATAAACGAGTATTATATAGAGTTTTAAATTGATTACTCCAAAGAAAAAAAAAAAAAAAACGATTAATTGTTGTAATTATAATATATAATAATAAAATTATCGATTGAAGAAATAAAATATCATAGTCATTATGTTATTCAATCGATAAACAATTAACACGCAACGAATAATGAAAGTAGTCAATATAACTTGAGAATAATAAAATAAAAGTTTTAATAATTTTAAAACTAAAAAACGGCATAAAAAGATTTAAGACTTTAGCAGCGAATGCTTTTATTATCTTCTTCTTCTTTTTTTTGTCATATTCATTTTTGTTTTATTTTTATTACACAACTGGGACCACTTGGGAACTACTTAATTGGCCATTATTTAACTTTAACTACACTTGCTGGATTTGTAACAAGATTGCAACTGTACAACTTGTTACTTGGATACATTATTATAACCGAGGACGATATTAATTGTACATAAAATAATGTTTTTTTAATTTGTATCGTATTTTATATATTTAAATTAATTTTTAATATTTTATTTTAAAGCTAATGTATCTTTAAATAAACAAGAGTAATCTTAAATTGTAATTACTATTTAATATTAATTAAAATAAATCTTGGCACAACTTACCGTTGGTCTTGGCGAGAAAATAATTTTATTGTTTTAAATGTATACATTAAGCTTAAATTATTGTAAATTTAATTGCACATTATTTTCAGTGTACAGTAACATAATTATTTGTAAAAAAAACTTAGTACTATGTATAGAAAATTATATATTGTTGTTAATATTAAAATTCTTAAGAGGAATTGATTGGCCGAGATTGTCGATTATTATTTCGCTTTATTAATTTAAACGCATATTATTAATAAATAAATATTAATTTCTAAGTCATTAAATAAATTCATATTTTCATAACTGTACAGATCATCGCATAGACATTAAACAGCCATTGTTCTGAAGATCATAACCAAAAAAAAATTATCATTTATTATCAATAAATTTGAACGTTAATTTTATGTTATAAATTAATTAGATTAATTTCAATAGATATTACTGCCAACAAACAGTTTCTGTTTTAATATTATCAAACAAACTATTTATTGGTTGTATTCTTCAGAATAATGTAATTAATATTATCACATTCGAGAAAACTCATTAAACAATCGCTTATTGTTAAATGAAATAAAAATAGTCATCATAATAATACATAGCTTATTTTTGTTGGTATATTGTAAAAATGTTGATAGAAAATTGTAACAGCAAACATTCCCTCACTAATTTATTGTAAAAGTTTATTGCGCGTGCAAAATGTTATAAAAAATTATTAAATGGGCCCAGTAATTGCAAAGGAACATAAATTAGTGTGCACTTATTAATGCCATTAATGATAATAAACATAAATAAATAAGGGTCTCAATCGTAATCTTTTATACACAAATACCTTCACGTGAACAAATTAATTTAAATAAATGAAACAATATACACGTTTAATACTATTATAAATTTTTTTGTTTTAAATTCAATTGTTGATGATTGATTTGTTAATTATTAATAAATTAATTACAATAACAATTGATTTATCGACAAGTTTACTACTGAATTTTTAGATCTAATCTACACGGTCTTTCAGAAAACTTACTACAGATATTAAACAATTTAAAATATTTATAAATCATTATAATTAGTAGCGTTTACGCGATTATATTTATTAAAATTACATATTGCTATTTATTAGCGTTAAATTTTGAATAACGATTTATATAATGCACTTATCCGCACAAAATGTTCATTAATGAGTCATTAATTATAAATATTTATAAATAATAACAAAAATATTGTATTAATAATAAAATTTCTGTTCGATTTACAGTAAACGAATAATATTTATTATTAATTACAAGCTAAATGTTTCAAGATATATAAATACGCTGATTTTATTTTTAATTCGTTGCTGTCTTAAATCAATGTTTGAAATAAAATAAATAATATATATGTTAATTAAAAATAAAAAAAAAAAAGCATTAATTAGGTGTTACAAAGAAGAAATAAATTGAAAAATGACCTCTTCTAGTCTATATACTTCTTAAATAAAATAAATAAGAAACAATTGTAAATAAGTGTTGATGTAAACAAAATTATGTTTGTATATATTGTTAAGTAGTTTTAAGTAAACCATAAAAATGATGAAATATAATGTAATAAACGTTATATTAACACGATAGAAAACAAATAAGCTATTATAACAAGAGAAATTTAATACTCATAACTGATTTCCTACTAGTTTAAATAAATTATCAAAAGATAAAAATAAATTAATTGCTTTTGTCAATAATTTTATTTTCATTTTTATTTCAAGTTACTTAATAATAATAAGAGCTCTTGTATTTTTTTAGTTGAAAAATCTCCGGTTTAGTATAAGATCCGTAACTTTAAGAAATTTGTGGTAATATTAAGTAGTTTTATTTATTTAAATTAAGGGAATTAGCGAGCTAAAAAATTATTGATCTTTTTTGTATACTTTTCCAAAGCTTCTCTTTGAATTTTTTTTCTTTTGTTATAAATTTTATAAATTTTACTAAATCGCGCTCCTGATGCAGAAATGGTGTAAGTCTAAAAAATTATCCCTGAATAAAAAAAAGTATGGGATTGACTAGAAAACTAATACTTTTTTCTTTGTAATACTTTTTCTTAATCAGGGATATTTATGGAGCTGTAAAAATCGAAAATTTTTTGAAGTGAACTTTTGGGGTGCCAAAACGTCGAGATTTGATAAAAATTTTATTTTTACAAGTCTATTAAAATTTAATTATTTTTGAAATATTAAAAAATTTTCAATTTTCATAACCAGAAATTCAAAAAGTTCAATTTCTTATATGGAAAGTCAAATAATAACATTTTTTTATATACTCCCTTTTTACTTTAAGAGATTTTATTTTTATAAGCAAAAAAGGCGTAACAAAAAAAATGTATTTTTCATTTGTCCCCTCAATCTGCAAAATTTTAACTTTCTTAAATTGATTCCAGCAAAAAAATTTTCTATTCACCCTTTTTTATCTACAGCGCGAAAAAATGTGAGCACCCGTAATTTTAAGAAATGCTCGTGATTATAATAAATAATAATAATTAATAAAAAAAAAATCTTACGGCTTTAAATTATTAAAAAAGATTTATTTAAACTAAGAAAATTCTTCGGAAGACCTTACTTGTTTTGAAGAATGATGAAATTTTTTTGAGGCAAAAAAAATTAATTTCACCATGACACGAGCTTGCATGACCATGATAAATCTGAGATATTACTATCCATCTTCTTAGTCTCTAGTTCAGTAGCATAGAAGCACCCATAATTTAAATATTATAAATTTCGAATAATACTAAGTTTATTAATTTAAACAAAAATAATTAACAAGCTCAAAAGGAGCATTGATGATCCTTGAAGAATCTTGCAACAGTGCTTCCTGTTTAATAATTAAAGTTAAACATTAGCTATCCCTACTTAAATGAAGAATAAAAAAATCAATTCAAATAATTTATGTTAATTAACCACCTTTATTTATAAGAAAAATGACAAAAAATAATATGAAGTAATGAACGGAAGAATTGAAACATTATCAAAAAAATCGGACAGTTTTAAGTCTTAGATAGTTGAAGGGCAGACGTATCATGTATTATTTGAGTTATTCTTTAAATTTTCATCCACATCGTCAACATTTTTCGACCACGAGCAGCTTCGTTGTCTTGGAGATTTAGGAAGTGACCACGACTTGCTTCTTGATTGCCTTTTAGGCGACACAGACCGTGATTTAGCGCGCGTAACTTTAACCTTGCTATGTTTGCGCTTGACGGTCTGGCGCGAGGATCTGAACTTATTTCCCGAGTGCGATCTGGACCTTCTGGTTGATTTCGAACGTGAGCGCCTGGATCTCGATCTGGATCTTGACTTGGTGCGTCTTCGTGACCTGGATTTGGATCTAGATCTAGATCTAGATCTAGATCTGGATCTAGACCTGGACCTTGATCGTGACCTGGACTTTGATCGTGGACTTTCGCTTCTACTTCTACGCCTTCGTCTCTTCGTACGGGATCTAGATCTAGATCTTGATCTTGATCTTGATCTTGACCTGTCACGGTTCCACGACCTGGACCGCGACTTGGACCTAGACCTGGAGTGATCGCTGTCGTAGTAGTCGATGCCGGCTAGGTTAGCAAAGTACTTGTAGTACTGGTCATTGTACGAGTGTGGGTTGAACAAATGCATCCCTCGCGGATTTACGCGGCCTCGACGCCCAGAAAATCCGCCGCGACCTCGGCCTCGAAAGAACCGATTCATTGGATTGGCTCCGTCGCCACCTCGACCCCGCATTCTCCCCGGAAACATCATCGCCGCTGCGTCGTAGAACCAAGGCTGAGGAAACTGGCCGTACATTGGCTGGAATCCCATGTTCTGATCCGCCGTGGAAGCTCCTGAATCATTTTTTAGTTTATCTTAGTAAGTAATTAATTATATTAATAAAATGGTAATTATTTAGATTTTTTTAATGATTATAAAATTAAAAAACAACTAAGCTATGGACAATTTTTTTTTCATGAATTATAAAAAATTACAAATTTTTAAAATTGCATTTAAAGCTTATGAAATTCTATGTTTATATTTTTTTCGCAGTTTTAAAATATAAAAAAAAATGATACTGAAATTAAGACATCTAACGATTTTTAAAATTTTTAATACAATTAAATTATTGTGAAAAATATTTCACATGTAAAAAATCTAAAAAATTATGTGCAAATTTTTTAAAATATTTTTTTTATCCTAATTGGTTTATTACAAAAATTGGGTAGGTATCGTTTACAAATATCCCGATGACACATATGCATCAATTACTCAAATCTCGATGATACATATTCCAATTATTCAAATTTTATTAACACATATCCAATGATACATAAGGTAAAAGACCCAGTTATTGACACTGGCTTAGTTGTTTGACACTTGCAATTTTATTTTAATTAAAAATATTAAATGTTCTCAAAAAACTAATTTTCTTAAAATTTATAGTTCAAAAATTACATTTACTAGAAATTTAAATAGCGCGTTACGCGCGCGCTTAAATTTTAAGGTAGTTGTAGCGTGATAGGCATTTCAACAGAAAATTATAAAATTTTTTTTATTGAAAGATAAATATATTAATAATTCACTACCAAAATTTCAGATCAATTGACCGCACCGTTTTTGAGTAATTAATTTTTGAAATTGCATCTTTTACACGTAGCGGTATAGAGAGATGATAAAGTTAGTATGAAATCTTTGGCCCACTCGAGTGGTACGGAAGATTTCATACTAACACCATCTCTACGTGTAAAAGACGCAATTTCGAAAATTAATTACTTAAAAACGGTGCGGTCAATTGATCTGAAATTTTGGTAGTGAATTATTAATTTATTTATCTTTCGATAAAAAAAATTTTATAATTTTCTGTTGAAATGCCTATCACGCTACAACTACCTTAACTAATAATGAATCGTGGCCCGTTTTTTGTAAGTTTCAACCTTTGACTAACTTCAAGACTATCATGTATTTTAATTTAGAGGATTAATTTATTAAAGTTGATTTTTTTTTTTTAATTAAAATAAATTTACCTTATGTGCAATGATATATATCCCGATGATACATATCATAAAACAAAACAAAATTGCTGATAAAAGTAGATGGCATCTTATTTTTACCGGGGATTGTTATTATAATTATAATTTTAATTATGTGTATCACTGGGAAATGTATCATTGCACATATCGACGGTCTAACTAGCAATTTGTCTAATTCCTTATTTTTTAGAGGGTGATTTTTTAACATTTTGATGTAGCAATAATCCAATTATAAATTATTTGAATGATTTAAACCTAAATATTATATCTCTATTAGACATTAATGATATTAAATGGTTTTTTAAAGTGATAATAAATTTTGAACTAATTGTTTTCTTTGTACAAATAAAAGATTCTCTAAAATGGAATTAGACAATTTGCTAATTAGAACGTCGATATGTACTATTTGGTATATGTATTAATAAAACTTGAATAATTGGAATATGTATCATCGGAATTTGGGTAACTGATACATGGGTGATTGATACATAGGGTAGAAGTACCGTTTGTGGCCACTGTACCTTTTATGGCCATTTATTGTTTAAATAAATGATAGAAATTAATTTATACTAATAAACCATTACAAACTCGATTTGCTTTAATGTAAATTTTTTAAAACTCAACAAAAATATGGTTATAATATTATAATTTTTTATAAATTTATTCAAATGTTAATTGACCAAAAACGGTCCTAAGGTGGCCAAAAATGGTACTTCTACCTTATGTATCATTGGGATATGCGTAAACGACACCTATCCCAAAAATTTGATAAATTGTCGGTTTGCTAATTATAGTATCAAAAAAATGCATACATGTATTGTTTTTTATTGAAATATTTTAGACATCAATTTGTAGATATATTCTACTCTTTTTCTTTTTCTCAAAGTGCGTAAAAAACTGAACAGTTAAGAAAAAATTTCATGGTATGATTTAAATAATTCTTAAAGATTTTTTTTTTTAATTTTTGCATTAATTATAAAATAATAAAAAAAAAAAAGCTGTCAATATCTCTAGTAAAATTTTTTAATTTCTGTTAACTATAAAATTGTAATTTTTTTAGGTTGATGAAAGAATTTTTAAGCGTTTTACATGAAAGCTTTAACTGCCGTATAGTAAAAAATTCATTATTAATTTTTGTTAGTCAAAAATAAATATAAAAGATTTTATAAGATTAATAAATTTTTTACGAGCTAGGCATTTATGAGAACATAAATGACCCCTACAAAAAAAATTGATTACATCGGTTTAAGGGTGAATTAATGTTTTCTTCATTTTAATTATTTTGTTAGTTAATGATGATACGATTTCATTTAACTGAGAAATCTGTAACTTTACTAAATCAGTAATATTTATTTACCTGGATATGAATCTGGTTTAATAGCCAATGCACTTTTAAGTTTCTTCTTGTTAGTTCCTTCATCTGAATCATCACTAGAACTCGTTACATTTTTCTTATCTTTTTTCTGCAATAATTATTAACATTTCAGAATTAATTCAAAAAAAAATTCATATTGAATTATTAAAATTACCTTTTTTTTTTTAACTTTTTTCGATTTCTTCTTCTTGGATTTTTTATCCTTCTTTTCACTTTTATCATTACCATCGCTATTTTTTTCATCGGCATCTTTGCTTTTTTCATTAGAATTACTTTTATCACCGATTGTAATTTCTCCCTTTTCAAGTTTTATCTGGAAAAAGCCAATGATTAAATACATAAAATAAAATTCATGAACATAAATTACACAGACAAAACTCACCTTAATTCGATCAAACAACTCGTCTAACAATCTGATACTTTCTAATTGTCGTTGAGCTTTGATTAGTTTTTGTTCCTCGCGTGCAATTTTCATAGATACTTTATCTTCTTCCTGTTTTCTGAATATCGTCAATGCTTTCCTCTTGCGTTTTTCTTCCCGTTTTTTACGTCTCATATATTTTGCATCTTTATCAGCTACTTCTTTTTTTCTAAAGACATAAATAAATAATAAATTATAATAATGAAAGTAAGATCATAAATAAAACCATTTCATAAAAAAAAAAAAAAAAAAAAAAAAAAAAACTAGTAAGACATACAATTCTTCTTCTTTTTTCTTAGCCTCAGCTTCTTCACGTTTTCGCAATTTTTCCATAGCCATATGATCTTGAGCAATAAGTCGTTTACGTTCGAATTCACGTCTTGATACTGAATTATCACTCATATGTTTTGTTTTATCAAAATCAACCTTTAATAATAAAAAAAAATAAAAATAGTAATAATAGTTTAACAATTGCAGTTAAACTATCTAGTTATCATAATAATACATAGCTTATTTTTGTTGGTATATTGTAAAAATATTGATAGAAAATTGTAACAGCAAACATTCCCTCACTAATTTATTGTAAAAGTTAATTGCGCGTGCAAAATGTTATAAAAAATTATTAAATGGGCCCAGTAATTGCAAAGGAACATAAATTAGTGTGCACTTATTAATGCCGTTAATGATAATAAACATAAATAAATAAGGGTCTCAATCGTAATCTTTTATACACAAATATCTTCACGTGAACAAATTAATTTAAATAAATGAAACCATATACACGTTTAATACTATTATAAATTTTTTTGTTTTAAATTCAATTGTTGATGATTGATTTGTTAATTATTAATAAATTAATTACAATAACAATTGATTTATCGACAAGTTTACTACTGAATTTTTAGATCTAATCTACACGGTCTTTCAGAAAACTTACTACAGATATTAAACAATTTAAAATATTTATAAATCATTATAATTAGTAGCGTTTACGCGATTATATTTATTAAAATTACATATTGCTATTTATTAGCGTTAAATTTTGAATAACGATTTATATAATGCACTTATCCGCACAAAATGTTCATTAATGAGTCATTAATTATAAATATTTATAAATAATAACAAAAATATTGTATTAATAATAAAATTTCTGTTCGATTTACAGTAAACGAATAATATTTATTATTAATTACAAGCTAAATGTTTCAAGATATATAAATACGCTGATTTTATTTTTAATTCGTTGCTGTCTTAAATCAATGTTTGAAATAAAATAAATAATATATATGTTAATTAAAAATAAAAAAAAAAAAAGCATTAATTAGGTGTTACAAAGAAGAAATAAATTGAAAAATGACCTCTTCTAGTCTATAAACTTCTTAAATAAAATAAATAAGAAACAATTGTAAATAAGTGTTGATGTAAACAAAATTATGTTTGTATATATTGTTAAGTAGTTTCAAGTAAACCATAAAAATGATGAAATATAATGTAATAAACGTTATATTAACACGATAGAAAACAAATAAGCTATTATAACAAGAGAAATTTAATACTCATAACTGATTTCCTACTAGTTTAAATAAATTATCAAAAGATAAAAATAAATTAATTGCTTTTGTCAATAATTTTATTTTCATTTTTATTTTAAGATACTTAATAATAATAAGAGCTCTTGTATTTTTTTAGTTGAAAAATCTCCGGTTTAGTATAAGATCCGTAACTTTAAGAAATTAGTGGTAGTATTAATTTTATTAATTCAAATTAAGGGAATTAGCGAGCTAAAAAAATTATTGATTTTTTCTGTAATTTTTTTCTACAAAACTTCTTTTAAAATTTTTTTTTTTTTGTTATAAGTTTTATAAATTCTACCAAGTCGCGTTTTTAATGAAAAAAAGGTGTAATTTAGAAAAATTATATTTTCGGAGCTGTAAAAATTAAAAATTTTTTGAAGAAAATTTTTGGGGTGCCAAAACGTCGAGATTTGATTAAAGTTTATTCATAAAAATGTTACTAAAAATTCATAAAAATGTTAATAATAATAATAATAATACCTTAACAATTGCAGTTAAATAATTATTATCTTCTTTTTTCAAAACTTTCATCCCACGCAGTGAATCCATAAGTTTAACAAAATCAACATACTCAACATATTGAACGTAAACATCAAAAAATATTCCATCATTTAAATTACTTTTTTTATTAATATTATTATCTAATCTCATCCTTGATCTGTATGGATCAGCAGCAGGTACATCAATGTGCCTGATAGTTCCCCATTTCTTGAAAATTTTCATACACAACAGTTCACTGGGTGTTTTGCCGCCGTCTTCGCTGAACCATTTGACCGGCAATCCAGAAATATAAATGGTGTCAGGACGCTCGCCAGGTTTCAGCTCATTCATGTGCTTGGCATCGCGAAAAAAAGAGTCCCAGGTGTGCTTTGATGGAAAGTCATCCTTTGCTTCGACGGCTCGTACTTTGAGGATACTTGCAAACCCGGCCAGGTTTAGCCGCTGGCCCTCGAGACGACTTAGCACCTGGGCCATCCGACACTTGTCCGTCAAATCTGCCTCCAGGCGCAAAAACTCTAGAGTACTTTTGGAGACTTTCAGGGACGCAAACTCGTCCGGACGTATCAGCAAACGCAATTTCTCCATTACCTCCCATGTTGACAGTGTTTTTCCTATTGATATTGTAGTAATGTGCTGTAAAACCTGCTATGCCTAGAGATATTCCAGTTTTAAATTTTATAAGTAACCCGCCATTTTTTTCAATTACTCTTTTGGTTCCTGGTGGTGTTTATTTATTTGTTAATTAATTTTTTCAATATTAATTAATATTATTTAAATAAAAACAAAAATAATCAATAATAATTTATTTGAATTGTGTTTGTAGTAACTTTGCTTTTTTTTTTTTGACGGATTTTTATCCTTAATTCATAAATTTTTTAATAAAAAATAAATTCTAAAACTGGTATCAAAATTTATAAACTATTTTATGTAATTACATTTATTTTAGTTGTTAAAAAAATTATAAAATGACTCAGTAATTGATTCAATTTGAACTACAGAAAATATAAATTTTAAAACTGCAAAAAATTGACATAATCGATTAACAAATAAATATATCTATTACATTTTTAAATAATTACTTCACTGACTGAGAAATTTGAACAATTATTTTATGTATAATACAAAATCAAAAACTGGGTCATTAAAAAAAAAATTGATTTGGATTTTTTGTAAGTTGTAATTATAATTAAGAAAATAAAATTGCTCCGATGTATTATTATATAAATAATTATGTATGGTGGCATCGACATATTATTACTACATTTTTTGTACTTAACATACGTATTTGGTATAACAGGCTTTTATTTATAAACTATTTTAATTTAGAATCCGTAATAAAATAATAAATATACCAATAATTGCTGTATTCGTTTGGACATTGTTCAAATTTGGTAAGTATACACTTACTAAACAAAAAAATTGGCAGATATTTAATAACTTCTGTATCATAATTTTTTTCCAAACTATTTTTTGTGTGAGTAATTAAATTTATAAAATCTATTATTTTATAGTAAAGGCTACACTTGGAAATAGTTAGCTCTAACTCTAGCTGGAAACGGCGGCACGCGCCTGACAATATTTTAAATTCGAATTTTAATTTTTCATCTTAAATTCTGACATATAAATACTGAGAGATTCCAAAATACTTTTTTATTCTTCAAGAATACATTCCTAAATTTGCCAAAAATATAACACTGACTTCACATTGTATTAAGCTGACAATATTCCAGAGTTTTTATTTTATATTCAAGTATTATTATTATCAGTTCCCTGTCTTTTTTTAATCTGGAATAATTTGTCAGACAAAAATTGATCAGCAAAAATTTTTCATACCGTAAATTAATCCAGCACAAAAATTTCTTGAAACAACTTATCATATTTCTCGATAAAACTAATAAAATAAAATTTATTCATAAATAAAAATATAAATTGATAATTTGAAATTTAACGAATATGTTTTCTACTATCTAGAAGGCTTCGTCTTTCAACCCCACCGGGGCTTTGCCCAAAAACTTACAGGTCAATTTTTGTCGTTTTTATTATCATAATTTTTATCATCATTGAGTAATTATTGACAAAGAAATTATGGCAAGATTAATTTTTAATAGGAATAATTATGATAGCAATATATTTTTACTGAAAAAGTATGACGCGAGAAGTATTATTACACTGTAAAATAAAAAAAATTTAATTGAATCAAGAGAAAAATTCTTAAATTAAGCTAAGAAAATAATTTTGAAGAATTTCATCGTCTTGAATGAAGACGAAAAATTCTTGTATCAAGTAATATTTACTCAAGCCAAGAAAAGTTTCTTAACTTAAGAATTTTTCTACTCAAATAAAGAAAATGAATTTCTTCAAAGTTATTTACTTGATTTAAGTAAATTTTTTTGTCTGTATATGAAAAAAAAAAGAAACGATTACCATTATTATCAGTATTGGCCATTTTACAAGTACTAAATTTTAAATTTTTGCATGCTGCCATTCTGGCGTCATCTTTAGCTAGAGCTAGACTATTTCCGAATGTTGCCAATATCTACCAATGCTACACTGAGAAAAAAAAATTTTTTTGTTCAGAAAAAAATTTCTTGGCTTAAAAATCGTTTAAAATAAATTTTGGTTTTTTGACAATAGAATATCAATATTTATCATGATAATAAAAAATTGACATTAATTTTGATAGATTAACAAACGAATAGGCTCACTTAAATTAAACAAAAAACTAGGAATTGAAATTGCGCGCTTTAATTTTTCAACCAATAAGAAATCGGGGACCACATTTTTGCGATAATTCGATACTAAGTTATCTTCACACTTATTTTTATTTCATCTATTTTTAAAAGGGTTTATATTTTTTCTCTCTCTCGCCCTCTATTGAACAAACGAAAGTATCTCTGTCATACTTGTACAACAAATGGAATCTTAAAACGCATTTTATGCATAAATAAATGAAAATTTTCCAAAAAAGCGCTTCGCTCTTCGATAGATAATTTAATTATCTATCGAAGAGCGAAGCGTTTTTTTTCTAAATTTTATCACATACATGAGAAAAACACGTTTGAAAATCAACTATCAACCGCTCTTAATTTAGAGGATAATTCGATTAACAGGCGAAACCATCTTTTTCTCGCTTTGCTCTCACGGAGTTCAACGGAACTATCTCTGTCGCACTCCCAACAGCAGAGCAATTGCAGTTTCGATTGGTTTCACGAAACGAATGAAATTTTTGAAAAAAACGCTTTGTGGTGAAATAGTTTATTAAATTATCTATTATCTCTAAAAACGTTTTTTCAAAATTTCCATTCGTTTCGTTAAGCCGATTGAAACTGCAATCATTGGTCTCGGCTGTTAATTCGATCAATTCTTGAGACAAGAAAGTATATTCTTGAAAATTATCAAGAATAAATATTCTTGTGACAAGAAAATTTTCTCAAGAGTAGTACTTTTTTTTGTCAGTGTATATCCGATTACATTTTATAAATTTTTAAAATTTTCATATCGATTACCACCGGTAGTATAATTGAATAGGGTAAGTGTGGGTATTACTGCAGGTGTAGGTATTACTGCAGATTTTCTTGTTTTAATTATCAATAAATCGGTTATGACTTTTTTGATTAAAAAAAAATTATTTCTGTTAATTTTAACCTTTCGGAAAATAACTGCATAGTGGTTTTATATGTATGACAATTATTAAATTTGTTATTAATTAATAAAAATTAAGTAGTTACAGAAGTGAATAATTTTATCTTTTTTAAGAGTTTCAGTGTAAAAAGAGGTGGTCGTAAAAAGTCTTTTTCTTTATATAAATGACCTAATTAATATATTCTTTACATTTAGAAGTTAGATAACCCTTTTTTAGAATCAAATAATTAATAAAAATTACATTTTGATCAGTAAAATTTATTTAATTAAGCATGCAGTAATTGGTACCGAAAAACCGCATGTGCGTGCATTACTTCAATTTTCTCAGTCGGCTGCAGCAATAGAAGCGCCTCTATTTGTATATGTCTGTACCTATTACTGCGGATGTAAACACGGCTATTCTGACCTCTAAATAAGTGCGTGAATCAAGTTGTCTCGAAGTGAAAAATAAACTATGGATAAAATTAATAAAAAATCAAAAGTTAATAAACAAAAAAATAAGAAGTCGAGGCAAGTCCAGGAAAGCAATAATCAGTAGATTGTAAGATTACATCAATTAAAATTTACGAATTCTGGTCAATTAATAATACGTTAAGGCTGTGTTACTTATTATTTAGATTATGAAGAATTCTTGTTATTACATTAAACTAATAAATTTTCTTTTTGATAAGTTTTTGTTCATTTTTAAGTAAATCCTAAAATATAGCCGTTCTGCAGTAATAGGTACGCAGTAACTGGATCAGTTGCAGTAATGGACACGCAGTAATAGGAGCAAGCTACTTTAAGACCTGCAATAATACATGCATTTAGACTTCTTTTTAAATGCTTATTATTTAACGAAAATATTTGTTTCTCTCATTGTTGATTTTATTTTGGGTTAATAATGAGTTAAACTTTTGTTTAGAAAAAAAAAGTTATTATTATCTTGAGAAAATTTTATAAAAATGCTTTCGAAGTGAGACTTACGAAAAAAACTGCAGTAATACCCACACTTACCCTACTGTCATAAAACGATACTAAAAACAGCAAACATTAGAAAATTCAAGTTTTTTTTCTAACCAACTTACTCGACAATAAAAGAATAATTTTAAATGGGCAGATAATTTTCTGTAGTTCAAAAAATTATCAAAAATTAGCGAATGTCTGCTATTTCCATGATCGTAAAATGAATAATATTGAATCATCATACCAATTAACATAAACTATTTAGCAAACAAAATAACAGAATTAGTAAATAATGTAAAATACAATAATAACAATCGGAGCAATTTATTACCTGGAGTCTTCAATTGGGGAAGATTAACAGATATATTTATCTTAGCAATCGGTTTTAAATACAATCCTTTGGCTGAATATAAAGGAACAATGTCACTAAGATCTCTACAACACCGTAAACCATTTACATCCTCTCCACTTGTTTTACCATCACCTACCTTTTTATCCTTACTCATTTTATACCTAATTCATTTAATCTATATCTAAATAAATATATTTAATCTAATTTATTGCAAAAAATTAATTAACTACTGCTAATAATTGATTTTTCAATTTTAACAAAAATTAATTAATTAATTAATGCAAATAAATTTTAAAATCTAAAAATTATTTTTAAAGAAGAAAAAATATTTGATTTAATTAAAAATAATTAAATAAGTAAAAAATTAGTAGAAAGGATGTATTGATAAAATCGGATTATATGATCTCAGATAAATTATTCTCTGCATATCGGTATCGTTTTCTTGGCTGTAATTTTCATGCCGATAAAACCGAATCGCTTGAAAATCCGAAATCGGTTATTTTTAATGGAAATTATTTTTTGATAATACTCTTGGGTTGTTTAATTTTTCTTTTTCACTTAACAACACGAATTTTTCTCCGCAACGATGACATTTCACTTTACTTATTTATATTTTTAAATTGACAAAATACAAGCACACAATCTTCCTTGTTGATCTTCAGTGATCTTCAGAGTTGTTGGGATGGTGATATAAACAATAATTAATCGGTGATTTGTAGAAAAGTTTTATCACAACTTGTCTATTAATTTTGTTGTGAAATTATAAAAAATAGCCTAGGAAGCCAGTCGAGGATTTTTAGGTTAGTAAGTAAAAAGTGCTGCCGCAACGGAGTGGAGAGAAGACTTATTGATACTGTTAACCTTATCGACAGTTGAAAAATTTTACCATTCAAAGCTATTTGAAATGTGAAAATCTCTTTATTAACAATCGTTGGTAAGCTGGTAAATTTTGGATGATACTAAAATTACCCTCCCTGATAGCCAAGTTGGTCGCAACTTTCCGTCGATTTACTGCCGCAACTTGTCACCAAGTTGACGGCAAGTCTTGGAAATGAACTCGGTTGTTCACCAACCCTGATAGCCAAGTTGGCCGCAACTTTCTGTCAATCTACTGCCGCAACTTGTCACCAACTTGGCGGCAACTCTTGGAAAGTAACTCGGTTGGTGTCAACTTGTTCACCAAGTTGTCACCAAGTTGTCGGCAAAAGTTGCTCTGAAACTTTTTCACACCAAGTTGACGATAAGTTTCTCAAGAAATTTGGCGACATATTGCGGTAGTAGATTGGTCTCTTTTTTCTCAGAAACTTGTAGCCAACTTGGCGCCAACAGTTACAAATTCGGAAGTTGACCGCAAGTTGTCGCTAAGTTGGTGGCAACTATCTGACACCAACTTGGTTGGTCTGAAACTGTGGCTATCAGGGAAGTTGTCGGCAAAAATTGCTTTCGAAACTCTTTCGCACCAAGTTGACGACAAGTTTCTCAAGAAATTTGGCGACATATTGCGGCAGTAGATTGGTCTTGTTTTTCTCAGAAACTTGTAGCCAACTTGACACCAACAGTTACAAATTCGGAAGTTGACCGCAAGTTGTCGCTAAATTGGTGGCAACTATCTGACACCAACTTGGTTGGTCTGAAACTGTGGCTATCAGGGTGTCAAATAATTTTTGAAATTATTTTAACAAATTAATGAATTAATTACATTTAAGAGCGGTTTATAGTCGATTTTCAAACGTGTTTTTCTCATGTATGTGATAAAATTTAGAAAAAAAACGCTTCGCTCTTCGATAGATAATTTAATTATCTATCGAAGAGCGAAGCGCTTTTTTGGAAAATTTTCATTTATTTATGCATAAAATGCGTTTTAAGATTCCATTTGTTGTACAAGTATGACAGAGATACTTTCGTTTGTCCAATAGAGGGCGAGAGAGAGAAAAAATGTAAACCCTTCTTAATAATTAATTAATTACATTTTGTGTAATTAATTAATTAGATTAAAAGAAAGTTTGGAAAATCCAAAAGTGCACGCCTTATAACGCTCATTCATTTTTTAAGAAAAAATAAATTGTGTAACTGATAAAAAAAAAGAAAATTATAATTTAGTAATTTCTTACAGAGTATTTTTTTTTTTTTTTCAAATATCAGCGCCCTTTTCTCTTGTCATATGCGCACGCAGTCTAAAAAAATTTAGCTTAATCAAGTGGCGCCATAGTTTTCACGTGACAAATAAGAAAAATTCGTTTGTCTTTGTACGGTTATATCGTAATAAATTTTAATAAAAATTCAATTTAAAAAAAAAATACGTAAACTAGGCTACTGATATGAAATACGGACCCAGTTCATCGCATTCGTAAACTAATAAAAAAAGTCCGGTCTTGAAATATCAATTTGTTCGGGAGTAATCATTGGTACATCCAAAATGGGGTGACATCCGGACGTCTGCGTAAAATTTTTTTCAAAACGTTTTTTTTTAAAAATAGCTACATGAAATGATTTTAGAAAGTAAAAGATGGTTTAATTTAAGTATTTTCTCCGTGTCCATCTACTTATATTATTGTATAAGTGTAATATGGTTGTGATAGAGACATTTAAAGATCATAATATTGCTTGACCTTGACGAGTCGAGCATAAAGCACAACCTCACGCGCTTCGCACTATGAGGCGTGCAAAAGTTCTTTAGTAAATTTCGTCTAATAATTTTATTTAATTTTTACATGTGGAATGTCTTAATTTTGGTTAAATTTTTATGAAAATAAAATTAGCCGACATCTGGAATTTTTTATGATTTTTTTTAGTGAATAACACGAAAAAAAGAAAACTCGAAAAATTACAGTATATAATGCAACGTGGCGCTTCGTGATAAAAACTGAAAAAATTACAGTTTCAGATTGTAATTATTACAGATTTTATAAGAATTACATTGTATAATGTAATATTTACATCATTAAAAATTGAATTTAGAACAATGTTATTTCAAACTGTAATTTTTCTAGTTTTGATTACAACGGGATCGATTTTACATTTTATGCTGTAACTATTCCTGCACGGAGAAAATAAAACAGCAATGATTACTGTTTCATACAAATATTATAAAAATGTTCATAGTCAGTGATGAGTGCTGTACGAAACACGACTGGTTAGTGCCAGAACACGACTCAGTAGTGTGCATACAATAGTCAATAGCTTTTATGCAGCGCTCTCTACTGTCCCAAACATTTTAACCTCATTTTCTTCCAAAACAGTACTGAGTACTGTACAAAGCAGTAATTAATGCTGTTTTTTTTTCTCCGTGTGTTTTCTTTTTTCTGTAAAATTATTACAAAAAAATTAAAAGAAAAAATTTTAAATGCAGAAAATTTAATCAATGATAAAGATAAAAAATTTTTTAACGTCGGCTAATTTTCGTATCATATATTTGATGCTATACGAAATCAGTAAAAGTTTAAAAATTCTTTTATTTTTGTTATTAATTAAAATAGAACAAAAATGTAATTAAAAAAAATTTTACTTATATGGCTTGTCAATTATTCTGAATATGAAATTCTTCTTTTTACTTTTTTGTAATAATTTTTATAATAAGAAAAATTTTCTAAATTCTAAATTGAAATATAAATATTTCACGCTAAATATACCATTTTTTTATCTGACCTTTTTCATTTCGTTAAAAAAAATTTTTGATTTTTGTTTTTTATTTTTTATTTGAATCCTTTAACCTTTTCAAAAATCAAAAATAGTAATAGCTAGGAAATTTTAGATTTTTTTTATAAATCTAAAAAATAACGATGAAGGTAGGCTTGAATGATTTTTTTGTATTCGTTATTTTTCAAAAAGTAAATTTAAAAATGCAAATTAAAAAAAACGCCTCAATTAGTTAAATATTGGAAAAGTTGCAGCTATTTAAAAAAACAAATTTTTTTTTTAAATTCATAACTTTTTTTCTGACTGGCTAGAATAAATTTGAAAAAATTCTGAAACAAGTTTTTTTTTTTTCATTCTATTTCACTTATTATAGTAGTATTATCTATTAATGGCATTTTATAATCTAAATTGATTAATTCACACAACCAAAGCATAATGATCATATTGTTTTTAGCGTTTGTTGCCTATATATTAATGCTCGTTGCAATTTCGCTAACTAGTGCCTGTACAAACTCATTTAATTACAATGAAAGCATAAAAAATACTGAAAATAGAAATGAAATGGACGAACCTATACCAATAATAAGTTCAACTGTTGAAAATATCGAGAGAAAAAATATTAAAAATATTTCTCGTATTGCTATTATTCAAAAAATCCAAGAAACAATTAAAGCTAATAACCGGATGTTTCCGGAGTGTCACGATCAAGAAATCGGCGAGTATGTAAAAGATACGAAGAGCTTCTTGAATAAAAAATTCGAGCGTTGGAACGAAGATGATGTTGAAGATTTTCGGTACTATTGTGATTGCGGTGTAAATAAATTACAAATGTATGCAAAATACTTCGAAAAAATAGACATGGATGCCGCGACGGACATGATATATCACGTAGATGACAAAATTTTGAGATATTTTGATTACAAAAGAGCTGAAGAACAAAGTTTCTTTTATTGGGACTTGGCGATTTGTTTCACACGATTGCTAATTTGTTACGAATATCTCGGGAATGATGAGCTTGTAGATAACAAATTAATTTGTCATTCTGTTGTGAATAGACTGACGAATGCATTGAACAATGACTTTTATTCTACTGAAGATTGGATGAGTCATAATGCGAAGAAAATTGTGTATTTAAATATCTCGCGTTTACTTACGAATTATTTGTACAGCAAGAATAAATTTGAAGCGATGATTGACAACGATGCAATTAATTTGATTAAAAGATTTATACCACAACTTCAAGATCAACAGTATAAACATTTTTATTTGGACTCATTTCGTGCTTTGGAAATGCATAATTATTAGATTAAATCAAAAAAATTAACAGCAATAGTGACGTAATTTTTATTTGAAATTTTTCGCGGCATTAAAAAGAAATTAATTTGATTTAAGAGAAAAATTTTTAAATTAAGAAAATTATTTTAAAGAACTTCTTCGTTTTGATTTGAATAAATTTCAATTGATACAAAAATTTTTCGCCTTGACTCAAAACAAAAAAACTTATCAAAATAATTTTCTCGGTTCAAGAATTTTCATCTTAAACTAAATTAATTTTGCTTTCAATATATAAATTAGCTGATTAATGACCCAGATCTCGATGACGTAGACAATTCCTATTTTAAATGATAGAAGAGGGATTATTAAGCGTAAAAAAGTAGATTTTAGTCAAAAAAAATCAATTCAAAGAGTCTCTCTGTTTTAAATCAAGCGGAAAAATTGTTGAATCAAGTAAAATTTACTCAAACCCAGAAGGATTTTTTAGTTTAAATAAATAAAAAATTTTATTTTATGTTATTTCAATAAATTTTCACACTCCTTACATTCGCAAGGTCCTTAGAAGAGAAAAAAAAATTTTATACGCCTTTTTAGCATTACCAGCGCAATATTTGTGAATTAGAATTTTATCACAAAGAGCTTTTTTTATAGTGAATCAAATTTATAATTAAAATAAGTTGATAAAATTAAAAAAAATCTTAATATAAACTCTTTGTAGTTTACTTTAGTGAGCCGAAGATGTTGACTAAAAATTTTCCGCTATCGCAAATTTTTTTTTAAACATGAACAATATTTTCGTTATTGATAAAAAAATTTTTAAAAAAGCGAATTTTCAGCCTACCCTATCACACAAAAATCAATTGCAATTTTTTTTATCACTTTTCTTTTATTATAAAAAAAAATAAAATTTTTTTTAAAGCATGCATTAGAAATGTTAATGCAAGTGCTTTCATATTCATATACTTTTATTACTCTGTGTAATATGAATGAATATTTCAGAGTTAAGTAGAATTAGGAGGATTGCTTGACCCTGATGAGTCATAAAATTTTTCATAGTTCTTGTAGATTGAAGAGTAAATTCAATAACTTTTTTTCCATAAACTTTTTCAAACTTTTTAACATTTTCTGACAATTCTCCAAGGGATCATTCCCATTCAATACCTCAACTCTTGACAGCAAAATAGGTCAAAACACGCTGTCCATTTTACCCCATTGCTCTTAGCTCATTTAATGTTTCAGCAATAATCAGAACTCCTGAAAAATGAAACGCTTATCAAGTAACATCAAGATAAAAATTGATTTTTATAAATGAAAATGATACTTTGTTATAGATTTGTATGCGGCTTTGGCTCGGTTCCAATTTTCTAACACATGAAACGCGAATCTCAATGTCTCTGTCGCATAGTTTAGTTTCTCTCCGTTCGTACTACTCGATAGTACAATGTATAACTCAACAATTCAAGTGGTACAACCACAACTATAACTGCAATAAAAAAACACACTCACCCTGAAAATTTTGTACAAGTAAAAGTAGTTTCCAGTAATCAGACCAAGAACTCGCCAAAAATAATAGAACAAGACAAGCTTCCTTCGAAAACAATTTTTATTATTATACGCTGACATTATGCAACATAAAAAGCGGCTCGATTAGCCAATAACTGATAAAGGTGCTCAATGTCTCTTGTTATAATGTTTTTTTTACATATTTTATTATTATTATTAAAATTAAATATTGTTAACATAATTGTGTTCAGTTCATAGGGTATTGAAAAATATAAACGTCAGAGCACACGAGCGTCACATCTTTCCTTCTCGGATTGCAATCGATAGAGAGCGTCATGCCGGCGCCGAAGGTCTTTCTTCAACACTATACACTAGCATATACACACTCTTCCTAATGTTTAATAATTTATCATCCTCATTATTCTATTTACCGAATACAAGCTCACCCCCTCACCCTATAAATATTCAAACGTCTATCGCTATTTATAAATACAGACAAATTTATCTAAGCTTTATCAATAATACATAGAAAAGTTTGGATTTTTTCTATCAAGATATTTTATTTTGCTTAGTTTTTTGGGAAAAGGTTCCCAGACATAAATCAGCTGATTTATGTCTGACTGAGTATTGAAGTATGGGGTGATTGATGGATCACTGTCTGGCTAAATAATTTAACAAAATTTGTGAATAAATTGCTGATATTTTGAGTTAATGATTGGATATTACCAAATTGCAGTCACTATTAAAATATTTAAAAAATCAAAATTCAAATTTAAAAAATTTTTTCTCGCCGATTTTTTAATAGCTTTAATTGTTAAATAAACATAATTTTAAATGCGGCAAAAATAATCTTTAATAATAAAATAATAACGTCAATCACTAATAAGTTAATCACTCTTTAATATTATTGTTATTCTCATAAATCATAATAATTAAAATTTTATAACTTAACTACTAAAATAAGTGTAGTTTAAAATTTTTAACTATTAAAAGATAAGATTAACATGTATTTGCGTGTTATGTTATGATTATCTTTTATATTTAAGTGAACTTGTATTTATATGTATAATTACAATCTTGTTAGTCGGTTTTTTAGCCTTGGCATTGAAAATTAATGAATAAATAAAAATAAAAAATTAATTATTAAGTTGATAAATATGTAGAGAAGTATATAATGAAATAAATGTAAAAAATCAATTATTAAATTTATTCTTTTACTTACATAATTTTCATATAAAATTTTACCGATCTCTAACACGATGTAATTAATTTTTTTTTTTTTCTAAATAATTTTAATTAATTTCTATTCAACATTAAGCACTCAAGAGTTTTGTATTAAAAAATGTCAATGCCAAACATGAATCCGATATGGTGTACTGGTTAGCATATCTGGCTTTCACCCAGAAGATCCGGGTTCGATTCCCGGTATCGGAATTTTTTTTTTGTTTTAATGAAATGTAATAAAATTTTTTTTATTAATATTTTAATTATATGATATTTGAAAAAAAAATTTTCATTTTTTCTTAAATTTTCTTTATTCTCTCGATAGATTTTCGTGTGTGGTCAGTTATGTAGAAGATGGCAAGTTAGAGCGGCTATATCATCTCAAAACTAAAATATATACTAAAAATTTCGATTGCTCAAGTGAAAAAGCAGGTTGTTCTGAAATTTTCCAGTATAAAACTAAACAATGTTTTTTTTTTTCTGTAATTTATGCCAAAATGAGAGTCGACCTATTTTTAGCCGCAAGACATAAAAAAAATTGACAACTTTTAATTATATTTTCATTATTTTTTTTATGGCAGATTTTTGAATTTCAAAGTAAAAATTAAAAAAAAAAATTTTTCTTACCGAATTTCCAACTTTAATTTTTTAAGCTCGTTAATTGAAGAAAAAAAAATATCTGTAAGCAGGATTCTATAAATTAATATGTAAAAAAATGTAGTGACAAACTAAAAAAATTCAATTTTTTTTTTTATTTTCAAGCGAAAAAAAAATATAAAAAATATTTTGTAAATTTTCATTAAAAGATTAATAATTTTTTTTTTCGATAATTTATTTTTTCTATTTTTTGTGATAAAAAATAAATGAAGCCTCACTTCGACGTAACTACTCTCTAAAATGTATATTACATTTCTGGTCGAATAAATTTCACCCTTTTAATATTTCTTCCTGAAATTAAAACTAATGTTTAGTTATAGTATTTATAAATAAATTTTTTTTAAATTACCATATAATTTATTGAAAACATGAATATTCAAAATCCAAAGATCTCAATTTTTCCTATTTTTGTTAACAAATGGGCGCTTGAAGTATGCATTCTTTTGCATTTTTTTAGCTTGATTACGAGTGACTAAAAAAAGGCTCATTAAAGTCAAGTATCTAGCAAACTATTCGATAAGAAAAAATCAGATTATGATTAGAAATAATCTTATAAATACTTCAAATAATGATTTATAAAAAAAAATAATAATAATGAAAATCATTTATTTCTTCTTATTAATTGGTTTGTTCTGTATTTTTTGTTCTAGTGATTTGATTATTTGATTTTATTGAAGCACGATTTAAATAACAAAACAAAATCCTCATGTTGGATTGTACGACCCCAATTGTTTTAATAAAAGAATCAATTGAGCCTGTATTTATAGTGCATTACCAAGTATTTATTGTTTAATTTTATTCCACCTATCGCGTTGTAAATTTATTTGCACAAATGTGTATTACATTCCGTATTGAAAAGTCATACTAAAAAATAAACTTACCTGGCAGAACTCAAGATAAAAATAAATATACACATTATTGTCGGAAATAAATTGCTTTTTTGTGTCGAGAAAATCAAATCTAACCGGCTTTAAAGATAATATATATATATATATATGCATATTCATATAGAAAATATAAATTTAAAATTTAAAATTGAGTATGTTTTTATTGTTGTCAATCAACTTGGACAATAATTTTAGTAAAAACAATTTTCATGCAAAAATATGAAAGTTTATTCATTTTTATTTTTTTTTATTTGTTTTTATTTATGAGTTTACTCTGTCTCTATAGTTATACAGATAGACCAATAAATAAAATTGAAGTGCTTGTTTCACTGTTTATTTGTCCGAGCTAATCTCCGAAACGGTTGAAATATCACTTTCATCTAGAAAAGTAATCTAGACTACTTTTTTGTTTCGGAAATAAATTTGTAAAAATTTTTCAGTACGGTTTACTCGAATGAAAATTTTAGTTCTTTTGGTCGAAGCCGATGATACTTTGAAATAACACACTGATAAAAAAAACTTGATTCAAGAGAATGAATCTTATACCAAAAATATATTTCCGTAGAATTGAATTGTCTTGAATCAAATTAACAGACTCTTTAACAAAGAAATTTTTCCGATATTTTTTTTAAGATTTTGTTATTGATATTTTGATATAAAAATTATTAGGCACAGTAAATACACGCTCGGAATACAAAAATAACTTTTTATCATTTTAAATATTTAAAAAAAAAAAAAATTTCAAAACAAAAAAATAATTTTGAAGAGTTTAATTGTCTTGAATCAGTACGAAAATTTTTTGAATCAAGTAAAATTTAATTAAACCAAGAAAAATTTCTTAATTTAAGAATTTTTTTACTCAAATAAAGACAAGGTTCTTCAAAACTAATTTCTTGATTTAAAATAAGTTTTTTTTCTGTGTAGAGTTACTTGAGCCATATTTATATAACGAAGAGTCAAAAATAAAAAAAAAAGTTTGGAAAATCCAAAAAGCGCACGCCTCATAATATCATTTTCCACAATAAAATTGATTAAAATAAAATACAAAAAACAAAATAATCAAAAACAGAAAACTCTGCTATGGTTGAGTGGCGCCATAATTCTAAAGTGAGGAAAAAAAATACTATAATAAAATGTATACATAGAGTACAAATACACAGTCGTATCTTAGTTTTTTATAAATAATAATTAAACGACAGTGAATTGAACGCTCATATTAATTGACAAAGTCCGCAGTGTGTTCCTTTAGATGATTAAAAAAAAACTATTCCGGTACGATAATTTTTTCGACCAATTTTCCTGCCACATACACGGATCCATTAATACAGACACACGGACGTCCAGGAAAGATTATTTTTAATGCTATCATTTACTATGTACAACAAAATAATTATTATCGAAATATATTTTTTGTGCCTGGCAGATTATTTGACTTGATACAAGTGCACTCAAATCATTCTGTAAGTACGGTATAAGTAAAAAAAGATCAATTTAAATTTCGAGACTGCTTTTTTTGAGATGTTGAAAGTAGAGCACTACCTCAACGCTACGCTTATGAGGTGTGCAATTAAATAATTAAATTTTTCAAGTCTTGATAATTAATACGCAAGTTAAGTCAGGTAATAAGACCACAGAAAATCGTTTCAATTATTTATTCACATAAATTTATACAAAAATATGAAATTCTTACATTATAAAATTTTTTTATATTAATATATTTTTTCTGGTTCTCTGCCGCTCTTCAATAATTTAACTGGTTTATTATCTGGTTATAATGTACTCGTACACCAAGTTTCATTAAATTCTAAGCAGTAAGTTTATAACCGAGAGTACTACCTTAAACTATATTAGTACGCTGTAAAAAGCATTCTGTTGTAAATACGTAATTGCTAACAGTATTGAACCATTTTTTATTTTTGTACTCCCGGATAATAAAATCTAATTTGAAATAATTCAAAATAGTTTAAAATAATTAAAAACAATTCGGTTTGAGTTGACTAATACATAGAAATACACTTTGCATGCATTAAATCGTTTCAAATTTGATTTCTTAATCATAGTTATGCAGTTAGAGAAAAAATGGCCAGAATATAAACTTAGTTCTCTTTCTGATAGCTACGAGCGCCGAATGTCTAATCTACGAAGCTCCGCCTACGCTGCACTGTATAGTTACCCGTTACCAGGGTTGCCAGATGCGGCGACTTATCGCCATTTAGGCTATTTTTAACAAGGCTCGGCGACTAAAATGTTATTGAGGCGACTCGTCGCCGATAGGCGACTTTTGAAATTAAACAACAGAACGAAAATTTTTTTTTATTATTTTTATAAAAATTAATAAAGACTACGAAGAATTTTATCACAGTTTTTATGTTTCATGAATACTACTTAAAATTTAGACATGTTTATGTTAATTTAAATATTTGAGGAATAATTTTAATAAGCTTGGTGACGATTTTTAGTCGCAATACATTTGATAGCGCAGTTTAGAATAAGAAAGATAATTATTCAATGCCGATGACTGATTACCTGAGTAATTTAATCACAACATTACTATTGAAAATATATATAATATTAGGGTGTCCGTTATTTACCAATTTGGTTTTTGACTTTGCAGCGACCCTAAGATTTTTAGTTCGTGATCTAATAAAAAATATCAGACCCATATAAGCGCTTAATATTGATAATAAACCGTGCCACAAAGACGATACATTTCCCATTTAAATAATTTTGGGTTTTGGCACGTTTTACAATTAATTTTTTTGTTACTATGCCAATCCATATATGGCAATGGCAAACAAGTATTTTTGTAGAAAATTGAACGTTCTATACATAGAAACAAAAAAAATTAATTGTAAAACGTGCCAAAACCCCATGTTATTTAAATGAGAAATGTATCGTCTTTGTGGCACGGTTCAATATCAATATTAAGGGCTTATATGCACTGTAAAAAATTTCGGTGTAAAGTTGGACCCAGGGACTTTTACACCGCCGTGTAAGTGTGAAATGTCGGTGTAAAATTTCCTCCGTGTGAAATTTTCACTCGTGTAAATTTAACACGGTGTAATTTACTGTTTAACACTATTCCGTGTTATTATTTATAACTTTGAAAATTTAATAACTATTACTAGCAGCTTTGCAGTCTCTATGTGACTGCCGTGACTTGTGAACTAAAAATAAATAAAATTTTGGTTTCTTAAATGATGACTTTTGTTGAATTGCACTGTACTTTTTTAACTATTGACGTTTCTAAAGATATAAGCTCATCCTGATGCTACACTCATCAAGAATCTTCATTTAAGTACCCACATCATTTTTTCATATATTTATATATATTATATATAGGTATATATGAAAAATATAGCAAAATGCATGTGGGTACTTAAATGACAGGTCTTGATGGGTGTAACATCGGGATGAGCTTATATCTTTAAAAATATCAATAATCACGAAATGACCTTGTATCTTGTAAACGATTGACATTTTTAAAGATATAAGCTCATCTCGATGTTACACTCATCAAGACCTTTCATTTGAGTACCCACATAAATTTTTCATATATTTATATATATATATATATATATATATATATATATATATATATATATATATATATATATATATATATATATATAAAATTGTGAATTGTAAATTTTTAATGTGTTTATAAAAATGTAATACTAAATATAATATAATAAATATTAAAATATAACATTTGAAAAAAATTTTTTGTCATTAAACTACCATAACTTTATTGTGAAAATTTTTTCACTCAACATTTCGATTTATCATATCGAACTGTTAATAAAAAAACAATAATTGTTTGAAAGTGAGAACCACCCTATTTTTTACGATCAAATCAGCATGATTAATATTTTTCTAAACTCTTTTTTACTATTTTTTTTTATTGTTCTTATTATATAGAATTATTTGAAAAAAAAAATGATTTTAAAAGAACATCAATTTCTTGAACAAAAAAAAAAATTTTGTAGAAATCATAAAAATTTGAAAAATTAATACTGCTCAAAAATTTTTTGTTAAAATTATGTTTTCAAAGTTTTAACATTATATTACATTATATATTTAATTTTTTTATTTTTATTTTACGTTATTATTTTATTTTACAAAGACTTTAAAATAATTTGAAAATTTATTTCGTCGAAGAACACATTAATAAAGCTTAAATTATTTGTTTACAATAAAATTTCGAATAAATGTCTATTTTTAGTTCTTACATTATAGAATTATAGTTTCAATATAAAAACGGCATGATGGTCGAGCGGACTAAGTCATTATCCCAATAGTTCGTTCGTGCATCATGTCGTGAGGCGAGGGTTCGAGCCCCGACGGTTGTTCGAATAGTTTCAACACCAACCGTCGGGGGTCGCTCCGGTAGCCGTAGTGTACTGGCATGGGTTTTCTCTGTGGTTTCCCCATCGCCACTATTCCAACAACCGATAGAAAGGGGTGAGGAATAGGGTAAATGCAGTACAGAAAGCACAAGCCGTTCCACAGCCGCATTGGAATGAAATTATATGTGCGAAAATTATATGTTGATTATAAAAAGTGGAGAACACATTAAGTATAAAAAGAGTGGAGAATATGTTGATAATAAAAAAGGATTGAAAAACTGAGTTGATAATATAGAGCGGAAAGTAACCTTGTAAAAACCAGAAAACGGTATACCAGTAAAACTCATAATAATAATAATAGTTTCAATATAATCTGATTAGTGTAATCGCAGTTTTTGAATTAAAAGATAAATGTCTTACGAAATTTTTAAAATTAAGAAATTCGCAATCAATAGCAAGCTTCTCTTGAAATTATGACCCAAAAACAAACTTCGTACCCCAAGCATGTCTAAATTCATTATCTATCAACACTAAAAATTACGAAACCGTAATAAACCCTCCAGCTTTATCGATGAGCTAACAAATAATTTATCATAAAATTCCAAACGACTTGTCGGCAGCCGTAAATAATCCTCTTCAATGTTTATCTCTTGCAACATAAACATCCCTTAAAAAATTACTATAACTAAAACTATTTTTATAAAAATCGATACTCGACAATTATAATTTCCAATCTTCTATTAATTTACGCTAAAATCCTTCACAGAAAAAGTTTTTATAAAAATTACTGAAATGGTTATGTAAAAATTACCCGGTCATTTTACGTTATATTTATACAGATATTACGTTATATTACACAGATAAATATATAATATTTACAACAAAAAATTGTTAAATTTACAGGTATTAATATGTGAAAATTGTTAAATAATGTCATATTTATAAAAAAAACTTTTAAGTTTACAGGAATGGATTTTTTTTTTAATTAATTTTTATTTAGAGTCGGTTTTAACTACTTTAGTCATATCGCCGACTTTGACTGTTGGATTTATAAAAGTAAAATTACTGTAAAAATTTTTTATAATTAAATAAAATTATTTATAGATTTTTTCTACAATAATATAAAAGTTTTAGCAATATCTAATTTTATAGTTTTTTATGATTCATCATTCCAATGAAAAATTTATAACTTTTCAATTGTTATATCTAAATTTTTCGCAAAGTAAAATTTACATTTTTCGTAATGTAAACTTAACATTTCTACACAGAAAAAAAATTTACTTGAATCAAGTAACTAATTTTGAAGAACATCTTCTTGATTTGAGGAGAAAAATTCTTAAACTAACAAAAACTTTATGATTTTAATGAATTTTACTTGATTAAAAAATTCTTCGTCTTGATTCAAGACAATGAAAATCTTCAAAATTATTTTTTTGGTTCAAGAATTTTTCAAAAAATATAAATTTAACAGTTATGACTTGAATAAAACTATAAATTTAACAAATATTTCTGTAATTTTGTCGGCTTTTTTTTGGTATTAAATTTTTAATTCAACAACAATATAATATCCAAACTCATAAAAAAAAAACAAAATAAAATAAAACAAAAGCACAATAGATTATTGTTTAATATCGATTGATTGTCTGGAGTCTAGACATACAGTGGTGTGTTCTTTGACAAGCCATACCGGCGTGTCAACAAACAATCTCATCCTTTTATACCCTCTCTAAAGTCCGCACTTGGAATTCACTTGAATACACTTTTTCTGTCGTGTGTCTCTCTCCTCCCACATCCTTTCGCCCCCTCCAACCACCATACAAACAACAACAACAACAACAATCAACCCGTCGAATGTTATTAGATTGACTAGTACATCAAGTATGAACCATACGCCGTAGTATTAAGTTAAAGCATTATACATAATATATATTATATTAAGTTATTATAGAGTATTTTACGTTTAAGAGAGAATGAGAGGTTGATAATAAGGGATGCAAGCCGTATCATATCCCATCTCCCGTCCTCCACCTTACTCCAGGAAATAGCGAGTCTTTGTATGTATAGCATTGCAGAGGGTTGTAAAGTCACATCTTCATTCTCATCCTCTACGTCTGTATGCTCATACTCTCACACATGCATAGACAGAGTGAAATTATTTGAAATGGTTCGTAGCTCCGGCGGCGCCGTACAGGCGACACCAGTTGGCAGTTTCCTCTAAACGTCTGGGGGTGGATGACGGATCCACCCTCGAGTTAGTCCGTTATTTTTACTATTGTATACACTCGTCTCTAGTCTCAAATTAAATCGCGCAAATATTTCCTACGTTATAAAATTTTAATTTTTATTTATTTACTATATTAATAATTATTGTAAAATATTTTTGATACTTTTAGCCGCTTCCAATTACAGTTTTAGTCAAAAAATAAATACGGGATTTTTTTTATTTAAAAAAAAAATATTTAATAATGTTCGCCGAAAATTTATAAAATTACAAGTGATGTTACGTGCGCTGTGATTTAGTGTAATTAAAAAAAAATTATTAGGTTTTTTTTATGGAAAATAGAGACTCAGGATTTTAAAAAATGAATCGAGACAATGAAGAAGTAAGTATTTAAAATTTTAAAAAAGTTTTTTTTTGATAAGATTTTTGAACGGAATTTTTTTTAGCAACGACCGACATCACAAACACTGTGTGGTGCATTGCAAAAAGAAGCTAATTGCAAATGTTTAGTACTGTCAGTATTAATTTATGGTTGCCTTGCTGCTGTCACGTGGTGTAGGTGCGCTAATATTACGAAGGTGTGTCTAAAATTTTATATTAAATATTCATTAAATTTAATAGAGAATTTTTTAATGAGGATAAATTAATTGATTTTTTTGGCTTTATGGATGCGAGTTAAAGTACTTGGGTTGAATAAGAGGACTCTAATTAATGGTAATTTGTCTTTATTTTTAGATTGTAATTAATTTTTCAAAATACCCGCTCAAAAGTACCAGACACGTGTCTCCCTGTGATGATGGATATATTTATATTCCTGTAAGTTTTAAATAAATTGTAACTGTTTACTTAGTTGTCCTTAATTGGCCGAGTTTTAATTTTTTTTTAAATTAATTATAAAATAAGTGCTTGAAGTAATTTTTGAATATTTTTTAAGCGAGGTTCTAGAAATGATGAAATGCAGCAGTTAAATTTCGTGGAATTCAGATTCGTTGCTGCTTCGATTTTTAACGAAATTCGTGCGTCTAATTATATAATTACAATGTCATGTGAAAATTTATTGATGTACTAAACTAGAAGGTCAAAAGATAAATTTTTTTTAAAAAATAAATAATATAAATTATAATAATTTATTTATTTTTTTCAAATTTTGCAGTATAAATATTTTTTAATCAAAAAAATATTTGGAAAAATTAAAATTTCATGGAAAAAAAAAAAATAGTTGAAAAACTGTAAAATTCAAAAAATTATTTTAATAACATTATTATACTATTATACATTGGAAAAAAAATTCTTGACTAAAAAGAAAAAACTTTTGAATCATAAAAATAATTTTGAATAAATAATTTTCAATCAAGCAAAATAATTTTTTTGGCTTAATTATATTTAAAATTGTTCTTCTTGAATTACATTGTTTTCTTTTTTTTTTTTTTTTTTTTTTTTAAAAAAAATTAGTGTAATACATTTGATAAGATTTCTTGAAACATAATATCTTATAATTAATTCACTTATAAAAATTTATCAAACAAAATTTTTGGTCTATCTAAAACTTTTTTGTAGACAAATTAATTCTTTTTCTAATTAGAAAAATAAAAAAGATATTAATATCAAAAGTATCTACTAAAATTCAAGTAAGCAAAAAATAATTTTTTCCTATTTAAAATATGTTATACTTATGAAAATATTGGTAATTAAATTATAAACTGCCTATAATTATTTGCGTACATTATTAATATCTATACAAAGGCCTGAAGCAATTAATACAAAATCAATTTTATCGAATAATTAGTAGGCAAACAATGACCAAGTGAAGGTTAATTAATTTTAGTGAGTAAACTTCAGAGTAACCGGTAGTGGAATGGAAAATAGTTAACTTTTTAATATTGGCCTAGGTCAATTATTAAGTGATAAAAATTAAAAAATACAAATATTACATAACATAAATCATGTGCTGATAGAAAAAAAAATTAACTTAATTCAAGGGAAATATTTTTGAATGAAGCAGAATTTTTTTAAGACATAAAATTCTTTAAAATGATTTTTTTCTTGAATTTAAAATTTTTTTATAAGGTTAAATTTTTTTTATAAGGTAGTGGAATGGAAAATAGTTAACTTTTTAATATTGGCCTAGGTCAATTATTAAGTGATAAAAAATAAAAAATACAAATATTACATAACATAAGTCATGTGCTGATAGAAAAAAAATTAACTTAATTCAAGGGAAATATTTTTGAATGAAGCAGAATTTTTTTAAGACATAAATTTCTTCAAAATGATTTTTTTCTTGGATTTATAATTTTTTTATAAGGTTATTGTTATTGTTATTTTATTGTTGGTGTTTAGGTCGCATTTATGGGAATGCTTTATTTAGTTTACTTGGTAGAATGTTACCACTCACCGATACGAATAGATTTATTACATGGCGAAAGTCAGGACAGCGTTTTATCGAAATTGTCTCAGCTACGTCTTGCTCAACCTACTATCTGGTGGAAAGCTGTTTCTTATCATTATGTCAGAAGAAAACGTCAAATTACACGGTATAGGAATGGCGATAACTACACAACAACACAAGTAAACATTATTATTATTATTTTTTTTTTCCATTGCTATGAATAGAATAGAAAAAAAAAATATTTATTTCCGATATATCATAATTGCTGACAGATGACCGCTCAATTTTGATTAAATGTTATCAGTTATCAGTTATCATCAGAACAACAGAACCATCCCGCTTTGCAATCAATATAAAAAATATAGAGCTCTATTCTGAAAATGGAAAAAAAAATTATTTAAATTTTTGACGTATTTTATCTCTAAATATTTAATGAAAATTAAGTTAGCCGACATTTAAAAATTTTTCACAAAAATCACAAAATAATAAAAAAAAAATTTTCATATGTAAAAATATTGAAAAACTATGTGAAATTTTTAAACAATATTTTTTAGTTATAATTTAATAAATAAAAATAAAAAAAAAGTTTCATATGTAAAAATATTGAAAAACTATAAATGAAATTTTTAAACAATATTTTTTAGTTATAATTTAATAAATAAAAAAAAATCACAAACGTCGGCTAACTTTGGTATTATAAATATTTAATAAGATTAAGAATAAATTTAAAAACTTTTGATGAGGGTGGTTAGAAAGGAAAAAAACAATCAAACTGTCATAAACACATGACGTTTCAGTTAAATCTGCTTAGAGTTTTTCCAGCAAGAGAAAAAAACATACAGGACACGTTAAGGTCCGACCCCTTGTTCTTGTTGGCCAAATAAAAAAAAAATGTTCAACTTGTTTTTCAATATAAAACATCTGCAGTTATGGTCGGGAGTAAATTGAGGGAAAAATCATGACCAGTAAATGCTCATAGATTTAGATTAGAAAAAAAACGTCCGTCAGCGTCAGCCAACTATTTTTCTCCATCACTTTTGTAATCTAACCAAATGAGTTTATTTCAATTAAATTTATCGAAAAATCTTTAGGAGTGATAAAATTATTTATTAAATTAAAAATTAATTTTTTTGACATTCAAAATAAATGTCATATTAATGTCAAATAGAAAGGTATCAAATTACTAGATATCAACACCTCAAATATATGGTTTAGGTTTGATTGTATTGCAGAAGTTGGAGTATTGATGACTTGTAATTTGATACCCTAGTATTTGACTCATATGACAGAAACACGCACAAATGTAAAAATTTATACTACTCAGATGTCTGGAGAAGTTCAAATAGATAAATTTAAATACATAAATTCTATAGTTCTTATGATTACTATTATTGTGATTGATAATATGTATCCACGGTTTGAAAAAAAAATTTCACTTAAAGGTATACTATGAGCGAGTAAACACACACGCAGCAACTTCCTTTTATTTCTACGACTACTGCGGTGTCAAAGACATCAGCAAGGATCTTGTGATGGACCCGAAAATTCCAATAACTAAAATAAATTTGAGTAAAGGGTTTGCATTTTCCAACATGAGATCTGCCACCGAGTTCGAGGAAGCGAGGTCGAGATTTTTCGCCGAGCAAGTGAGTAAAGTATTTTTATCCTCTTTATTTATAATTGACAATTTCAGTTATTCACTTTAAAAACGCTTCTCGACTTAATGGATTCAGAAATTACAGGGTAAAATTTTATTCCCGAGTCGATCTCAACAAATTTTCATTTTATATAAAATTATTTTTTCATTAATAAAAGTAAATTGTTGTGATAATATCATTTTTCTCAACAATTATTATTCATAATTATTAACTATCTCAGAATTGAAATTTTAAAGCAATTATATGAATAATTAAATTGTTATTTTCAGTAAATATACGATGTTGACATTTATTTACAACCGTAGGGAAATTTTTAAAAAATTACTGATCTGAAATTGTAGATATTTGAAAAATTAGGGATCACAATTTTTTTTTTTAATTATTTTCCTAAAAAAAAATAAAAGTGTTAAAAAATGTTATTGATCTTCAAATTGTTGATTAAAATTCGAAATTCTTATTTTATAATTTTTTAAATTCCAAAATCTTTAAGAAATTTAATAATTTAAAAAATGAATTAGTTTCTACTCTAAGGTAAAAAATCATTAGGCAGAACTTTTTTTATAGATGATAAAATAATCAAATCATTTTACAGTTTTCAAATAATTTTTTTTTTAAACCTATAAGAGTACAAAAACAATTCTTGTTATTTTACAAAATAGCGGCTTAGTAAGATTTTTTTATTACTTTGATGCAAGCTCCAAAAGTGCTCTACCTGTCACTCTTCTTCTATTGATGTAAAACAAAAAAATTGCTTTAAATTTCTGACATATGAACAGAAAAAAAGAGTCTAAAAATGGTACAAATGTATGAAATAAAAAACTAAGTCTGTAAAAAAAAGTTCAAATTTCGTACTATTCCATTCGACATTTATTCATCCTAAAGAAGTATTTTATTTACATGAAATCTTTAAAACTTCAAGTACACGGAGGAAAATTAATTATACTACCTACTATACAAAAATAGTAACTCCTACTATCTAAAATGGTAATAAAATAAATTAGTAACAAAATAATAGGTGGTATCATTGACAATTGTAATAGTTACTATTAATAATGGTAACGATTACTATTGAAAATAATAATTGTAATTATTATAAATTATAACTGTTACAATCAAAGATGGTAACTCTAACGATCTCAGATTGTAAAAATTCTGAAAGAAAAAATAATATAAATTTACTTAATTAAATCCTTTATTTACATCCATATTTTAGCTAATGTACATTTTTTTCTTTGAAATATTAAAATATTTTAAATTCTCTTCAAAATTTTTTTTTGAAAATTTGATTTTTTTTATTTAAAATTTTTTTTTTGAAATTTTAATTTTTTTTTTTTTAATTTGAATTTTATTGAAAATTTTGATTTTTTTGGAAATTTCAAATTCTTTTTGAAAAATTTGGCGTTGAAACTTGTTTTAGACAAATAAAAATTTATAAATATAATTTCAATCCGAATTTAATCCCGATTTTTTGTGCACTACACTGCACTACAGCTGCTTTTAGTTTATTAAGAAATGCATCTACGGTAACGCAGATTCTTAATTTATTAAATATTTTTTATTAGCTTAAATAATAGTTATTATCATTATTGATGGTAACTGCAACCATCAGGTTATATTAGGAATTACGATTTTGATAATAGTAGTAACTAATTAAAATAATAACAGTTATTATTACTGATTAGTAATCAGTGATTACCATCATAATAGTAGTAGTTACCATCAGGATGGTTAATACTACAATTCAGATGGTTTATTTAACTATTTAAATAATATTTATTACTATCGAATTCAATTAATAAATTTTAACATAACTAGATAATAAACTCTACCATAAAATTTTCTCCGTGTACTTACCTCCTTCCAGTAATAATATAGAAACAAGTTTCACAAACTTTCAAGTAAATCGATCGATAACTTTTTTAATTACATTACGAGCAGTTTTTTTATAATACAGTTTCGGTAAAATTGCATTAAAAGTTTCAATACGATAAACAATAAGAGCTCTTTAATATGTTCAATAACTCTTTAAATATCCAATATTTTAATTGTTTTCTTTTTGCCGGTATACTCTCAATATATTTAATTATATACTTCCAAACTTTCTATTTTTTAAAGCTTCTAGTGGAATATTCTCTCTTAAATCTTAATAATCCTGAAATCAGCCGACAATTTTAAACTCTTTTTTTCACAAATAAAATTTCTTTTCAAACTCTACATTCTAAAAATCCAAAAGATTATTTCTCAAATTTTTTTCTTAATTTGTTTTGTAACAATTAAAAAAAATTTTTAAATTTTTCAGCTGTCTGCTAATTTTAGTTTTATTTAAAACCACCAACATTAGCTCAAATAAAAATAAAAATTATTAAATAACTTAATTTAAGGGATTATACGCAGTTGCAAGGCTAAAAAAACAACATTTTTTTATGAATTTTTTCTAGACACAGTTTTTGTTTATCAATTACAAGTGATGGTTATTTAAATAGAGCCTACTTTCAGGAATACAATAGCGCGTCAATCATGTAAAAATATAAATGTGCACCGCTCCTGTAGATGTTCCGAACGACCTCGAAAAAAAAGGTGCTTGGCAACGATCTCCATTTCGGCGGTTTGGATTATCTGAAATCAAAAAATATGGTAAATTCTTTTGAAGGATAGATTAATGCAGGTATTGGACGAAGGAATAAGAAAAATTTTGATTTTTGACCAAATGGCGTCTATTTGTAAAAAATTTTTCGTTTTTGTTGAAAAACGATTTTCCAAATTGTTAAAAAAAAAATAGTAATAATTTTTTTAAATCTTATTCCTTCGTCCAATACCTGCATTAATCTTCTACAGGAGCGGTGCACATTTATATTTTTACATGATTGACGCGCTATTGTATTCCTGAAAGTAGGCTCTATTTAAATAACCATCACTTGTAATTGATAAATAAAAACTGTATCTAGAAAAAATTCATAAAAAAATGTTGTTTTTTTAGCCTTGCAAATGCGTATAACCCCTTAAAAATAATCCTCAAAATAAATCTCTAAATTAAAGGAATTACGTGACGACTACATGGAAATGCGTGAAGGTTTAGACCTAGGATACAACTTCAACACCTCAACGACCCTGGTGGCGGTGTTAGGGCGACCATGGTTCACCAACACCTACGTCTACTGGTGTCTAAGTGCTCTTCTGCTCAGCTGGCCACTGAGGATAATAATCGAGTGCAAAACGCAGTACGCAAACTACCAGGTAACTAAATTATTCGGAGTTAACTACGACACGCCATCTAGTACGCAAATTCACGCTTCGCCAAGCCAATTGAGCGCACCTGGTTCTTATATGCTGGCGCCCAGTTATTCAGAGGCGTTGTTGATGGAACCCGCTGCCTCATCGTCCCAATCCAACCACCATGAAAATGATCACTCAAGCGAAATGATGGTGCCAAGTTACTCAGAAGCGCTTTTGTATGAACGCGCTGCTGGTGTTTCGACATCTTCAACTTCAACATCCCAACCAGATTTTAATAATGAAGTAGCGTGTACTGTCGGTAAAAGTACAACAACTTCTTCAAGTCTTTACGCAATTGTTGAAAATCCAACTGTTGAATGCAATTGCCACTGTCATCAGTTACAAATATTCGATGATGACAATGACATTGATAATGATACTCATGATAGTAAAATTTATTGTAATAATAGTAATATTAATAGTAATGGTAGTCTAAGAGGACAATCTAGTCCTGATATACGTGCCTGTAATAATTGCAGCGCTTATAACAATCATTTACTGATAAATAAAACCAATTCTTCAGGGATTCCAACTTATAGTCATACTAATAAGATACCACGTGATGTTTCCGCGCCAAATTTGCATAGTTATTCCAGTGACTTAATGAGGAACAATAGTTTACAAGTGCTTAGAGATAATGGACGTAGTTTAGAGAGTATACTCGAGAGCGAAGAGACTATTAGTTTAAGAGAGATGGATGAAAGGGCCAGAATTAATACTATGCGTGGGGCCATTCCCAAAAAAACTAGGAGTAATTTCAGCAGAAAAGATTCCGATGTTAATGATATCGAGGGTGGGGAGAGGAGCGACAAGATTCCTGGGTCAAAAACTTACTTCTGCTTGAAATCGATTCTCAAAAAAAAGAAAAGGGATAAGAGACGGTATACTTTAGTTACCACGGAAGAGTTGAAGTATTTGAATGATTCTGTTGGTGAGGGCGCCAGGGATGATGGCGAAACTGTTATTTTCCTGCAAGATAGTCCGGAGAGAAGGAGGTGGGCACAAATCGATCAGGCGAAACGTGATAATCCTTACAGGTAAACATTTTTTATTATTCTATACACAGAAAAATAATTTACTTTAATCAAGTAAATAAATTTGAAGAACTTCATCTTCTTTATTTGAGTAGAAAAATTCTTAATCTAATAAAATTTTCGTATTGATTCAAGAAAATTAAACCTTTTAAAATTATTTTCTTGGTTTGAGAATTTTTTTCTTGACTCAAATTTTTCTTTTGTGTATAATTGAGAGAATAAGATACTTTTTTTAAATATTTATATGATAAAATGAGTTTTTTTAGTTAAATTTATTATAATTAGAAATATATTGACCTAAATATTCGTCTTTTGAATGTTTCATATGATTTCTTAGCAATGGTTAATTTATTATAATAAATTTTTAGAGTAATTATAAATAAATTTGTATTTCGCATTGAATAAAATTTGGTTATTTATTTATTTTGTTTAGTACATATCAATGTTAATAATAGTCAAATATTAATCCGTATAATTAAAAAAAATAAGAAAAATTTTGCGACAAGCGTATCTTTAATATCGACGGTCTAATTAGCAATTTGTCTAACTCCTTATTTTTTAGAGGGTGATTTTTTAACATTTTGATGTAGCAATAGTCCAATCATAAATTATTTAAATGATTCAAACCAAAATATTATATCTTTATTAGATATTAATGATATTAAATGGTTTTTTAAATTGATAGTAAATTTTGAACTAATTGTTTTTTTCGTACAAATGGAAGATTCTCTGAAATTGAGTTAGACAATTTGCTAATTAGAACGTCGATATAAAATTTGGTACCATCAGAAGAGTCGTAATTTGAATTTGTCTTTTTAAAGTTTGATATTTTTTTAGTGATAGTTAATTTATTATCTAAATAATTAAGAAAATAAGAAAAATTCTTTGATGGACATATTTTTATTTTAAAAGAAATTTTTAAGTTAAATTTGGTATCATCAATAAAGTCTTAAGGTGTATTTGTGCCTTTTCACGATTTTTTGTGGTTTTGGCGATAGTCAATTTTTTATGCTAACTTTTTGGAGGAGTTTTAAATTGTTTGTTGGTACCATAAGTTTGTTCCTTGACATTTGCCCATTAAATCATTGATAACCAATCTTGTCTTAGCAATATCATTTTTTTTAATTTATTTCAAAAGTACCTAAATTATCTATATTGTGATTAAAAATGTCGAGAAATCATTAAGCCAATGTTATTTTATTAAAAATTCATAATTCTCGGCATTCACATAATGACTTCGGGTTACTAATTATTTATTAATAACGTGAGATGAATGTCTTATGATTCAAGTTTAAATTATGGATAATTCAAGTAATGGATATAAACGCGTACTTGCACCGAGACGCTACCGTCTTTGAGTTGAATTCTTTTATGAATGCTTTTTACTTATATAAATATAAATGTTAAAATCGCCGTTTTTAGGAGTTAAAAGGTTGTATATGCTCAAAAATGTAAAGTAAGATACATAATACATAATACTGAATTCTTATATTAGACTTTACGTGACTTTTACCAGTTTTAAAAGAAAATATTAGCTTTTGGTCTTAAACTGATTATAAATTCTTCTTTGCTCAAGTATTACTTAGTTGTTTGTTTAAAAATCATGAAATTGACTTGAAATAGATTTTTAAAATCAACAGTAGTTTTTTTTCTGCCTGATTTAAGGTTTTTATAGAATTTTCGTCATAAATTTAGAAGAAACGTCACAATATATATCATAAATAATAAGGTACCCGCGGGTAATAAGACCTAGTATATTTTTATTCTTATTTTATTTTCCTTTATTGAGACCCAACAGCTAGAGGCAAATGACAGGGTCACTTGATACAATAATATAAAAAAATTATGGTGACGAGGTAAACTTTTATAAGACTTTATATGAGCTAAATAATTAGCTTATCCGAAATGTAAGCGGTAATTAATATTACCATAATGATCAGGGTTTTAAGGTATCACTGTGGATGTACAAGTTATAGTAAATATTGTTTGTAATTGAATGAAAAATATGGATAAATTTTTATGTTATTCATTATTTAAGGACTTTCTCTTTAGAATATTAACAAAAAATGGTGATTTTTATTATTAAAAAATTAAAAATTAAACGTGTAGTAAAGTAATTAAGGCTACAGGCTTACCATACTTACTTAATTTAAATAATTAACCTGTACCTGATATACAGTCAACGCTCTCTGTATTTGACTCGTCCTTGTCCATAAGAGCTGTGTAAAATCGTCAAATATAGAGGAAGAATGTGGTCAAATACAGAGAGCGGTCAAATACAGAGAGGTCCAATACAGAGAGCGTCGACTGTATGTAGGTATTTGAAATCAATAATCATTTTAATAGATAAATAAAGCTGAAAATACGCTTAAAGTACAGTGCTAATTATTTAAATATACGTTAAAATAGGCCGAAATTATCCGTTTATATAATAAAATCTTATCGGTACATTTTTGTGAAAGATTAAATTTTATTTTTGTTTTTGATAAAAGTAACCATTTGTTGTCTATATTTTAAAGAAAATATGCTTGAATAATAATCATCTACTACCCGTGAAAAAATTTCCTGACACAGTTTAACATCAAATATTCCATTTGTACGAAAAAACAATTGATTCAAAATTTAATATCACTTTAAAAAACCATTTAATATCATTAATATCTAATAGAGGTATAATATTTTGGTTTGGATCATTCGAATAATTTATAATTGGACTATTGCTGTATCAATATGTTAAAAAATCACCCTCTAAAAAATAAGGAGTTAAATCAATTGCTAATTAGACCATCGATATGAGCCCTAATATGTCCTGATAGGGAAATTAGTCACATTAAGATATACAGAGCATATATAACCATATCCGGCTTGATATATCCTGATATGTGCATATATGTTTTTATATGGCCTGATATAAATATATTTAGATCAAGAAATATCATGTCATCTATAGCTACATCAAAAAATTAAATATACACACATCAGGGTACACTGATAAAAAGGTTAGCTTGCGCCAAGAAAATTATTTTGAAGAAAATAATTATCTTGGACCAAGAAAAAAAATTCTGGAAACAAAAAATTTTTTCTTGGCTCAAAGAATTTTTTTCCTGACTCAAGAAAATTAGTTTTTTTTCAAAATAGTTTCCTTGGTGCAAAATTTTTTTTCATGACGCTATAGCTAACCTTTTTTATCAGTGCATATAAATTTTGATAAATCAAAAAATTATATATGTGCATATCAGGCTATATCAGAAAATTTTTTCACGGGTTACCATTAATTTTTCCCAAAATTCGTTTGACTTTAAATTAAACTTCACACACTGATAGAAGGATTTGTTTATAGTTAAAAAGATTTGTTAATATTTAACAAATCATTTATTAGAAACCATTTGTTAGTCCTTAACAAATATTTCTTAGTATTTATAAAGATTTATTAATATTTAATAAATGAATATCAGATTTATTAAATACAAACAAATCATTTTAAATACTAAGAAATATTTGTTTAATAGTAAAAAGTGGTCTCTAATAAATTATTTGTTAACTATTAACAAATATTATTTAATACAAATAAATCCTTTTATCAGTGCATAGCAATTATTTGGATTTAGTTTAAATTTTGCTTGCCTGGCGGAAGCTGATTGACCAAAAATTCCCTAAAAAGATTGTAAAATCTGCTATTTTTCATTATTCACAAATATTTCTTAGCTATATTTTGGTACTCGCCGATAACTGTTAGTTTTACAATTAACAACTTTGTTATGTTACATAAACGATATTTCTAATTAAATCTCGTATCTTTAAGATTCAGATTCGTGTAACTGATTCAACAATTAAATAATTCAATTTATGTTTACAGGACACTTATTTTTGCCAGTCCAATTCACGAAGTTTGCCGTTCAAATGATCCATTCATTGGCGACGATAATGGAAAGAGCCAAGACGAATTACCTGATAACAATATTTCAGATCTTCCAGTTCTAACGCGATTAGGACGATCGCTGACAGTTTTAAGTGAATCCGAGTTACCTTCAGCAAATCCTCACAACACTAATAATAGTAATTGTAGTAGTAATAGCAAACGAAAGAAGCTACGTTCGAAGCATCACAGAACAATGAGCATTGAACCAGAATATTTACAATTTTTTACGTCTTCCGACGACGCGAGTTCTCCATTCCCACAGACTCCCAACAGTAATAGTAATAATAGTAATAATTTTACAACCACCAGCAATAGTGGTAATTACTTTGTTAATAATGGCACACGGTTAACGCGATCTTTAACCGAAAGACGCTCCAAGTCATCTGTTAGGGATAAATTTATACGAAGAAGTTTCACCGATGAACGTACTGATTTTGGTACCAAGCGGATTAATTTGAACCTAGAAACTTCTTTATAATAAAATGCTACAATTTTATTTCTTTTATTCCAATCAAAACTAACTAATAATTAAGCCTTAAGAACTTTTTTTATTTTGTACCAAATCGGCTTTTTACTTCAATTAATTTATAAAAATTACAGTTGCCTATAAGTGAAGAAAAATTAAATAAATAATAATAAAAAATTTTTTTAATAATAGATTTAGTCACAATTTTGTTGCAAAATTTTGAATAACTTTTTATGAAAATTTTTGAGAGTTCAATTTTCATTATTGGAAAATAAAAACGAAAGATTTGATGTAATTTGTCCTAAACTGAAACTCTTTTACTCATCCGCAATAAGTAAAATTAACCTCACATTAAGAATTAAAAATTTTTTTAATTTTGAAAAATTATAGAGCTCTTATTTGTGAAAATATTATCTTTTAAAATTTTATTTTTTAAATTAAAGAATTTTAATAACCATAAAGCTTCCGCTAAAAAATCATCTTGTAGTTTTTGGAGGCCGCCATTTTGGCGGAAATAATTAACATTACCAAGCGAAGCTTTTATTATTAGGACAAAAAATGGCTGGTTTGGTATACAATATATATATAGCTCAATATATATGATAATTATTGATAAAATTTATTAGTAAAATTATTATATGAATATAAGAAAAAATAATGAAGAAAGAAATTTTGAAAGTTAAATAATTTATTGTGACGTAATGAAATGCACAATTGAGAAAATATATTTATAAATGTATGTATGAAATATACATAATGTTGTAATATTTTGATTAAAAAATATGCTCGTCTATACAATTATTTATTTTACTTTTTTTCGGTAGATAAATTAAATTTATAAAAATATTAAGTGACAATTGAATTGAAAAAAATTTTTTATTTCTTTATTAAATATTATTAAAGTAAAAATACAAATTTGGTTTGTAAAAAAAAAGGAAAAAATATTAATCTTTAAAATAATTAATATTAAAATAGCTAAATATGCTAGCAAATAAATGAAAAATGAAACTAGTTAATCTATTGTCAATTGTGAAACTTTCGGCTAATGTGAATGAATTTAAAAAAAAGTAATTAAATAATACTATTGTATTTACCAAGGAAAAATTTATTATTAAGCTCGAATATGTGATAAAAAAATATTTGTGCAATTACAGAAACTATTAAAATTTTTAATAATGCAAAAAGTAAATAAAGTAAAAAAGACCAAAAAATATTTTGCGCTTTATACATTATATTAACAATGAAGTCTTTCTGAACTGCCACATTAGTTGATAAAATTTAGCAAGCATTATGAATATTTTTTTGTTGAAAAAAAAAAAAAAAAACAAAAATTTCTTAACAATACAGTTTTTTAAAGTGTATTGTTAGCTGTAAGCAATGGTAAAGTAATTGAGGCTAGAAAATTATATTTATTTTAAAGAGTCCTGGCGGATCTAAATTACGATAAACTTCCATAAAAATCACCGGTAATTTTTCAATTACCGCCCGGTGATTTTTCCGATAATTTATGATAAATCACCGTAATTTAAAACCGCCAGAAAAAAATATAATCAGTATTAAAAGTTGATAGCGTAAAAAAAGTTGTTGAATTGTGTAGAAAAATTAGATAAAAATTTGGGAGGAAATTATTTTTAATCGATTTGAAGTAAAGTATAAAATCTAAATAAATAAATATATATTTGAAAAAAGTATATGATAGAAACAAAGTAGCTTACGCAGACAATCGAACCAGTGAGGAAAGGAATTAGGAGTAAACATTTAAAAATTGATATTTAATTAAGCAACGCATAATTCAATGCCGTCTGGATAAAGTGCTCTTGTATAATTAAAAAAAAAAAAAATTGATGAAAATAAATAAAACGTTTTTAGATGGTAATTATGTACGCTAATATAATAGCTAAAATTGACTCAATTGAATTTGAATGCTTTGTAAAAATAATATTAACGAAAAAATGTATTCTAACAACTAAAACTAAAAATAAATAAAATAATTGAAAAATTAAAACAAAAGTTATACAACAATAAATATTGATGTTATTGTGGTTATAATTGAAAACAAATCCATTGCATATTGTACTTACTCAACAGTAAACTATAAATATAAAGAAATAAAGAAATATATGTAAATACATATTGTGTGATGTAAAATACATGGATTGAGTTACAATAAATGTTAAACCATACAAACACATTTTTAATGCCGATATTTTCGTAGTTTTAATTGTTTAGTATTTTATTGTATTTTTATTTATTTATTTATCATTGATGTGTATAAGAATAAACTAGTAGGTGTTTGTGGTGTTCAGGCACACTTTTATTTCATAGATATATATACACAGAAAAAAAGGTTCACTTGAGCCAAGAAAATATTTTTCTTCCTAATTATTTTTTTAAGCAAAAAAAAATTTTTTTTCGACTCAAGAAATTTCACTTATTCCAACAAAATTAATTCTCTTGCTTTAAATAATACGTATTTTAATTCAAGAAAATTTATTTGTCAAGAAAATCTTGTTGTTTTGAGAAAATTCAGCTTCTTGCTCTAAAATATTTAGTTCTTGATAGAAGTAAATTTTCTTGGCTTTAGAAAATTTCTCTCTTGCTCCAAAAAATTAAATATAAAGATAGAAGTAAATTTTGATTAATATTTTTATTGATTAACACGTCAAATGGGAAGATCAAATAATATTGAATTACTTTTTTTCATTCAATATGTATAATTGCACGCTAAAATAATATAAAATGGGTATCAAATATTCAAGAGAAAAATTTTCTCAAGGTAAGAAAATTTTTTTTCTCAGCTGAAGTAAATGGCGCTGCTTCTCTAAAGTATCTAAAAATGTTGATCAAATATAAAAATTTATTGTATCAGGTATTTATGATAATTTGAATTAAGAAAAAATTACTTCCACCAAGAATATAATTTCAAGAAAAATTTTCACTTCAGCCAACACAACTTCGGTCTTCCTTCAGGCACCCGACAAATTTTCTTGAGCCGAGAATTTTGTTCTCCAATCAAAAAATTTTTCTTTCTATGTATCTATTAGTTTCAACTTTAAAGTAATCACGCTAATTACTTAAATTTTGTATTAATTATTTAAAAAGTATGCAACTTTGATTTTTTGTGCTTTTATTTTTCAAACATGTTTTTCATACTTTGCATAATTATTTGTTGATGTAAATTTTCGCGACTGCTTTAAAGTTTCAGTGTTTTTCTTCATGCATTTAATTAACAAATTTAATATTAACTTTAATCGTTTTGTTCCTTCATCTTCTGTACTTATCCATAACTAGAATAACAAAACTATAACCATTAATTTTTATGTCAGAAAGTTTGCAAACTTTTTAACTTAATATTTTTTTTTATTCATTATAGAACTTGAAATGAAAACTACAAATTTCTTTATTATTCATTTATAATAAGTTTACAAAAAAATTAAAAAATCCAAAAGCGCAAGCCTCTGATGCTCCTAAAATTAAAAAAAGTCTTTCTAAATTTTTTTTTTTAAATTAATTAAATTACAATTAATTTTTTGTCGATTATAGTTTTTATTAAATTTATTAATCGCTTAATGTTTATAAATTCGACACATTTATTAGCTTTTTTTTTGCAATAATTGTCATGACAGATAATTTTCAAAAATTAATTTAAAATTGAGTAAAACAAGAAAATCCTTTCTTATTAATTCTAATATACTTTCATAATTATAATTGTAATAAAAATTTCCTAAGTAAGTAGATTTTTTTTTCCTAACTTATAAAAAATTACAAATATCATGACAATTATTATTTTTTAATTTAATTTACATACATATTATATTATATAAATTTCTAAGTGAAAATTATATTGTGCTGTTTTTTTAAACTCTATAAATAAATAATAATAATTAAATAAAAATAAATTATTCAAAAATAATTAACAGACCTAACATTGATTTTTTTTATTCAAATAACTGTTACTTATATTTTGAATATGACTCGTAGTGTTATCAGACTAGTACATCATTGAATAGTGCCTGTTATCGTTATTGCAATTGTAATAAATCCTTAAAAAAATGAAGAGTAAAATTAATAAAAAATATTAAGCAAATACAAAATTAACCTCGATAATTAGATACTCACAAGTTCAGCATAAATAATTTTTATAAATCTTTGTTGATAAGTCGTGGCTGTGGTGTGGTTTTGTATTAATTGTTATAATTATTAAGATGAATCATTTGCGAAACCAGGTCTTGTGTAGTAAACACGATAATAAAGTGTTTTGCTACGCCACAATGAATAGGAATTGTCAAATTTAAGAAGATAAATACCCTGACCTGGATACGTATGACTTCCAGCATAAATTTCATCTTGCGAGTCTCTTCTGTATATCTGAAATATGAAAAGAATAAAGTTAAATAAATCAATAATCCATTTATTACACTTTCAAATAGGGATCGCATTATCCTTCTTTTCAGTGTCATCGTCATAACTATAGTTAAAGTTTAAGTTAAAAGTTCTGGATTTTGTTTGCTACTTTATAAAGTTTCCAACAAGGTTTCAGAAAAATTATGCATGGACAGAATAGTTGGAAAGATCAAAACTAAGAAGAAAATTTAGTTTTTATAAATTTAAGGTCTAGAAACATTTTTCAAAATTTTTTCTTCTTTTAAAAGGGGTACTCTAGTTTAGACTGAAAAAAAAATTAATTTTAATCAATAGAAACATTTTTGAAGCAAGAAAATAATTTTTAAGAGTTACATTGTTTTGAATCAAGATGAAAAATTATTGAATCAAGTAAAATTTACTTAAGGTAGTTCAGTCATAAATGCAAAATTTTAAAAAGTTTTCAAAATTTTAAATATGGGTAATAGAATATGCATTCCATGTGCTGTTAAAATTTGAAATCAATTGACCATACGAGAAATGAGATAATTGTAATTAAAAATGACATTTTAGCACAAACAGTAGAGGTGGAGAGTGAGAAAATCACAAATATTAATGGTTATTACATTGAAAGGATTTTAAGATCGTTTCAAAAAACTGATACCTGTTAAAATAATATACTTAAAATAATCCGAAGAAATTTTGAAAATTTTGACCATATAGTTTTTTATAAATTGTTAATAAACTGGCTAGTTAAACAAAAATAACCATAAGTAAAAGCGAATAAGAGATAACTCGTGAGAAAGGTAGCACGAGCTAGTGAAAAGGAAAGAAATAGCACAAACTATTATATGTCCCAAATGAACTACCTTAAACCAAGAAAAATTTCTTAATTTAAGAATTTTTCTACTTAAATCAATACGATTAAATTCTTCAACATTATTGAATACTAGAAGCATGAATTTAGAATGTTTTTTAAAGCTTGACAAAAAAAACTATTTTTCCCATCCATTTTTTTTACTGTTTATGTATTGGGATTTTAAAATTGTAAAAAAAATTTCCAAACAGAAAAACTAAAAAAAATGATAGATAAGTAAAGTAGAGATTAAAAAAATAGCGCGTCTTAGTTAAAATGATTCTAGTCCTTATAGTTATCGAGAATGAAAAAGAAGAAAAGATTCTTTATCAGTATGGATGTCATTATAACCTTGAGCTGAAAAAAAAAATTTTTTTTTCGCAAAAATGACGAATGTTTGAAAACAGAAATTAATTTTTTACCTTTTTTTCACGTTTCGAGACTTTTTAAAAAATAGTAAAAATCAAAATTTTAAATTAATTCTTGTTAGAGCTACAGAAAAATACATAATGAACGTGAAATATTATGTCAACCGAAAAAAATTTATGAGAAAATTTTGAAATTACTTCAAAATAAAATTTTTGATTATTTAAAATTTGTAGACTGAAATACTGCTTAAAAAATGACAAAACTTTGACCGAATTAAATTTAGATAAAAATTTCAATTTTAAAAAATAATACACTTCAACATCATTACTTATTTAAAAAAGTCTTACCGGAATGATGACACTGATAGGCGCAGCAACAGTCTTCAATTCCGTCCTATTTTCTTCATTTCCAGGTCCACACTCGAGATCCTCCCCAGAATCATAAATCTCATCATCATCATCATCCTCGGACTCGCTGATATGAACGGAGACCTGGTTGGTGTCAGGCTTAGACCACTCAAAGTAAACACCAAATCCAATATCATACCCATCAGTAGCGAATTCCCAAAACAAGCATGAGCCATCTTCGTGTGTCGGTACTCTGACAGTAACGGTTTCCCCGTGACCGACTTTAATAACAGCGTCACCACTTTCGCGCTTTATAAGCTTCTTGAACTCATCCACGCCGGGCCTTGTCCACATTTTGGGTGTCTCAATTGGCGGCCAATCGGGTTGATCATCAGAATCCTCATCATCGTTCTTATTTTTGTTGTTAGTCGGTTCGTTTTCGTCGTCCTCGTTGTCATCATCGTCCAATTCATCATCATCTATTTTCTTCTTGTCTAAACTTTTGGCATTGTCGATTATTATTTCGGTTTTGTTATCGTCGTTGATCATAATCTTCAAATCCGGTTTGAGCTGATTGTCTTCGGCAGTAATTTCTCTACTCCGTTCTCGTTCTCGTTCTCGTTCTTGATCAGGGTCCTTTTTGTCCAACTCAACGGACTCATCAATCATCAGCCGATTTTGATGAAGTTGCTGCATGTATCGGTGGTAATGCTGCTCCTGAAGCTGGCGAATCAGCACCCCCTGTTCCTCCGGGTTCCCCGGGTACTGCTGTTCAGCATATGCCTTGAACTGGTAGTAAGTTTGTTGATTCAAGGCGTCTTGAATCTGGCGGCGCTGGTACTCGCGTTGGACCCGGTCAGCTTCTTCTCGTTTCTTATCTTCAGCAGCCTCCTTTTCGCGCAATTCATCGTCCAATTTCTTCTCAGCTTCCGCTTGTTTCAAACGTTTTTGCTCCTCGATGTTCCGCTTCTGGGCCTCGACTACTGTGCGGAACAGAGGACAAAGCTTGTCCAGAAGAACGACGAAACCCTCCATTGCCTGGTCTTTGGTTATGTCTCCGAGGTTTTGCCATGCCAAGCGACGGTCTTTTCCTATCACGTCGAGAACTCCTAACTCTGGAGAATTTTCCGGGGTGCATTTTCCGTGGGTTGCTTGTTGGGTGAACGCTACTAGCTTAAGCTTGTCTTCGTATGAAAGGTGCACAGCTTTTCCTTCTTTTTCTGAAAAAAAAAGATTGATTGATTGATAATTTATTAATGCCAAGGCACAGGCCAATTGGCAATTTAAATAGATTAGATTAGATTATTTATTTATTTATGCCAAAGCCTACTGGTCAATTGGCAAGTAAAAATACAAAATACAATTAATTACAAATTTAAAAATAATAATAACAATTTTACAGATATTATAAGCACTCTGATTATAATTTTGTAAAATAATTATGATTTCGAATTCTCTTACAATCTTATAAACATTTATAAACTCTATTTATACATCTAGATTGAACAAATAGTCAAAAATTTTATTCTTGAAAATCACAAGATTGGACGCATTTACAATATCAGACGGAAGTTCTTGCCACAGACGTATAGCAGTAATTACAAATGTACCCTCATAGTGAGTGGTTAATTCTTAATCTAAATTCAAAAAAAATATTGCAAAATAATATTTTAATTTTCCTTTCTTTTAAATATTTTTTAAACATTTTTAAAGAGAGAGTATGTAATAAAAATTTTGAAATTGAATTGGAAGATCTGGATAAAATTTTTGGCTTGGACCGAACTGAATTTTTTTACGTCCACTGACTAAAAATCAATGTGAAATTGAATTTATTTGAAAAATAAACATAATTAAATGTAAATAAAAAAAGTTTGGAAAATCCAAAAGTGCACGCCTCATAACGCTCATCCATTTTTTAAGAAAAAAAAAATTATAATTAAGTAATTTCTTACAGAGTATTTTTTTTTTTTTAAATATCAGCGCCCTTTTTTTGTCATATGCGCACGCAATCTAAAAAAATCTAGCTTGATCAAGTGGCGCCATAGTTTTCACGTGACAAATAAGAAAAATTTGTTTGTCTTTGTACGATTGTATTGTAATGAATTTTAATAAAAATTCAATTAAAAAAAAAAATACTTAAACAAGGCTACTGATATGAAATACGGACCCAGTTCATCGCATTCTTAAACTAATAAAAAAAGTCCGGTCTTGAAATATCAATTTGTTCGGGAGTAATCGTTGGTACATCCAAAATGGGGTGACATCCGGACGTCCACGTAAAATTTTTTTCAAAACGTTTTTTTTTTTTTCAAAATAGCAACATAAAATGATTTTAGAAAGTAAAAGATGGTTTAATTTAAGTGTTTTTCGGTGTACATCTACTTATATTATTGTATAAGTGTAATATGGTTGTGATAGAGACATTTAAAGATCACAAAATTGCTTGACCTTGACGAGTCGAGTATAAAGCACAACCTCACGCGCTTCGCGCTATGAGGCGTGCAATTATTATTATTAATTTATTTATTAAGGCCATGAAGTCCAAACTCCTTGCGGCCCTCCAAGGTAAATACAAAAAATAAATTATTACATAAGGAAATTATATAAATCAAAAAGATCATAAGAGCTATTGAAAACATACACTGATAGAGGGATTTGTTTATAGTTAAAAATATTCGTTAATATTTAACAAATCATTCATTAGAGACAACTTTTTAGTGCTTAACAAATATTTCTTAGTATTTAAAAAGATTTATTAATATTTGATAAATGAATATCAGATTTATTAAATACAAACAAATCATTTTAAATACTACGAAATATTTCTTTAATACTAAAAAGTGGTCTCTAATAAATGATTTGTTAACTATTAACAAATATTTTTTGATACAAATAAATCTTTCTATCAGTTTAGAGTTTAATATTTTTTGATAAAATTAATAAATTAAAATTTTCATTTGTTATCAATTATAAATAAAATAACTTTGACTTAATGATTTTTTGATTCTTTCTGAGACAATAGAGATATTTTGGGTACTTTTGAAATAAATTAAAAAAATGATATTGCTATGACAGGATCACTTATCAATAATTTAATGGGCAAATGTCAAGGAACAAACTCATAGAACCAACAAAATATTTAAAACTTCTCCAAAAAGTTAGCATAAAAAATTGACTATCACCAAAACTACAAAAAATCGTAAAAAGCCACAAATACACCTCAAGACTTTTTTGATGACACCAAATTTAACTTATAAATTACTTTTAAAATAAAAATATGCCCGTTGGAAAATTTACCTTATTCTCGTAATTATTTAGATGATAAATTGACTATCACCAAAAAAATATCAAACCGTGAAAAGAGATAAATTAAAGTTACGACCCTTCTGATGGTACTAAATTTAGCTACAGCACCTCATTTAATATTAAAGATACGTACGTCACAAAATTTTTCTTATTTTTTTTTAATTATACGGATTAATATTTGACATATTTTAACATAGACATGCACAGAACAAAATAAATAAATAAACAGATTTTATTTAGCGCGAAATTCAAATCTATTTATAATTACTCCGAAAATTTATCGGATTTGTATAAATACGTCGGAGACAAAATTAATTTTATTCTCTTAATTTAATTACGTAGATTATGATTAATAATGAAGACTAAAAATGAAAAATTTTGATATTTCACTGATGCATAATTAACTTTCAAAATCTTTTCAGTTTCAAGAAGAATCGAGTAAATTTATGTTTGGTTATAGATGAAATTATAAATAATTTAACGATGCTAAAATCAAGAATTCTTTGATTAAATTATGCAAAAAGCGGAAACATATGAGTGTTAGGAAGTAACATTGAAATGAAAACATCAATTGAATTGATTGTGGGATGGAATATGCAACAATATATAACTAAACTATAAATCTTGTGTATATAATATAATATATTATATATATTGGTGGTTTTTTATTGAATCATATAAGTTTTCCCTAGAGCTTTTAATAATGGATGAAAGTTCGTTGTGATATTGACTGTTGCCTTTACTCTTTGCTGCTGCCATGACATTAATAAATGACACAATTTTCATTAATAAAGAGCACAAGTTTAAGTTATATGTGATGATAAAAGTTAACTTTTGTTGGGACATATAATTAAATTAAGACCATCAAAGTAATTTAATGACATCATGCTAATATTATTATCTATTTCCCATTTTTCCGATTGATTATTTGAGTTTATATGCTATATTTTCAAGTAAAGGTTATTTCATTCATTTTTCAGATGTATCCTTTCTAAAAATACATGCGTTACATAAATGATAAAATTACAAAAGAAAAAAAATCACACTTGAGAATTTATTATTTAAATATTTAACAAATTCTATTTTAAAGTTTGAAAAAATTCATGAAATTACTATTTTACTATTAAATAACTTTTCGATTTGTTTGAGTAAAGGTTGCAGTGTGATTTTTATGTATTCTATAAATATTAAAACGTATAACCCAGTAAATAATTAAAATACTATGGTCAAGAATAACAATTATAGTGAAGATCCATTGAGTAGATAAATTATCAGTTAATTTTAAAAAATTGATTTACACTTTATTATAAAAAAATAAAAAAAATAATTAAAAATGATTTATGAAAATTAAATTAGCAAGCATCTGACAATTTTTAAGTTTTTTCTTATTAACAAAATTATTATAAGAAAATTAAAATAAAATTTCACTTGTAGAAAATTTAAAAAACTCTAAATGCAATTTTCAAGAAATATTTTTTAAGTTGTAATATAATTAATAAAAAAAAAAGTTGAAAAATGGCATAAACTGGCTGATTTTAATATAATAATATTTTTACATTTTTTGCGCTAATCATTTAAAAATTTTATATTTAAAAAGTGTTGGAAATTTCATTTTTATGTATAGTTAAAAAAAATTTTTATTTTTCAGTTTCAGAATTATTTGAGACGTTAATAGTTTATTATTGTTGAAAATACTCGAGTAAATTGCGGAAAAACAAGCGATTCGCTATTTTTAGAATATTTATTTTACGAAGTTTGTAAATTGTTTACTTTGCAATATTTAATGCCCGTTACCTGGCGCATTAAAATAAAAATCTTATTAAAAAATTTGATTTAATTATCATAATCATTTCATAAAATGGTTTTTTCAAAAATGATTTTTCTCAAAAAGTTAAAAGAAATGATAATTTTCAATCTTGCGTAAAAATTTAAATTTAAAATAAAATTATCAGTTATACGATAATTTTCACATTTATAAACTGAGTTAAATTAAATTCAATGAAAGAAAATTAAAAATAATAAAATTCGTTAAATAAAATCTTGAAAATTGTCAGACGTTTGTTATTTTTAGCAAAATTTTTTTTTGTCATTAATTAAATTAAAACTAAAAATTAATTTTAAAAAATTGTACTTATAGTTTTTAATATTTTCCACAAATGGAATTTTTCATTTTATTTTTGTGTAATAATTTTGTTCAATAAGAAAAATTCTAAAAATTTTCAGAAGTTTGCTAATTTCATTTATGATATTGAAATTAAGAGATATCTGATAATTTTTAGAATTTTTTTAACAAATAAATTATAGCAAGAAAAATTTATTTAAAAAATTCCATCTTAAGAAGCTCTAAAAAATTATAAATGCAAATTTTAAAAAATAATATTTTACCGTAACAATCAATGAAAATTAATTTAGCAGATATTTGATATAATTTTAAGAATTTTTTTAACAAATAAATTATGGCAAAAAAATATGACATTAAAGTTAGCAGTCACTCAAGAGTTTTTTAATTTTTTTTAACAAACAAATTTGTTCAAAAAAATTACTTTTAAAATATTGCATTTTTTATTTTTTAAAATTTCTAAATGTCAATTTTAAAAAATTTTTTTTTTTGCTGTAATTTATTAAAAAAAAAAAATTCTAAAAATTATTAAATATCTGCTAGATTTATTTTCATCAAAAAAATTGACATGTAGAAATTATAATGCAATTTTTTAAAAATATTTTTTTGGAAAAAATCTATTTGTCAAAAAAAAATTAAAAAATGGTTAGGTAATTGCTAACTTTAAATAATAATAAAGTTAGCCGACATTTTTTATTTTTTTATTTTGCTTAATTTATTAAATTATAACTAAAAAATATTTTTAAAAAATTGCACTTATAGTTTTTGAAGTTTTTAACAAATGAAAAATTTTTTTTTTATTTTTTTGTAATAATTCTTAAATAAAAAAAATCATAAAATTTTTTAGATGTCGACTAACTTTATTTTTATTAACTTTAATGTAATTAAAAATCAAGAAATTATCGATTTTCAGTTTATTTGTGTCATTTTTATTTCAATAAATTTTTAGTAAAATTACAAAAATGTCAAGATAAAAAATCATGAAAAAATTAGCTTGTATTCAACAAAATCATAAGAATAAATAAATAAATTACCTTTGTAAAAATTCAACGCGATTTTATAAAGATCCCGAATTTTGAATCCGGTCAAATGTGGCTTAAATTCATCATCCTGTTTATTATCTAGCTTAGCTTCACTGTTCTCAGGATTGTTGTGATTTTTATTGTCGTCATAAATATTTTTAATTTTGTTTTCCATTTGATTGTCATTGCCAGCCACCGACAATTTTTCTATATCTTTTGTTATTTTGGCACTTGATGATGGATCGTCATTGTCTACTGACGCCATTATTTCATAAAAATACTCCAATATCTAACTGGTAAACTATATTAACAATAAACTCAGATTGATAACTATTACTACTAATTATTCTTTGGCTAATTTTTATTAACTGACTGTCGAGCACCTGAATTTTTTATAAGATCTTACTTTTATCAATACACGTCAGTCAATTGTTTTGTGTACTCTACACAGCTTATATATTTGATACAGGTTATTATTCTTCGTAGATTTTATTCTGTGTACATACATTATACTTTCTTCCCCTCCTCTTACTACTAGAGCTTTAAAAAATAATTATTGTACGTGGCGCATTGGCGAATGATAAAAAAATCTTTTCTCGTTCTTTGGCAATGCGGGAAAATTTTTTTCTCAACTGTAACCAGTTACTAATAAGAGTACTTTATTTTTTTTTGACAGCTGGTAAAGCAGACTTTGACAATTTCAACAAAATGAAACGTTAATAGAAGATACCCTGATAGCCATTGCATACTATAAGTTAACGACAAGTTTACTGGTAAACTTGTTTACAAGGTAGTTCCGGAAATATCCATCAACTTAACTAAAAGAACTTGAATGTCAACTTGACGATAACTTTACCATAACTTGAAGATATTCGAAGTCAATATGGCTGACCTTGCGAAAAAATCCATTTATCCGAGTCAGTTGGTAATTTACTAGAACTTGTATTTACCACTAGATGACGTTACATAACAAATTAAGTAAGCTATGAATGAAATTTAAATAAATAATAACAAATTAAGTAAGCTATGAATGAAATTTAAATAAATAATAATAATAATTTTGTGGAATTTTAGTGGGAAAAAAATTTTAATTTCTTTTTTAGCGGGAAGCTGAAAAACAATTTAAACAATTAACTTTCGCATGCAATTTGTTTATTTAAACTCTTTATGTACCCGCTTTGCAGGATTTATCAATAATATGCTCTTATATAATAATAGATTTAACACAGACATAAAACAATTTTTTAGCGTTATTTAATATAAAAAATATTAATTTTAAACAGTTATAGCTTATTCTTCTATGAGATTAGAGTGTAATAAGTAACTTATAGTAAAGAATTCACTGTAAAAATGTTTTTAGTCAAGTTAACAATAACTTCCGATGAGAAAATAATGACATCTTATGGTTAAAATTATGTATACTACGACATTACTGCAACTTGTACATATGATGCGGCACTACCTTTCCGTCAACTTACTGTGTATCTTTCATGCATATTACCGATAAAAGTCTTATAGTTTAGACTTGTCGAAAACTTGGCGATAACTTGTCGATAAGCCGACTAACTACAAGAACTTTAATAGAAAGCCTGGCTATCAGGGTAGAAGATATCAAATAAAATTAAAAAATTAATTTTTGTGACCTGATAAATATTTATAAACAAATAAAAATAATTAATAAGAAAAATTTATTATCAGAAAAAAATATATTTGGACTTTTTCTTCCTTAAAATTTTTATGTTTTATTAAAAAATATATTATTAAAAAATAATACTAAAATTAACAGACATCTGTAATTTTTTTTGATTTTTATAACTCAAATATTATAAAAAAATTTCAACAAACAATTTACGCATTTAAAAATTAAAAAAGAAAATTAAAAGTGCGAATTTTGTAAAATATTACTTTTTTATAATTGATTTGTAATAATAATAAAAAAATTTTCTGATAGCTGTTTTCAGTATCATTATGCAGAATAATATTTTTTTTAACTTCCCGCTAAAAAAATTGAAAATTTTCAAAAATCGGGAAGTTATTGGTTTTACCCCGTTTTTCGAAAATCGAGTTTTCATCAGATCTCGACGTTTTGAGGTCCTAGGAAGCTTTCCTGACTATTCCCGCGAGGGTGTCACTATGTCTGTATGTATGTGTGTGTGTAAGTATGTAAACCTCTTATAACTTTTGAACAGTTTAACCGATTTCATCGCGGTTGGTGCCATTCGAAAGGGCTTTGCCAAACTTAGATTTCCTGTTAATTTGAACCGATTCGAACCGATAGATTTTGAGAAATTTGGAGAAATCTAAAAAACAGTAGGAAAAAAAATTTTTTCTGAAGTGGTTTTTTTGGGATAACTTTTAAACGGCTCAACCGATCGATTTAAAAAACTAATCAGCTCTCAACCTTGAAAAACCACGTCGATCGCCGCCAATCCGGTCAAAATTGGTTGATTCGTTCGAGAGATATCGTGAACGAAAGAAAACCGAAAAAAGTGTTTTTTTCAGAGTTACTCCGAAATTTCTAGTTTGACCAATTGAAACTTAGAAATTATTTATAAGGCTTAAAAAACTACGTAGAATGCCGCCAACCGCGTAAAAATCGGTTCATTAATTCAAAAGTTATTGCGGTATGAACATTCAAAAAATAGTGTTCTATGAAACTTCTATCAGACTTTTGAGCTCAAAGAGCTCAAAAGCATAGAAAAGGTATCTTTTTGAGCTCGGAGAGCTTAAAACAACACACAGATTGTACTTTTGAGCTCGAAGAGCTCAAAAATGCGGCCAGGTATTAACGGAATTAGCGGGAAGTTGCAGGGATGGCCTTTAGGGTCAACCGTTTTCCTAATTTTTTATACAAAAAAGACTTCACACTTTGACTTCAGGAAATCTTTTATCCGATTTCTTCATCACACTTTGAGAAAAATAAATCTTCATTCAAATCACCGAGAGCTCTCACTCAATAACCGTAAAATTTATTAACATCAAAATGATCAGACTAAACAATTTAAGTGTCGGAGATTTTCTGTGTATTTCTTTTCTTACTTAAGAAAATTCCCAGAGCTGATGTGGAAACATACTTTGAGAAGAAACCGCAACCATTCTTTTTTTAACTTCCCAAAGAATTCTTTAAGTGGGATGCTTTGTCGCACTTGTTCAATACATAATTACGATTCCCGAAAAACCACCATGCTCGTTCTTTTATGGTATTTCTAAAAATCTTCCAAATAAACTAATTATGTCAAACATTTATATTATACTTGCTGTTACTCGCCCGCTCCGCTGGGCGCTTTATAGAATTGCATTTTTAGATCTAGACTTGAAATTTAATTAGAATACTATATTGACTTGCATAGATTCCCAATTCTATCGAATTGTGGTATGCACCTTTTATCCATGTAATTATTCTAGCTAATATTCATTGCCCAGTGAACACATGACTTCAATATGACGTCATTTATAAGTCATAGGAATGTCACAATATTTTACGTAAATATGACGTAAAATTGACCTGTCTTGTAATCCAATTATGATGTAAAAATATATGATATATTTTTGACATCATACTGATGTAAGTTTATTACTTCTCTATGATGTAACGGAAATGAGTTAGATATTACGTACAACTGACATAATATATAAACTACAATATTACGTAACATTAATGCCATCATTGTATGTCATAACGACGTAATCTTGACGTAAGTTTAACATCATGCGTTTACATCAGTGACAAGTCACGGCTGTACGTAATCTTGACGTAAGTTTAACATCATGCGTTTACATCAGTGACAAGTCACGGTTGTACGTAATCTTGACGTAAGATTAATATCATGTGTTTACATCAGTGACAAGTCACGGTCTTACGTAATACCGATACCATCTGTGAGTCATTATTTAACATCAATAATTTGTCACAATTGTACATAATACTGACGTAATTTGAAAGTCATTTTCTAAATCAGTGACAAACGATTATTTTCCATAATATTGATAAAATTTGGGGGATGTATTTTTAATATTATCGATTGATCAAAATTCTATCAAATATAAAACTTCTTCAATAAAGATGTCTAATTTACAATTAATCGCTAAATATTAGTGAAAATTGGTTTAAAATTTAGTAAGAATCAGAAAGAGTAAACAGCTGATTTAAGCTGGTACCTTGCAAATTAAGTCCGCTCTTAATAACAAAAAATTTATAATTTATAATATTAATGAATATATCTAACATATTAGCAAATAACATACAAAATATTTTTCATTTACGTTTTAAGAAAAAACATACAAATTAAATACATGTGGGATATAAACTTTTTATATCTTTGATTGTATGTTTCCATACACTGCAGAAAAAAAATCTTGACTCAAAGGTAAATTTCTTTGGACTAAGAATATATTAGAGATGACTGAAAATTTCGTGAATGAAGTCAAAATATCTTGACACTAAAACACTTCTTGCTCCAATATAACTTCAGCCTCCGTCAAAATTTTCTTAGTGCAAGAAATACTTTTTTTTCGTTGCATATGTTTCTCACTTATATTTTTTCCATGAATTTAGGTACTTTTATCCATTGTAAAAATATTTTCGACTTCATTCAGTATAAATGATTTGGTGTGAAACTGATAACAAAATACCGAGTTCAATTAATGTGGCATGAACTCTAAATTTTAAACCGTCAAGCAGTATAAACATATAATTTCTTATGATTTCGCGTCAAGAAATTAAATGTCAGTCATTTAAATATTGCACTATTACTTGAAAAATAATTTTCTGACATTAGTGCTGCTACTTATGAAACATTGTATTTGAAATAATTCAAACAGTTCCATGATTGTTATTGACGAGACTAATAGTATTTTACACAGTAAAAAATTTTGCGTCATTGCGTCAAAACTTTAGTGTTAAAAAATTTTTGTGTTAAATATTTAACTTTTTTAAGTGTAAATTTAATATTTATTGTGTTAAATCAACATAATAAAATGTTAAATATTTAACATAAAAATTTTTAACACAAAAATTTTTGACACAATGACGCAAAATTTTTTTACTGTGTACATCAAGTTTCATAATGTTGTTAGTATGTTAAATTAAAAAAATTCAAATTTCGAAAAAAATTGAAATTAAAAAGAAATATAGATTAAACAATGGTATACTTAAAAGAGTTGAAATTAAAAAAAATCTAAATTTTGTAAATTGAAATTTTGAAGAAGAAAAATCCAAATGAAAAATACTAAATTTTCGGAAAAAATTAAATAAAAAAAAAATTCGAGTCTTGAGAAATCAATAAGTATTAAAAAATATTCAAATGACACGGATACATCGTTTACTCTGAAAAAATTTCACTCTGTGAAAGTTCTCTGTGTCCGCAGAGAGTCTAAAGTTCTCTGCGTCCGATTTTAGACGAAAAGTTTTGAAAGTGTAAGATACGATCAATTGTTATGAAAATTTATAAATTGCGTATTCATTACCACAAGTTGCGCTAGAGGTCCTTTTATAAGAGTTTTACAAAAGTTTTATAGAACTTTATAAAATTTCATGAGTTTAATGAAATTTTATAAAATTGTATAAATTATTAGACTTGAATTTTATACAATTCCAGCTCTTAAAATACATTTAATCTCAGAAAAAATGATGAAATAAGCATTTTTCGTCATGTAAGGCTTATCACATAAGTTATTTGCTTCGTAACATGAACCGTACTTGGACAAGTGAGCAGCGTTCCAGACTTCGATACGTGAGGACCCAAGTTCGAGCCCAGCATATTTCAGGATTTTCATCAAGTATCAACATATAACTAGTGTTTCAAACTTTGTAATAAGTCCACAACACTATAATTAATTTCAAAATTGCCATCTTTTTATTTTTGAGAAATTTTTTTAATATTTTTCTGAGGTACAATTCTTACATCACTTACATCACTTTTACGTCATAATGACATCATTATCATGATGTAGACATCACAGGTATGTCATATTGACGTCAATAATGTCATTGAGACATAATACTGACGTCATGACTTCGTCATATTTTACGTCAGAATCTTACGTCCAAGAAGTGTGAAATAATGAGTCATATATGACTCATTCGTGACTTGTATCTTACGTAAATCCTGACATAGCCCAATGTCATTTTTGACGTCACATTGACGTAAACGTGTTTACTGGGTGTAACTTTCAATGTGCAATTATTATAACATTTCCGTGTCTTTCTTACAAAAATCAATAATAATTGATATGAAAAAAAAAATTTGTAATGAGCATTGAAAGTTTTAGTTAAAGAAATTGTCGGTCTCATAAGTGAAGAAATCTACCTAGTATATAAACATAACCAATAGAATTAAAAAATTTATCTTAAACAAATGACAATCGAATAGAATAAATTTAGTTACAATAAAAATTCATTATTTCTAAGTCAAAAAAATATAGGTTCTGGATAAGTAATCACCATCGTTTCATATACTAAAACCTTCTCCGAAACACGCTGCATCTTATGGTATAAGTATTTTGTATTACTCATGCGGGAAAAGTAGTATCTTGACGCTCGCTGTTGCGGATGAAAAAGAGCCGTTTGCCCATTTTAAAATTATGCGTGAGTTTTTTCATAAATAAAACTATTATTTGAGTGCGACAAGTTTACTTGTCGTACTCAAATTATTCTCGGCGCACTCAAGCTATCCTTGTCGCATGCAATTGACTGTGAAAACTGCTAAAATTAAAATAAATAACAAAAAAAAAACACAATCTAACTGTCAATATTAAAGAAGTGAGGTTGACATTACAAAGTTCATATTTTTAACGAAAGTAAATAGTATATTGTGTGACTAGGGATGAAACAAAACGATTTCAGACCAGAGTGAAGTTGCCTGCCCAAGCGAAGCGAGGGCTGGCATCACTCGGTCTGAAATCGTGTTTCATCCCGCGTCACACATTATAATTTTCATATAAGTTGCATTAAAAATGCTAGTTTCAATGTCTGGAGCCAACCAGAACTAGATAGTTTTAGACGAACAGCGAAAATACCATTTTATTATGAAACTTGTAATAAAAATAGAAAGTAATAGTTTATTTTTTACCAAACATTATTCGTAAATTGACAAGTTTTCTTTTATCATTCTTATTTATGCTTAATTAATAACAGAATTATAATATGTCAGTACAGTTAACGGTTAGAATGACAATTATAAAGATATAAAATAAACAAACAATTGATAGGATTGAAAATAAAGCTGCAACTTCACCTCGCGGACAGAAAATCGTCATTTTCTGTCCGCCGGAAAGAAATAATTGATACCTACCCGGCACAGTCGCATTGGTCTGAAATTGTCTAGTTTCGGTTGGCTCAACAGGCATTGAAACTTACATTTTCAATGCAGGTTATATGAAAAATAATTTATTAATATTGAGCTGTTTAATTGTGATGAAAATTAATTTAGCAGAAATATGATAATTTTAATAATTTTTGCAAAAAATAAATTATGATATGAAAAAATTTTTTTTAAAATTGACATGTAGAAATTTTATAAAATAAAAAATACAATTTTTACGAATAATTTTTTGAAACAAATTTGTTTGTTAAAGAAAATTAAAAAATTGTAGTGACAGCTAAATTTAATGTCATTTAATTTTATGTGTTGATTGTTTCAGTGTGTAAATTTATTTTTTGTTAATTAAATTAATTATTTTGCATTTATTATCTGATATATATTTGTTTCTTTTTTTTTTAACTTTTTATTTGTTTTTAGGGACTGGGGGGGGGCTCCGCCCTCAACCCCCCGCCGGGGCTTTGCCCCTGGACCCCAATTTTATACCCACATATATCACCGCATTTGTAATACAAAATAGTATGTGCAACTCGTGCGACGTTGTCGCACTTGTTGCACAATATACTAATTCCGATCGGTTCAGTAGTTTTCGCAGTATAACCGGACAAAAAAACCGGCTCTCCATTTATTAGTTAGAATATTTAATATGTTACATGTGATATAAATTTGTCTTTAAGAAGCTTTCGAAATTTCTTCTTAATAAAAAAATTTAAAAAATATTCACGTGACTTTTTTTATTGTTGTAAATAATGGCCCGAAAAAATTCAAGCTTTCAAAGGGAAAAATTTTGTATGAAATTATGTTCCGACAAGATGAGGGTTGAATATGTAAATGTATGTAAATTTAATACAGAGAACTTGGATGTAGGTTTTGAAAGGTGAAATATTTTAAAATTTGTTGAAAAAGAAAAAAATGGATTTGCACGAAAAGGATTTTATAAATTTTACAATGTTCAGAAAAATTTTTCTTCTGATATATGTAGTTTAAAAAAAAAAAATTGACATATATGGAAAATTTACGTACATATGTGATATATGTTAAGAATTAATATAGAAGATAAATAACATTGATGATTTTTATTTTATTTATTTACTCTTTTTTTTTTATAATCTGTGATAATCATATTGATTAAAACCACATGTCAATGTTATATTACCACAACTCACTGCATATTTCTTCCTTATCTATCTATATATATGTACCTATATATGTTTCATAATATTTAACGATAATTCACGATACATCACATCAGCAATTAGATTCACAGTCACGCATGATTATATTGATCCGTCGTTGGTTAAATTTATTATCATTTGCACGTTAAAAGTTTGAACAGAGATGGTATATCGCGAAAAATACTTATATATTTTATATACGCAGAAACTGGGCCATCATGATATGTATTGAAATTTTTTTTACATATTTTAATATTGATTTTTTTAGATATCACTTCAAGCATCTTTTTTACATTTAACGTTAGTAAACTTTTTCTACATTACTTAACTGTATAATATAATACATCAACCTATTTTTTATCATCTCTATTAAAAAGAGTATGTTGTCGGTAATAGTTTTTCTGTACGTATGGGATTTTATAATTTTTTTTTCTATGCTTCAAGGTGATGATTTTATCAGTAATCATTCAATGGAAATAAAAAAAGTAACACTCAATCTATGAATCTAATAGGCACTCATATATTGTGTAATATAAAGGCGTACTTCAACTTGAACTTAAGCACTTCAGAAGTCGAGGGTTTGTTTAATAATTACAAATTTATCATTTCATTTTTGACATGCTATTTAATGGAATCAATTATTACCTATAATTGCAATAAATTTTTTTTAATTTAGAATAATAATAATAGTAATAAAAATTTGAAAAATCCAAAATTACACGTCTCATAACACTTATTTAAATGACTTTTGAATAAAAGTGCATGTAATAAGTATTATTTTTATTATATGGAAAATTTAATAAATTGTGCTTTAATTTATTTATAAATAAACTTAGTTTATTTATGAATAGAAGAACTTTAAAAATAATTTACCATGCAATGATAGAAAGTATTTATTATAAACTATGGAATAATTGCTTGGGGTGGTGCTTATAGTACCACTAGAAATTCTATAGTATCAACTCAAAATAGACTGATTCAAAAAATTATTATAGATGAAAATTGTAATGTTCTAAATATACAAAAAACTTTCATTGTGAACTCACTCATCTTCTATTTCAATGATTGCAGGCAGAAACTTTCAAATACTTTTTTCAATACTAGAAATAAGTCGATTTTACTGCCTAAAATCAATAAAAACATCACAAGTCAAAGTGCAAAATTCACGGCCTTTAAACATTTTAATATGTTACCAAACGAATTTAAATTTTTTGCTGGAACAACCAAATTACTGAAGATAAGTCTAATTCAATGGATAAAGCAATGTGACTTATGATTTCCTCTAAACTACTATGATAAATTAATTAATTATGTAAGCTAGCTTTCGTGATTTGTAATTTAATTTATATATACCAGTCCTATGAACAGATGTTCTGTATCTCTATAGGACAGATATGTCATTAATTATACTATATATTGATTATCTGTAATATTTTCTGGTTTAATAAATAAATAAAATTTTAGATTCAAATATTTCGCGGCATTTTCATCTCAGATAAGAAAAATACACCGCAAACGCACCTCTGAACAGATGACGAAGCGCCCATGCGTGGCTACGTATCTATATATATACCAAAAATCAGCCGATTTTTGTTTTTTATTAATTATAATTAAATAACACCGAATTATACAACGATCTGTAATACAAAACCAGTTGCTGCAATTCTAAAGCTAACAAAAAAAAACAGGTCTTGATAAGTTAATTATTTCGGGAGTTATCGTGATGACATACAGACATCCGGACGTCCATGTAAAATTTTTTTTAAACAGTTTTCTTTTCAAGATGGCAAAATAAAATTAATTTTTATAAATTACAAGATGGATTATTTAGAGTGTTTTCTTGATATAAGTCTACCCATATTATTTTATAAGTGTAATATAGTTGTGATAGAGGCATTTTAAAGCCGCATTATTTGACCTTGATGTGTTGAAAGTAGAAGAGACTAAGACTACCTCAAACGTTCGCGTTATAAGGCGTGCAATAATAATCATAAGAAATAAAAAATTAACTTGTATCAAGAAAAGTATTTTGAAGAACTTTAATCGTGTTGATTTGAGTAGAAAAATTCTTTAACTAAGAAATTTTACTTGATTCTAAAATGTCTTTTCAGTGTAATAATAATAATAATTAAAGAGTTCTATATTTCAAAGCCATTATCCCCTAGAGCAGTTGGCGCAACACCAAAAGATCCAGGTTCGATTCCTGGTCTGAGCATTTTCCGAGTTATTTTTTCGATGACCGAAAAAAGTTTCACTGAGTAAAAAATTAACTTCTTTGCTTAATCTTAATTAAAAATAAAAAATTTTTAATTATTAGATATATTCACCCGAAGATGGTATTGAGTGCTCATACCAACAATAAAAGTGGTGAAAATAAATTTAATAAATAAAAATTTAATGTAAAATTTTAAAAATTAGTCTAACATCAATTTGGATCGGGGATAATGGCTTTGAAATATAGATATCTTTAATTAGTAAAAACACCGATCTTCGGAAAAAATAGTAAATAATAATAATAATAATAATTTCTATAAAAGAGTTAGAAATCAATGATCGGTAGTCAAAACTAATCTATAGGGTGTTATCGAATGGAAGATAAGGTTGCCTGAGCTCCTATCTAGAAGCTACATATATTTTTAATAGAATACATAACTGAATGTATGGGTACTCCGACAGTTAGTATTGCGATGACTTTTACAACTGTGTACTATATATATATTCAATTAAATATCTCATAAATTATAAGAACTATTGACTGCTATTAAATGTCATAAAAATCTGGTTATTTACAGTAGTTTCTACAATTAAGTTATCAACAATTTTTTTTCAATTAGTATAAGTTATAGTGATAAACATCAGTTAGTTTAGAGATGGCAGCATCATATGATGATTGTTATGACTCTTCTTGGCATCTCATACCACCTGATTACGTTTGCAATGAAGATGATTATAGGCAAGTTTATTTGTTTTTATATTTAATATTTTTATTAATATCATTTAAAAAATAAGTTAAATTTTGTTAAATTATTCATCATCTCAAACTATTATTCAAAATTGAAAAAATTTTCATAAAAATTTTTTATATCTTTTTTATATATTTCTTAAATTTTCATAAAAATTTTTTTATGTATAAAATAAATCATTTGAGCCAGACAAAAATTGATTATTATAAATAAATAATGATTAATACATTTATAATAAATTCTTCTTGTCTTAAAACATAATTTCTGTTTAAGAAATAATGGCAAAAAAAGAAACCCCAAGCAAAAAAACCGTTAGCATATTACAAAAAAATTTAATAAAAAAAACTACAATGTATTTTTCGTACCTCACGATTCTTCCTTGTAAAGTAATACCATTAAACCTTTTCACACATCCCAAACATGCAGAAAATAACTAATTAAGAAGAAAAAAAAATTTTTCACATTAATTTTGAGCCACCCACAATACAAAAGTCCGTCTTACTATTCCCACGCCCTAAAGAAATGCCCAGAATAATTACCTGAAGACAGTTTAAAATTTCATTTAATAATTTTGCTGAGACATAATACATTATGAAGTTACACAATATATCTTTTATTACCTTTACAAACAATTTAATTTGAAAATAAAAATACAAATATATAATAAACGAAACATTACTTAAAAACTAAAGTCCACAATGACATTTTTTTACCTTAAAATTAATAAGGAAGGACAGTAACACAGTACAGAGTAACACAGGGAATCCCTCGTTGGTACTTTCTCATTACTTACCACATACGTAATATAACTAAACCGCTCAATACAATATAGCAGTTCAACCATATGGTACTGACCGATTTACAATTTTCTCATCATCGTCATTACACCTGTCCGTTTGATATTTAATATAATAATATTATATTAAGAGACTGTCAACCGCATCTTATACTTTGTTAGTAAATTAGACAGCGGACAATATTAAATATAAACCGATGAATTCTATTGTGTAAAATATTAAGTATTACATTATGTAACATTTTATAAATTATGTATTCACATTAGCTATTTAAAAGGTTATGAAAAATGTAAAATGTCTACATTGTGTAGTTTAAATAATTCTAGCAGGGATCTTTGATGTATATCGTAGCAGAAAATATGTATATATTTTTTATTATTAAAAGAAGCAATTCTCGATCCCTTCCGGTGATTTCCGGTATTCCTACAATAAAAAAGGAAGGACCAGAAACTATTTGAATCATCTTAAACGCTTTTTATTATCAACAAAATACGATCGTAAGATACAAAAGAAGCCTATTGACATTTATACAGTAGCATATATCGAAACTACCAGGATAATGCGTTATATTTTTTATAAAGAGTCAAATGTGCCGAATAGAATAAGTTAGTTTAGGTCACGCATAAATATACCGGGCACTACACACCTCAAATAGACGTATATTTGTATTATCCTAAATATGGAGGTAGCGTGGAGGATCCTGAATGCTCGATGGTAGCGGAAGAAAATAAAAAGGCGACACTCCGTCTAAAGCATCCCGTAGTGTATAGTGTCCGTCTCTTTTTATTTATTTCATTCTTGTATTGGGACTTCTATTTCTTCCCTGATACTCTACGCTGGCTAAATAGTTACTCGAAAAACTACATTTAATTCCTGGAGAGTAGCACAAGTAGGCATAGTAGTACTACCAAACTTACTACGTTCATTGACGGGAACGGGCCCACCCGGTTTTTCGTCTTTTGTCAGAATTTATGAATGAACCGAACAAGTTTTTCTTCTTCTTCTTCTTCTTCTTCTTCCTTTACGAAGAGAATTATTTTACTTTAAACTTCGCTTTACAAAAATTCATTTTTTTATTCTTTACAATAAATTTTTTAATTTAAATAAATTTTAATTTATAAATTAAATTGATTGTTATTGATTTGTTACTTAATGTTGGTACATTCGTTGTCATTTTTTCTCTCGACGGTCAACTTACACCTCGTCTCTGGCGATGCCAAGTGATATGATATCTCATTGGATTGATAAAATACATTTTTTACCTTGAGCGCACACGTGGAAATTATTTTTTTAATACATTTTGATCGAATAACATGTATATATTTTTTATATATGTAGATAGTTAAATGAAGATAAATGATTTTTTGACCCTGCATATTATGTAATTAAAAAAAAATTGGTTGACTTTTGATAGCAGATTCTAATTGAGGATAAAGTTGGAACATTTCAAGAAATTTTTTTTATTTTGAAAATATTGATGTGATAAAGAAGTAATTTTACGGTTTCTTAGAAGAGAGGTAGTAATCTAGTATCGACTTTTACTTATATAATTTTTGCACTTTGAATTTTTACACTGAAAAGATGTAATATAATTGATTAGAATTTTTATAGGAATATTTAATCATAAAAATTGATCGTAAGAAATAATTAGACAAGTTAGAAAAATTCGATAAATATATTGCTATAATTATCAAGATCATGAATAATGATTAAGATGATTTAATATGACTTCACTAACAAAAAAATTTACTTGATTCAGATTTCAACAAATTTAATTTTCTTGAATTAACTAGAAAAGTTCTTAAGCTAATACATTTTTTTATGTTGACAAAAAAATTAACTTAATTCAAGAGAAAAATCTTAAACCAAAAATATCATTCAAAAAAATTAGATCATCTTGAATCAAATAGAAAAATTCTTATACTAAGAAATTGCTCTTAGTTTGAATAAATTAGATTTGATTCAAGAATTTTTCTTCTTGACTCAAAATGCTCTAATTCTTCAAAATGATTTTCTTAGTTTAAGATTTTATTCTTGACTCACGCTAATTTTTTTATCAGTGTGTCATTTTTTGAAACAAATTAATAATTATCTGAATGAATGCTGCCGCAAAAAGGATTTATTCAGTGAAATCTACGTTGTCTTGTTTGAAAATAATAAAGCGCTTTTTAATTCGTAAAATTGTTTAATAAAAAAGTTTTTCTTTCTATTATCTTCACTTGTGAAGTACATTATTTTTAAAGTCATTGAAAAAGTTAAATTGTATTTTTATAATTATGATATTGATTAGAAATAATGTTATTGAAAAATGGTTTTTTTGTCGTGTATATATGAATATTTAATCTGATTTAATCTTTTCTTATTCTAAAATGTAAAATTTTCTGTCAATGTGTATTTTTTAAATATCAAGAATAATTACTATATCAGCACCTTAATTCCCAAAAAATTATTTCTTTATAATTAAAGATTACTTAAACATTCTAGCAATGAAGAAGAGCTGAATATTGAAAGTAGTGGATTTTTTTAAAGAAATAGTTTCGATTTAAAAAATCGCTTCCTACTAACAAATGAAAAAAAATATTCAATAAAAATTTGAATGTTCCAAACATCAAAGGTGATTTCTCAAATTATGTGGCCACCTGTACCAAATTATCGCACATTTTGTTGCATTGAAAACTCCTTTTACCCCCATTTGACACATCGTCATTCATAAAAGGTTTAAGGTTATTTATTATTATGTAAATTAACTAAAATATCTAAAATTGATGGCAAAACTAAAAATTTGAACCTAACGATAAAGTTTTTCCAAATCTTGATATTTTTTAAGCTTGAAAAAAATAATGAGGTATAAAGTAATAAAATGAGTGAGAAAATAAATATAAATAAAATTCAAGTAAATCTGTGGACCCGGAAGTACTAGCAATTGAACAAAAGAGACCCACTTGAGGCTGGTGCTGGTGTTATAAATTTTTCACCTTAAATTCTCCGAATTATTGCAGGGACACGTTTCGGTAATAAAAGTAAGTACCTGTTGTAAGTGTAAGTTTGAGTGTAAGGTTATACATAAAATTTAAGCTTTAAATGTTCAGGTGTTAGAAAAAAAAACAGTTCTTTTCATTTTCTACCGTCATTCCCATTCATGAAAAATATTTCCATTCCCTTCCACTCGACTTTGCTCAATTCTTGTATAGTATGGTGGCAGTATCCTGCATAGTCTACGGGTAGTACAGCGGCTTTATAACTCCTACGACAACAAAACACCATCCGAAAACTTAACAACCACTTGCCTCGAGCTCGAGATGAGATATGCTGGTACATTAGGTGCATACATAATAATAATAGCTAAAACTTAAAATCTACGGTCAATGGAATAGAAGTATCCACCAGTCAGAGTTCTTAAATTTGAAAGCCCGGAGTTGTCAAGCCGACAGGTACTCGTATTGTTATGTTAATAACCAAACAGTTGGAATAACTTTAAACTCCTAAATAGGTGGATGTCTATTCTCAATTGTATTGACACTAGATTTTTCGTCTTCACTTATTTCATTATCCCGACAATCGATGGCATGCCCTTTCCTGCTTCCTATTTGTAATTTTATAGTGTTCCCGCATATCTTAAATCTTTTAACCTGTTGGGAATAATTTTGCTATTTACAAGTACTTTATCATTCTAATTTTCTTAAAGTTTATTCCTTATGCTCTTAAATAAAACTCCACGCCTGTATTTTGTACATTGCATTTTTCAACAAAGTGTAAAGTGTCAATGTCGGCTTACAATTTTTGAGAATATTTGAAAATTATTTTAATCTAGAAAAATTTTATCCACTCGAAAAAAAATTAATTTAAATCACAAGATATATTCTTGAACTAAAAAAGGATCATTTTGCGGAATTTAATCAAGTTTTATTTAATTTAAATAAATTTTAGTTGAATTTTTATGCTTGATTCAAAATTACCAAATTTTTCAAAATGATTTTTTTTACTTAATTTTTTTTTTCAGTGCAGAATTTTACTTTTTTCAAGAAATTCAGTTTTTTGAATTCAAAAATAAAATTTTTAACCAATGAATTAAAATTCCTGCGAATCAGCAAAAAATTCTCTCATTTTTGCTACTTTCTATCTCATGATTAAAGATAATATTATTTTTAATTTATTTCTTAATTTTTTGATTAACAAAAAAAAACTGGCATGATTTAAAAATGAGTTAGAATTCAGAACAAAGCTTAATTCCGTGAAATTTTTCGATAAGTATATTATAAGCAAATTGTAATTATTTTTTCTAAAAATAGAAGTATCAAAATTAGATAGCATGCACGAAAAATTTGTTTATTTGATAAAATCAATCCTAATTAATTAATAAATAATAATTCAAATGAATAAAATTTGCCGCTTAAAGTAGATGTCGCTAAGGTTAAGTATTTTATTTATTTTTGTTTTAAAACAATGAGACGTAGACAAATTGGATTGCGTGTTGGAAACAAGTTGGCACAGCTATCGCCAAACAGTCGTGAGACTTGGACAAATGTTACTCGATTGCCTTTCTCTCCTATCCCTTATACACTGGAGGGAAGCGCTGTGGTGTAGAGTAGGATGTAGGATGATACTTGGTACCACCCTTGGAGGCTTTCACCCCTTGAAAATTTTCTTTTTGTGCATTCGCCGCTTAGCTCTTCTTTGCCTAACTCATATTATACCAACTATCTACCCATTACTCTCTCTTATATCGTTGTTACTCACTTAAATATAGTTTATTGCCCTACAGCAGTTCGCCAGATAATAATAATAACAATAATAAAAAAAGTAGAACAAAAAAATGTCTTTGAGACCTTAAACTCGATTCTAACTGGATTAGATCCCGTGTTTTTATTTCTTAAGCGTGATCTCGCTACTCGATTTGTTGCCTTTGCGTGTCGATGACATTTTGTCACTACTATTATGCAACTTTTCGTGAAACTTTACTAAATATTTATGTAATATATACTTATTTACAAATATGTACTCTAATAAAAAAAGAAAAAAAAAAGGTGTATTCAATTTTTTATTTCTTCCTTTAAAATTCTCGGTCCCCTTTTGTATAACAAAAAAAAAAAAAAAAAAACTTGCGGTAATTAATTACAAGGTTCAAGGGGTGGCCATCTTTAGTGAATCAAAGCAAAGGTCAAGTTAAGATCCATGATCCATGAATTCTTCTTATCCATGGATGTGGATGATGAGTACGAGGATGAGAAAAACGACACTAAAGTATGCCGGATTACAATGGGACCCTTGTACGCCCCCTTCCGAATTTTTTGACTTATAGAGACCAAGGGTATAAGTTTATATATGTATTATGTGTGTATGTGTAAGGAGAAGAGGAAGCTAGTTGAGGCAGTTGACAATAGAAATACCGAGAGAACCGGAAACTACCTCGGGAAACTTTTTCACCTTGTATACATCTATACACACGAATACGCCGATGAGACATTTTATATTGATGAGATGCTGAAAATAGGCGGTGTCACAAAAAAATGGCTTCTAGGTTTTATTTTTTTACTACACCAAAAATTATTTATTTGTTAAATAATTTTGAGAAAGTTTTTTCAAGTGGAGATACTTCGATTTTTTATAGTAATTTATTTTTATTATTGAGGTGCTTACAATTATTTATTGTAACGGTTGAATTAAAAGGAAATTGTAGTAAAATTACTACAAAATTATTACTAGAAGATAATTGCACGCCTCATAGCGCGAAGCGCGTGAGGTTGTGCTTCATACTCGACTCGTCAAGGTCAAGCAATTTTGTGATCTTTAAATGCCTTTATCACAACCATATTACACTTATACAATAATATAAGTAGATGTACACCGAAAAACACTTAAATTAAACCATCTTTTACTTTCTAAAATCATTTCATGTTGCTCTAAATTCATTTCAGGTCTACTCATAAAATCTCTACTCACAGCTATCAACGACATCTGCAATCAGTTACATTTTTATTCGAAATCGTATTCATTCAGTCACAACTTTATTCAATCAAATCTTTACTCTGATTCAACTTTACTCAATATTACTAGCTTTCAGGTAGAACTTTAATCAGTTACAACCTTACTCAAATTCGACAGTAGTCAATTACAACTTTGCTCAGTTTCAATTGTATTCATTTTCAAGTCTATTCACTGAATTTTTAACTCAGTTACATCTCTATTCACAAAGAATTTATTCACTTACATTTGTAATCATTTACAACTGTACTCACGTTCATCTCTACTCACAAATTTATATGGTTGATTGATAATGTAAAAATTCGTGAGTATAGATGAACTTGAGTACAGTTGTAAATGATTACAAATGTAAGTGAATAAATTCTTTGTGAATAGAGGTGTAACTGAGTTAAAAATTCAGTGAATAGACTTGAAAATGAATACAATTGAAACTGCCCGTGTAAAAAAAAATCGTCTTAAAATTGTCTTAAAATTGTCGTTCGTTTAAGATCTTAAACGTGACACAAACCAAGACTATTTTAAGACGCCAAAAAAAAAAAAATTCCGAGAGCAGATTTTTGAAAATTTGGTTTTCGAATTTGTTGTGAAAATTAATTTTTAGACGATTTTACGACTTTCTAACCGCAATATTTTTGAGTAAGATGTTTTTAAATTGAATTTAAAATTATTATCTGACAATTTTAAGACTTTTTTAAGACGTTCCGTTTTAATGTTCCGGGGCTCTTTCGCTGTTAGCCCATCTTAAAATAGTCTAAATTTTTTTTTAAGATTTTTTTAAGACTAATTTAAGATAATTTTAAGACAATTTAAAGACGTTCCACAATAATTTTCTGGAGCTGTCACTGTGATATCATCTTAAAATAGCCTAAAAATTTTTTAATAATTTTTTTAAGACTATTTTAAGATTTTTTCAAGACGATTTTAAGACTATTTTAAGATTTAAGTCTTAAAATAATTTTTAAATTAGTCTTAAAAAAATCTTAAAAAAAGATTTAGAGACTATTTTGAAATGAGCAAACAGCGACAGAGCCCTGGAACATTAAAACAGAACGTCTTAAAAAAGTCTTAAAATTGTCAGATAATAATTTTTTAACAATTTTAAATTCAATTTAAAAACATCTTACTCAAAAATATTGCGGTTAGAAAGTGGTAAAATCGTCTAAAAATTAATTTTCACAAAAAATTTGAAAAGCAAATTTTCAAAAATCTGCTCTCGGATTTTTTTTTTTTGGCGTCTTAAAAGAGTCTTAAAATAGTCTTGGTTTGTGTCACGTTTAAGATCTTAAACGAACGACAATTTTAAGACGAATTTTTTTTACACGGGTGAGCAAAGTTGTAATTGACTACTGTCGAATTTGAGTAAGGTTGTAATTGATTAAAGTTCTACCTGGAAGCAAGTAATATTGAGTATAGTTGAATCAGAGTAAAGATTTGATTGAATAAAGTTGTGACTGAATGAATATGATTTCGAATAAAAATGTAATTGAGTGCAGATGTCGTTGATAGCTGTGAGTAGAGATTTTATGAGTAGACCTGTAACACAGCCTTCCTCATTGATGTTTTACTTAATTTGTCAGTTTTGTCATGTTTTAAGAGCCTTCTTAAAAATTAATGAGATAAAAAATTTATGAGGGATCGCTCAAGATTTTTTAAACTTTTAAGGTTGAATATTTGAAATATTTTTAAGTTAATTTTTAATATAAATATCAAAGATTTCTTATTATTTTTTATAAAGTTGATATACTGAAGACTAAAAGTGAAAAGAATAACTACTATTACTGTATTTTAATAAGCAAATTATCTTTTAGAAGTTGAAAAAATCTTGAGCAATTTCTAGAAATCAAAATTTAAATTTGAAATTTTTGGAACATAATTTTTAACTAAGAAAATTGAGAGAAAAAACCTGGAAGATTACAAGATTAACCGAGAAAATTGAAAGAAAAATCAATTTTTGACGACTTTTAAAGTTTTTAATAATCTTGAGCGACTTAAAAAATTCTTTTCTCTCAAAATATTTCAACTTCAAATTTAAGTGGCTGAAAACGGCACTAAGATGGCCAAAACCTATACTTTTACTCTATAGGAGAATGAAAAAAATAGTCGGTTTTTTTTGCGCCACCAATTTTTTAATTTAATTTTAAAAAATCACACAATTGACTCTTTTTTATTAAAAAAAATTAATGTCTGAAATTTATAAATACATATAATACACCAATACTTTTTAGTTTGCCGTAATAAATATAACGTTACAATAAATGTCAAAACTTATTTATTAAATTATATCTTATGGCAGATAAAACTTTTTTCATTAAGAGATAAAATGAAATTAATCTTTTAACTTCATGAAAAAAAAAGATTGAAATTGATGTTTTTCACTAATTTATCTAATGTATAGGTATAATTTAATGTATAACTATCTATCATAAAAACTTTTATACGGAGCCAATTTTCTTCAAATCTCTTCATAAAATTAAAAATTTCCAATATTTACTTTTTGAAATCTAAATTTATACTCAAAATTTGTAATTCGTATCAAATATATTTTTCATATATTTCATGACATTAATTTGACACCAAAAAATGGCTGACTGAATTTTTAAGCTTCCCTTAAACCTTAAAACTTAATCTCTGCAGTTTTCTATTTCAAGCGTCTTCTATTATAGGATTCTACTACAATTTTATTTAAAAGTTGTTATAAGAATAATTAAAAAAATTTTATTAAAATCAATAAAAATTCAATTCATATTAAATCCATCAAAAAACTTTCTTCTTTTAATTTCCTGTCGTAAAAGTTCAAAATTTTTTTAAATTTAAAATTGAATGGCTAAATATAAAGTGAAGTAAAAATAATATTCTACGCACCCCTTTAAAAAAAAAACATTTATTTTCTTAACCAACATAATAAAATTCATAAAAAATTTTTGAAGCTCGGCTGTCTAATTTTAAAACACAGTAACTGACAATTTAAAAATTTTTCTTATTAAAAAAAAGTTTGCGCGGCAAATTGATAAAAAATTTGATTTATGAATAGAAAATACTTGAATAAAAATATTTTTAAGAAAGATTACTTGAAATTAAGGTCTAAGCGTGATAAGAAATGCAACAATACTGAAAAAAATCAGGTATAAAAATTTTGCAGTTACTGTGTTTTAAAATTGGGCAGCCGGCAGCTCTATGTGATACAAAAAAATTTCTTTAAATAAATGACTTTTAAATTTGAGTTTTGTCCAAACTTTACCATTTATTAGGCAATCAATAGTCTAGCGACCTTCACCAGGTTCATAAAAGAAGTAACGACTATCGCCGTGATGTGATGTTAATGTTACAAGGCACATTAACACTGACGCATTAAAGTGTAGTGTTAAAATAAGTAGACAACTGGTAAAAGACGTGTGATCGATGATAAACCTGGATTGGATAAGACTCAAAAGTACTGTCTGTATATAACACATACATAAACTTTTATCCATGATATATGATATATATAAAAATTACAACCCTCAGTGCCGCGCCCCGCACTATTCCAAAGAGCAGACTCCTCCCAGCGGTAAATTTACCACGAGAAGATACTCTCGAGCAAAACGGTTCAAGCATTGTCACGGGGTGGCAACGAATGTAAATTACCGGTCTTTCCCGGCGCTCGTTATGGTAGGGGTTGGGAAAACCCGCCCCTAACCAAGACACGCCTCCATGGAAACTGTCGAGGACACTCAAGGATCAAAGTGCGTTTCAACAGCAACTTCACTAGCCGTCAAGTGTTCGTTGAGGATGCTCGAAATATTATTGTTGTAACACTACTTTTCGAGTCCTCGCTTTTCAATTCCACACGAAAAATAACACTCGGGGAAAATCGTAGAGCTCGTAACAGTGAAAACTAAACATACACTGTTTATTCTAAATTCATCCACAAATATTTTTGTATGTGCTGTGAAGTGATAGTTTGATCAGTGGTTCGAGGACAGTGATTTTTTTTATTAAACAGTGTCAGAAATATTAAATTTTTTTTAGACACACTAGTGTAGTTAAAAAATTAATATATTGACTCTTTATCAGAGATTTTTAACAATGAGTGATAAAAGTAAAATATTACCCTGGCACTTATTGCCCTACCCGGCAAACATTCTTAACCATTGGTACAACCAGATAGCTTTAAACTCAAGGTAAAAATCCATTTTTTAAAACATCAAAATTCTGCAATACGGAAATTTAAAGTTTATTAAAGAAAATTGAACACATTATTCCAAAATTTATCTTTTAGAAGGGCTATCAGAGCCATCTGTTGCACAAAAAAGTCAGACTCAAGTTCTGATATTTCCTATACTAATAAAAAAATTGATTTGATTCAAGGAAAAAAACTCTTGAATCAAGAAAATCGTTTTAGAAAATTTTGTCATTTATAGTTAAAACGACAAATTTTTAAATCAAGAAAATTTTCTTAATTCAGAAACTTCCGCTTATTTTAAGACGATAAAATTCTTCAAAATGATTTTGTTCAAGAGTTTTTTTCTCTAATCAAATTAATACTTTTACCATTGTATGAGTTGAATTTTTGTATAATTTGTATTTAAGATTTAGTTAAAATTTTTTTGAGATTATTTAGAAGACATTTGATTATATAGCACTATTGATAATTGAGTTTGATGCATCCTCTAATTTTTTCTGTTAAATAAAAAATGTAAGGAGCATTTTTCTGACAAATCAGTGGGCGTTTTAAAAAGTATTATGTAATAATAATACTTTTATTATATCTAATAATTTTGAAATTTTGTATCTTCATTAGTCATACATGTACTTTTATTGTAACTCTTTTTGTATACTTTTGCTATCTGGCTATACTGCCTTGGCATTGAAATTAAATAGTGAATAATAAATAAATAAATAATTTAAGGAATTGTTTAGAAGGTAAAAAACAATAAAAATGTATTTTTGGGATTATTATGAATATTGCATGTTTCAAACCACTGATAATAACAATAAAAATAATTCGATAAACAAGGAAGACTATGGAAGTGATTTCGATGCCTGATATTCTTTATCTTGAAAATCGATCCAATATAATTTACAATTCCTCGTACGTTATTTGGTAAAAGTTATTGTTTAGTAAAATAAATATTTTGAAATTCGTGCTTTAATAAAAGATCACACGGCTTAAGTGATTTTAGAATCTGAATAATAGAGGGTACTTCGGGCACCCAAGGGCTCTAGAGTGCACAATGAGGTTTAAACAAAGCCCTGGATTAGCAGGTTCCGGTGAAGTCGTTTTCAAGAAAAGTAACTTAACTTCTTCACTCGTTAAATTTTTCACAGGTTCATTCTCCGGCACGTAGAAAGGTGCAAATTCTCACCGGGTGGTCATTTCGGAGTTTCTGACGCAGAGTAGTTTTACCGGTACCGATGGGGAAATATAATAAAGGCGGGTGGCTTCAAGGCAACAAAAACTGTACTTTGACTGGTTTTAATCGGTTTTTAAAATTCTACAACACAACAAGCTGCCTGAAATAGTAATAATTATCTTTTGAACGAAAGACTCTGCCATGCACAAATCTTATTTACTCATAAGTTTTCATTGTCATACTTGTTACTGTCTCGCTCCCGTTGCTGGGATAACTTTTCTCTCAATAGTCATCGAAAAAAAGAATAAAGAATCTGTTAGATTCGTGTTTTTTTTTAAAATTAATCTTTCTTTTTTTACTTTTTGTTTGGTTAACAGATTTTTTGAGAGTATTAAAACACCAGTGGCTTCCAGAACGAGCTCCGGGTTCCATATCAGTGATATTTTGGAGTTAAATGAAGCCAAACCGACGGCACAAGACGACAATCATGGTAAGTCAAATCCTATTACTTTTTATTTTTATACATTTTTTTACTCAAAAGTCTTTCTATTCAAGCTTTCAAACTTAAAAATATTCCAAATTCTATTTTTTGTAGCACAGAATCAAATATGCTTTTCTAAAAGTATTTATAGTCATTTTTTTTTAATGTAATTAGTTAATCTTCCATGTAAAAAACATATTTAATAATCAAAAATTTTTTTGATCTTCAATTTTTCAATAAAAATTTCCGTAAAAAATTTCTGACTACACTGAAAAAACAGTTTGTTTGGCTCAAATGCGCAGATTTATTTGAAATAAATTAAAAATATGTATTTAATGTTAACAAATTTCTTCCATTCAAATATATATTACTTTGAATCAAATACTACTTTGTTTTGGTTTATTTAACTGAATCGACTCATTTATTTCATTCAAATAAAGATTTGTTAACTATTAACAAATCTCACTTTAAGTAAATTACGCCTGGTGCCGCTGCGGTCGCCACTGTTATTTCTCGACGTGATTTGTAAAAAGTAAATAATGAGAATTAACTCATTTTACAAATGTGTTTGTTTAATTTTTATAGAAATAAATAAAATAAAAAAATATATATATATATATATATATATATATATATATATATATACTTAGACAAATATATGTATTGGAATAGTTAACTATAATAGACATTAATAATTATGATGCTGAAGTTAGCAGACATCTGTCAATTTTTTTAATTTTTATTACAGATCAACAATAAAAAACATATTTAAAAAAAAAATTTGCACTTGCAATTTTTTTTTAATTTTTAGACCTAGAATTTTTTAATTAAAATTTTATTATTATAAAAGTCCTAAAAATTAACAGATGTCTGTTAATTTATGAAAATTAAGTTAGCCGACATCTAAAAATTTTTTATTAAAAAAACTGTTACAAAAGAAATTTTTTATTAAAAAACTTCATTCGTAAAAAAATTGAAAAATTATAAATGCAATTTTTAAAAAATATTTTCTAGTTCAAATTTAATAAATAAATAAAAAAATTAAAAATTAAAAACTTCGACTAACTTTAGTATTATTGTTAATTACAATATAATTATAGTTAACAAATCTGATTTGGTTGAAATATATCATTGTTAGCACCTAAGAAATATTTGTTAACTATAAACAAATCTGGATTTCATTCAAATATACTGTAACTTTGTCTCAAATAAATCAATTTATTTGTATCAAATAAATATTTCTTGTGATATTTAAATAAGAGATTTATTTATAGTTAACGAGCCTCATTTCATTTAAATGAACGGTTTTCTCAGTGTAATTTTGATAACATGTTCATTAGAATAACTAATATTTAAGCGATAATTCTTTCAAACAAAATAATGTAGAATTCATTTTCAATGATTTAAAAGATATTTCTTAAAAATTAAGCAATAATTTCCTTTATGATAGCAATGATTAGTCAAAAAATCATGCGTGATTCATTTTTTGGACAATTTCAACCACTTATTAGAGAAAAAAATGGCCAATTTTCAAAATTTTAGTCATAGTCTTTTTGTATAATCATGTATCATTGACTTCTGAACAATATTAAGATCATTTTAATCATTTTTTCAGCCAAAAATTAGCTCATTTCTATCATTACAACAATAGTTCTTCCCAATAATCATGTCTAATTAATTTCTTAGCTAACTTTCGTCTTTTTTTGAGTAAAAAAATAATTAATTTTGAGAATTAAAACAGCAATGCGTCTAAAAATTACATATTACTCATGTTCAAATAATGTTTAGAATATTTTATTCATATTTTGAACAAAAAACAATAAATTTTCAACATTTCTGGTATGATTTTTCTCAGTAATCATCTATAGTTTATAAATTAATCTTCTGATCAATTTTTGATTCCTTACAATCATATTTGAAGCTTAATTTGACGATAAAATTCATAGATCATAGATCATTAAATCATTTTCGAACATTTAATAATGACTGAAGTAAAAATTGTGAAATGATGTATTTTTTAGCGACAACAATCCTTCCAAACAATGATGTATCATTGACTTACCAACAACTTTTGGAACACGCAGTCCAACATGGAAACCTGAGAAATTCGTTACCACCCCCGCCGCCTCCTACAACGCTACCACCACCAGGACTTCTAGGATGGCCGACGGGACCAATCCTGCCGGTGTCAGTGCCCCAAACATTAGCCGAAATGACTGGTAAGCCTCCATAAAATATTTATCCAAGAGCATGAAATTTGATGAAATTGAAAAACTGAGGATCCTTGTATCAATACAGCTAAAAATCTTGATCTGAAGATCAGAAATGTATTGTTGTAAGTGTACTCTAGGATCGGACTTGACCCCAGGCCCGGGGGAGAAATGTATCAGTGGGGTATAACCTATTAAAGGCGACAATGAGTACATATCCCTGGATATATTTGGTGTGGAGCATGTATTATAGCTTTAGCATTCTCCTTTCTTCTCTCCTCAGGTTTTGGTTTTGTCACAACCCTTATTTATTTAACACCCTACAATTGGTTCGCGCCAGCTAAGCAGGATCTAATAGTCGTATAAAAGGTCCTTAGGTACCGGGGACGCGATTGGCCAACTTAGGGTGACAGATGTCACCGTGGGGACAGATGCAAGCGGTTGCAACTACATTTATAGACACATATATTCTGGAGAGAGGAAAAAAAAGACCAACACAAATGAACGAAAATGATGGACCCCTCCCGTAACAACTCGATGAATCAAAATTGTCACGCCCAAAATTCACATTGTCGCGGTTACTGAATACTCGTGTTAGTTTCCACCGCTTACTTGTGCTTCTACTTTCGCATCTATTTAGCCAAAAAGTGCCCTAATAGACAGCCTGTTGTCGAAGAGGGCTTACTGTGCTTTCTTAGTGATGGATATATATTCCATACCATACCGTACCCTTACCCTTACTTCACTTTTTTGATACCTCTCTTATTATGAAAACTTTTGGGTGTGACATCATCAATGATTCGATTATTCCAGAGCATCACAGCTAATACCTCATCCTCAAGCTGAAAAAACTCTATCCAATGATTTGATGTAATCCTTATACTTATTTTGAATCTCATTAGAATCTTATTGTGCAGAACATTTTTGGTTTTTTATTAATTTTTAACGATTGTGAAAGTTTTATTGAATTATCGTCAATAAACATGGTAAAAAATGTATCAATATTTAATAAATCTTATTAAAAAATCTTATAGAATTTAGTTCGAAAATATTTTGAACTTTTTTATATCGATAAATTGGAGAAAAAGAATTTTTGAAAAGTTAAGTTAGTAGAATAATAATTCAATTTTTTGTTTTATTGAAATGAAAAAAAGATTAAGAATTCTACGACCAATATTAAAAAATCAATTCGTTTATCTAAAAGATGCGCCAGTTTTTCTCTAATTTGACGATCGTTTATCAATTTCTTCAGTAAATCCTCCAAAACTCGATTAATTACTTTCCCAATCAAATAGAATTAAATGGTTATAAAATTAGCAGCTAAAGGTTCATCCATACAAAGTAGGACATGTAGTATCATCTTAATTGAAATCACAGAGGGCGAAAATCAAGAGCTAATCTCCCATGAAAATGATATGGTTGATCTCATGTGGGGTGCCACACACTCACACTTCTACAATCCACACATATTATATTCAACATGAGAATCGAATAGGGTTTATATAGTTTTTCGCACCCTCTCCTTCAACCCTCCACACAATAGCATATTGTACACTTATACACTCACCCCACTGAAGTAGTAGACCAGACTAGAGACCAGAGACTACATCCTAGATATATCTCGACTCAAGCCTACCCTTTTTTATTGCACATAAATATAATATTTTCAATATATAGTTTGAGTTTTGGTTCTCTACAACCGATAGCGTGTTCACAAGTACTTTGTTCAAACTTAACGTTCCCCACTTAGACATATTATTTTTTATAATATATGTAATATAATTTTTTACTATAAATGATCATTAACTCTTCTTTACCAATAATGTTTCTGTATTCACGGGGATAAATTTTTTTGGTATAGTCTAAAAGTCTAAATTTAATGAAGGAAAATCCCTTTGTCTCAGTATCAGTTATTTTGCCTGTTTTTATAGATGATAAAATAATCAAAGTTTTGAAGGTTCAACATCATTTCATTTGAACTTTGAAAAGTACAAAAACAATTTTTATATTTCAAAACAATGACACAGTAAATATTACTCAAGCTCCACTTATCACTCTTCTTTTATTGATGTAGAACGATAAAGTTTAAAAATGATAAAAAAATATGAAATTATAAATTAAATAAGTTCATCAAGAAAAACGTTTAAACTTTGTAATATTTTATTTGAAATTTACTTATCCCAAAAAAGTAGTTTATTTACATTAAATCTTTTAAATTGTAAGTCGGCGTTCTAATTAGCAAATTGTCTAACTCCATTTTTGTGAATCTTCCATTTTTACAGAAAAACAATTAGTTCAAAATGTATTATCACTCTAAAAAACAATTTAATATCTAATAGAGATATAATATTTTGGTTTAGATCATTCAAATAATTTATAATTAGACTATTGCTACATCAAAATATTAAAAAATCACCCTCTAAAAAATAAGGAGTTAAACCAATTGCTAATTAGACCGTCGAAGTACATCTTTCTAAAAATAATAAAGAGAAAAGTTTCACAAAATTTCAGCTAAATCAATCTATGACTTTTTTAATTAATTCAATTTAAAATTTCAGTACGATAACTTGTTAGAGCCCTGACATTTTTGAATAAGTTCAATAACTCCGTAAATATTTAATATTTTGATCTTCCCTCTTGCAAGTAAACTCTCAATACATTATATTTTCAAAATGTAAAAAAAAAAGTTCTATTTTTTGACATTTTTTAAGGTATATTTCTCCCTTAAAACTTTAAAGATTTCTGAAACTTAAATTTTCTGACAGTTTTTTAGCGCTTTTTTTAACAAATAAAATTTTTTTCAAATTCTACATTCTGAAAATTAAAAAAACTGTGTGTGTAATTTTGTCTTAGTTTTTTGTTTTGTAACAATTTATTTGCTATAAAAATTCGAAAAATTGTTTGCTGATTTTAGTTTCATTTAATTCCACTGAAGAATAGGTCAAATAAAAAAAAGTTACACTGATAGAAGGATTTTTTAGCATCTAAGAAGATTTCTTTGTATTTAAGAAATCATTTCTTAAACATCATTTCTTAGTATTTAAAAAGTATTTTCTAGTATCTAAGAAATATTTCTTAGTATTTATATTTCTTAATACTTAAGAAATATTTCTTAAATACTAAGAAATATTTTTTAAATACTAAGAAATGACGTTTAAGAAATGATTTCTTAAATATAATTAAATCTTCTTAAATACTAAGAAATCCTTCTATCAGTGTAGTGAATAACTTGAATGATATATTTTCAAAATTAAAAAAAAAATTTGATTCTTTGAAATTTGTACAGAGATTTCCCCTTCAATCATTAAAAATTGACTGTCTTCTGTTATTTTCTTACAGATCTCTAACCCCGAATTTTTTTCTTTATTTTGCAGTTCACCAACAGCAGCAACAACAGCAACAACAGCCCGATTCAACCAGTCCAACAATATCGGACCTATCATTTCCCTCGTCACAGCAAGACAACGGGAACGACTCCTCCAAAGATGAAGAACAAGACTTCGAAGAAACGGAAGAACCCACTGATGACCATGATCACGATAACGACCACGACCACAACGACGACAAATCATCATCGCGAACCCACGACCTGAGTGACCACCACTCTGGTCATTGCGGGAAGAAACAAAGAAAGCGCAGGGTTCTGTTCTCAAAAGCCCAGACCTACGAACTGGAAAGAAGATTTCGTCAACAGAGGTACCTTAGTGCTCCAGAACGGGAACATCTCGCTTCAATTATCCAGCTTACCCCGACCCAAGTGAAAATTTGGTTCCAGAACCACAGGTATAAAACGAAACGCGCCCAAAATGAACGCGTTGAAGCGGGCGCCAGTGGGTGCTCGCCCCGGCGAGTTGCGGTACCTGTTCTTGTGAGGGATGGAAAACCCTGTCAGTCAAAATTAGTCGAGTCGACGTATTCGGGAGGTGCCCAGGTAATGGCCTCCCCGTATATGCAAAAACCATTTTGGTGGTGAAATTATGTTGTTTTATAAATTATTTATTTTTATCGAGGATTCAATATTGGTGAATATATTTTATTTCCGGTGGTGCAAAATAATTAAAGATGTAGTTTTTGTAGCGAGGTTTTGTTGTTAAATATTTAAATTATTTTATACTAAAGATTTTTTTCCTTAACTCTTCTTTCAAGTGATCTCGGTACTTTTAGCTTCATTACGTCCCTAGTAGATTTTTTTTTCCGTACACAGAAAAAAAAATTTACTTGAATCAAGTAAATAATTTTGAAGAATTTTATCTTCTTGATTTGAATAGAAAAATTCTCAAACTAAGAAATTTTTCTTGGTTTAAGTGAATTTTACTTGATTCAAGAATTTTTTGTCTTGATCCGAGACAATGAAACTCTTCAAAATTATTTTCTTGGTTTAAGAAATTTTTCTTGATTCAAGTAAATTTTTTTTCTGTGTAAGAATTTATTTAAAGATTAATCAAGTTATTTGATAATGTTTGATAGGTTTTACACATAGTGTTTTGTTATGATTGGTAATAATTTGATTTTGTGTGGCAAAAGATTAACGCACATTTTTTTATAGCGCATTACAAAATTTCTGAGGAAAAGAAAATTTTAAAGAGCGAAAAATTGAGTACGATTTTTAAATTTTTGAGCTGATTCTAAAAAGGTGAATTGAGATAATTCGCAATTTTTGTCCTCAAAATTTTTAAAGAAAAAAATTTTGAATTTATTCAATATTGAGGAGAAAAATTTTAATTTCAATAGTTGTGTACTATTGCTAAAGATTTTTGTTATTTATATTTAAAAGTGCAATAAGATATTTATAGTTTCTTAATATGGTAAAGCGACGCTTCAAATATTAAACTTAACAAGTTAGTTTCGAATAAAAATTTTGAAAAAATTTAATGAAATTCTAATTATAAATTAGAAATTTAATAGATATAATTTATATAAATAAATTTAACTGAAATTCTTATTCGGAATAAAATAAAAATTTTAAACACTGTAAATTTTCCTTTATATTAATTTATTAATATTAAATATTTTATAATCTTGGAAGACTTTTTTGAAATTAAAAAAATTCAAATTTTATGTTAGGGTAAAAAATTTACCTTATTAGAACCTTCAAGCTCAAATTTTACGATAAAAAAGCTTTATCTAAATATTTTTCAATAAAAACTTCAAAATATTTTTTTTTAACGAAAAAAATCCAAATTTTTTAAACCTCAAAAAAAATCAGAATTAATTGTCTCAATCTTTTTGAATCTTTCTTTTCTCGGATTTAATTGTCAATGCTCGAAACAATATCGACTGAACAAAATATTTAATGTTATATATTTTTGACTTCAAATTTTACACAATCGTTTATTTTAAAAACTAAGCGCATAAATTTCGTTGTAACACATTTGTATCGGTTCGAAAGAATGAGAATTTTTAAAAAACTAAAACTAAAAATATCAAAATAAAATTTTAACTAAAAAAATTAAAAATCTAACTAGGGTAACGTTGAAATATATATCAATCCTTTCCTACATTAAAATGTAGTGCTGTACAAAAAACCATAAAAAGAGTAAGAAAGTGATCGAAAAATAAAATCCAAGTGAATAAATATAAGTATAAAAAACTATTAAATTAATAAACTAAGATTAGAATGCAATTGTTGTGAATATGATTATAAAATAATGATTTAATACACGAATTCAGTGAATTTAAAATTTATAGTATTAACTTGAAATCTAATGTTTAAAAATTAATGTGTAATGTCCAACTACCTTTCACTACAATTGTTATTAATTTTATTAGATTAAGTATTTATTGTAGCAGGTTGTATATATGTACATTGTGTATCATAGTGAAGAAAAATATATAATATATAACCGCAGAAGCGTGCATATAAATTCCGTATTTTATTTTGTTCCTCCTTTCCACCAATAATAATAACAACACAAAAGATAAATATAACCTAAATCCTAACTAAGGTTAAAAATTACATATAGGATGTGTAGAACGCAGAAGCTCATCTAACATTTTTTGCAGTGCTTCGTACCAGAAGAATGAGCCCAAGCCCAAGCTTCCTTTTTGCACGACACGACGGAAGCAAGCAGTAGCTCGAGTGACACGTTTCCGGTTTCCGTTTCCGAGCGGCCATCTTGTTACCGGTTTAGATTTCCCGTTGTCTACCAAATCCCTTTAACGTTTCTCATGTCTAAAGTCGTACAATTGTCATTACTCATTTTTTTATTGTTCTTATATTTTATTATCGATTTTTTTAAACGTCTAAGTTGTAATATAATTAATCAATTCGGTTTATTTTTTATGCTCGAGTCATAAGTTATTTTTTTTACTTAAGGGTTGGGCTTTCGATAACTCAATTCGAAGGGTAATCTGGGGATATATATCTATACATCTTATTGAGAGATGACACAGCAAAGTAAATGGAGTGGACAACGTCCAGCATATGCTCTGATTTGGTAATATCATTGAGTGCTGTAAGATAAAAAAATATATAAAAGTATTGTGTGTATGTATGGGGATTTTTTGTCAGATATAGTACAGATCAGTATGTGGTTATTATTATTATTACTACTATTATCACGTGTTTTATGTCCATGACATACGATACAGACTACAACGGGAAAATGAAAGAAGCAAGCAGAAAGCACTGTAGCAATGCACCGAGATTTCCAATTCGATGTGTTTAGAGCGGGGTCATGAAGCATGTGGAACACGTTACATGTTACAACCACGGTAAAATATAATCGTGCGAAATGTCTGTGCGACGGACCGGAAACTCTGATAACATTCAATGGATAACTTTGACCAGTATGATTTATATGTGACCCTTTCTAATCATGATCTTTGGAGTTGTCTTTTTGGGAGTATTTTATTTATTTTTTTTTTGTAAATTTTAGTGCATATAAATGTATCGGTAGTTTATGTTTTTTATGGGAAATATGGGAGACAATCTAAACGAGGATATTTGATGCTCATAAATATTTTTTAAGTACAGTAATTTATGTATTGATCTTGTATAAAAATGAACCATTTATCTTTATTAAATATTGATAAATTTCTAAGGACAAGAAAAATTTTTTTAAATTGAATTCATGAATTGTGTAAGAACGTGGAAAAATTTTCTGATGGCCATAAATGTCCGAGTATATATGATCATTCTAAAAAATTATATATGCACATATCAGGCTATACACAGCCATATCAGAATATATTAAGTCGGATATGATCACATATCGAGGATTTTCTAACACAACCACGTATCTCGATTTTTGAAGATGAAAGGGTTCAACTGAAAAATTAATAAATAATTATAAACGCGTTACTGAAAAAAAATATTAACTAGATTAATAATAAATACGATAGTATTTTTAGAAAATACAATTGATAAATATTGTTTTCAGATGAATATTAATTTTTTATAAGCTATTTTTTACCTCATCTCTAAAATAGTCATTTTTGAGATACGAGGTTGCGTTAGAAAACCATTGATATGTTCTAATTTGGCCCACTCTGATTAAGAAATCTAATTACAATTAACATGAAGGTAATTATTTCAAATCATCTTTCTGAATCAGGGCATTTCCATATCAGAACATATCAGGACATGTATGGCCACATGAAAAAATTATATCAGGCTATATCGAGACATTAGAAAATACTTTTACGGGAATATATTATTTTTCCTCACAAAATTTTTAGTTTTATAAAATACTAGCAGTCCGCCCCGGCTTCGCACGGATATTTAACAAAAATTTCAACATTAATTATGATGTAATATAGTCTATGTCACTTGGGGATAGTGTAGCTTCTCAACAGTGAAAGAATTTTTCAAATCGGTTCAGTAGTTTCGGAGCCTATTCGATGCAAACAAACAAACAAACAAACAATCAAATATTTCCTCTTTATAATATTAGTATAGATAAATTGATTTTTGATTAGTAAATAATGACTCAAATTTTTTAATTGTTTTTGCTGCAAAATGAATGATTTTTAGAAAAATAATTATTTTGTTTTTAAACAATTATTCATTTTTTTTTTTTTTAAGGAATAATTAACATATTTCATATATTTTATTACTTAATATAATATTTATTCTGAAATTTAATGATTTTAATAGATAAAAATAAATTGTTTTTGATATTTATAGTCTCGATGACTTAAATTTTAGCGTGTTAAGTCATGAATAAAATTTCAATTTATTATTATTATTATTTGTATTATTATTATTGAGTTAAAAAATTAAAAATAGCTCAAAAAATCCTTAAAATAATCCTAAGAAAATCTAATCAAGTCTGTTACCTCCCATGATCGTATGAAAATAATTTAAGAATACGTGGATGTTTATTTTTGACTAAACTACGAAAGAGACCAAAGACTATATCCATGCATGTGCGTTATTGATATAATAAAGACCAATACAGCTCACATGAACAGCATGAATATGAGAGCAATAAATAAATGGAGTGTGCGTCATGGTTAAAAAAGGCAGAGGATGATCGATATCAATTAGGATGCTCTTTCCGGTCGCGTGACGCGCTATCACACCCCACGGTTTTGTAGGCCACGTGCCCTAAACTCTCGAGCGCTCAAAAACCTTTACTTCCGGTGGCTTCATACAGCTGATACACCTAGAGTATATACTGTCTGTATATAATGCAATAAGGACTTTTAACTTTCACTATCTTTATTATTCATCGCGCAGGTAAATAACCAGTCTAATTTTGTGCTCTAATGTACTATCGTGTATGTGGGTGCATTCGGACTTGTGTGTACTCGCGATAACTAACAGAAACAGTAATAGATCCAACTGAGAAAAGACTAACCTAACACTTCGCACGACCCCTGGTGTCAAATTAAATCATGATAAGTATATACAATAAATTTTCAATGTCATTTTTTTAAAGAATTTTATAATAATGACACATAGATCTACTAATTTTTAATTCATTTTTCAATTAATAATCAAGTTACTCTAAATTTCAAATTTTTTTATCTAAATAATAAAATTGTTTTTAAATCACATTTTTCTTTCAATTTTACTGAATTTTATCAAGTGGAGTGTAAAAAATTGTTAATTTAAATAATATATCATTGAAAAAATTAATAATCAGCTGTAAAATTGTACTTAGTAGGTTAGTGGTTGGGCGAATCTCCGGTAGATGGCGCATGATCGCTAAGTTTTCTCTTTAGTAAAGAGTTTAATCTTAAGTTATAACTTTAAACAATTTTCTTCAAACAATACTTAATAATAGATTTACATAAAGAATTAAACATGCTTACGATTAAAGAAATAGTCAAAAATCATATTACAGTGTAACCTCAATATAACGAGCCTCAATATAACGAATTCCTCGATTTAACGAATTTTTAAAAATCCCCCAGAACTGCTCATAAGAGTCTATGTAAAATAAACCTTTATATTACGAATATATTTTTCAAACAACCTCAATATAACGAAAATTCAATTATGACCTTTTTTCGAGTAAAGAATCAAAAAATGAAGATTAAGCTAATATCATTATTTTCAAATCATGTTATTAATTTCCTACGCTTACATTTTATGTTTATATTCTATGCTTATGCATTGATAACGATTTCTATTTTGATTTTCAACTGATTTAAATGTTTTCAAATAATAAATTCTGTGTTTTGATTTAAATGAGTTGTTATTTCCTGATGAAAATAATCTATATATGATTGGATCCAAAAATTGTCCGGGTCTAATTATATATAATCATATATAACTATACATAACAATATTTAATCATATATTATTACTTCTAATTAATAATTTTATACATAATTTTACGGCTGTAACACCAGCAGTCACCCATCTAACTACTAACTTCGCTCAATGCTGCTTAACTTTGGTGAGTAGTGATTGAGTTATTAATGGAAATTTTCTTACCTTTTTATAACGAATTGAGTTTAATCTAACCTCGATATAACAAACCTCACTGTTACGAATAATTTCTATTTCCCTTGAGTTTCGTTATATCAAGGTTGCACTGTATTAAATTCTACGAAAATAAAAACACACTAAAAATTTTAAGCAATATTTGTAACATCGAATATAATCCATGGAGCAAATACAAAGTTCCTCAACAAATGTTAATTAAAAAGAATTAAGCCGAAGAACTATCATTGTTTATAGCTTTTTTAGCAAGTCAGGCTTTTGTTAACTAGTAAGTAAGGCAAAAAACGAAGATTAATTTAGGTTTTGATAAAAATTTTTCCTAAAAATAAAATAAATACCAAATTAAAAATATCATACTCTATAAAAATATGTGTAATGTAAATTCCATTATAAGTCGAGTCCATTAGGACAGGAATTATAAATAAACATTATTATATGCTATAACTTGAATCTGTAAAAATATTAATAAAGATAATAATAATTGGAAAAGCAATACATTAATTTATGATAGATCTTCACTAACTGATATCAGTTCTACATAATAATTATATTATTTAATAAAATATTTACCCAGAGAATCATAATAAACTATGTATTTATCATATATTATTATTATGAGTTTTACTTGTATACCGTTTTCTGGTTTTTACAAGGCTAATTGTCTCAGCTTCTCCGCATATAGTCTTTTTTCAACTCTTTATTATCAACATATGCTCCGCTCTATATTATCAACACAATCTTTCAACTCTTTTATTGTCAACATATTCTCCACTCTTTTTATAATCAACATGTTCTCCACTTTTTATTATTAACATGTTCTCCGCTTTTATAATCAACATATCATTTTCGCACATAACTCTATTCTCAATGCGGCTGTGGACCGACTTGTGCTTTCTGTACTGTATTTACCCTATTCCTCACCCCTTCCTATCGGTTGTTGGAATAGTGGCGATGGGGAAACCACAGAGAAAACCCATGCCAGTACAGTCGGCTACCGGAGCGATCTCCGACGGTTGGTGTTGGAACTATTCGAACAACCGTCGGGGCTCGAACCCTCGCCTCACGACATGATACACGAACGAACTAACGGGATAATGACTTAGCCCACTCGGCCATCATGCCGCTACTATGTATTTATCATTTAACTTGAGTTATATCAAATAAGATAACTACAATTTATAATTGATAATTAAACTTGACTTTTTTTATAAATATTTTGAAGATGCAGTTTTTCAAATGTTTAAACAAAAGTTTCTATTGAAATTGCTTTTAAATATTCTGAAGAAAGACTAACTTAAAATAGATGATAAGTTTTATACTCCCGCTATGTAAAGTTATTCACTCTTTTCCCACTCTCAGGTGACTGTTGATCGACTTACTTTATTATACTTACTTTAATTATGAATCAATATTATTGATAGATGCATAAGTATTAATTTTGTAGTTTACCAAACTTGCTTTTGCTTGCCAAGCAATATTGAGGTAGAGCTAGTTGTTGATGCAAGTAAAACAAACTTATATTCACTATTAATCGATGTAATGAGAGAATCTTTAGACAAACTTTTCATTTCGACTATGTCGTAAAAAAATTTCAATTCTCTTTTCAGGTTTTTTATTTTGGTTTAAGTAACTTTTACAAATTTTTATCGAAAAGAACTAAATAGAAATAATTGCATTTTTTTAATCACATAGATAAATTACTTTTTTCATATAACTATAAGAAAATTTTTTGGCCTGCGATGATAATATTATTAGTGAAAACAGCATTGAGCCAAAAGTTGTAAATGTTGTGTGGTGTACCAAAAATAAAATTTTGTAAAATAACTTTACTTAAACGGAAGAGCTTAACTTCTTAGTAAATAATAAAAAATAAAAGTTTTTCAGAACCAGAGAGAAAGCATACACGTTTTGTATAATACAAGATGTGGATGGTCGACCAACCAAACACCTCTTTATCCCCTTCGAACTTTAGTTACTAGAATTTCCACCCCATGCGGAAACCAGCCAATAAAACACCCCCGGACGTAACTGCATTGTCGAACTTTTTTTACTTTTATTTTTTATACTCATTTCTACGTACTTTTCTGCAAACTACTTTATATATCTATAGAAATAGATGTAGACTATTTTTGTTGTTGTCCGTTCACGGGTCCATCCTTTAGGACACTGTGCTCTGTACACCCCCTCGATTACATTCGGAAATATTAGGGGACGTCCCGTTGTTCGACAGGCTATCAATTTGTTTTACTTTTTTATATTGATTTAGGTAAATTTCTAACGTATGTATCAGACAGCGATTTTATTTATATTCTGTACTGCTTCTTTTTTTTGTTTCTTTAAAAATTGTTTTTAAACATCGAGTGATTCACCAGTCTATACACTGTAAAAAATTTGAGGAGTGAACGCGGAGTGAATGATTTTTAATTGATTCACTCCCAGTGGGAGTGATATTTACTCCGAGAAGGAGTTAATTTTTATTAATAATAAAATTCACTCCGCATTCACTCCCAAAATAAATGAATTTAGAAATAAATAAATTTTTGTAAAGAAAATATTTTTATAAACCCTTTTTATATTTAATTATTAAAAATTTAATTTATTTTTTATAATATTTCATTTTAATTATTATTATAATGTTTTTATTTTATAAATTAATTTTTATTAATTTTTTTTTATAAATTAATTATAATTAAAAATTGTCAAATGTCTCAACAATAAAATTTGAAATTTTTTTTTTATATTCAATATCTCAAATAGTTAATAAAAAAAAATATGTAGATATATATATATATATATATATATATATATATATAGCGGACCCGACAGACGTTGTTATGTACACACGTCTTAAATTTAGAAATTTTAGGAATGAGCTTGTATAGTTAAAAACATCATTAGTTAACAATATGCAATGGGCATTCTTCAATAATTAACATTTTCGTAAATATAAGCCCATTCTGATTTTATACTCATCAAGAGCTTCCATTTGAGTACACACATGCATTTTTGATATATTTTATATATTTATATATTTCACAAATACCATATGTATAAAATATATAAAAAATGTTATGTGGGTACTCAAATGAAAGAACTCGATGAGTGTAACATCGGGATGAGCTTATATCTTTAAAAACTTCAATAATTAAGAAATGACATTGTATCTTGTCAACTAATGATATTTTTAAAGATATAAGCTCATCCCGATGTTACACTCATCGAGTTCTTTCATTTGAGTACCCACATCAATTTTTCATATATTTTATATATTTATATATATTATATATATTATATATATATATATATATATGCTATATATATATATATATATATATATATATATATATATGTGTATATATGAAAAATATATCAAAATGCATGTGGGTACTCAAATGAAAGCTCTTGATGAGTGTAACATCGGAATGAGCTTATATCGTTAAAAACATCATTAGTTAACAAAATACATTATCATTCGTTAATTATTAACATTTTCATAAATATAAGTCCATTATGATTTTATACTCATCGAGACCTTTCATTCGAGTACCCACATGAATTTTTTCATACATCTTATATATATGATATTTATAAAATATATGAAAAGTGCATGTGGGTAGTCAAGGTCAACAACAATTTATAAATAAAAAATCTATTAAATAAACATTTTCCCGTGGACTGAATTGTGAATCTAAACCATTCTGGAATCCACCGGAAGACACAAAAAATTTCATTAAAATCGGTCCAGCCGTTTAGGAGTTCAGTGACAAACACACGCACAGAAGAAATATATATATATATATATATATATATATATATATATATATATATATATATATATATATATATATATATATAATATATAAAGATTAATTTTGAGATTTTTTTTGTAGAATGAAAATTCATCCTTATTTTATTTATTTTAAAAACTCCGAACGCGGATGTTTTTCGGAGTGAAATTCGAAATCACTCCGAAATCACTCTGAAATCACTCCGCAAATAAAAACTTCGGATTCACTCCCTCTACGCGGAGTGATTAATTACTTCACTCCGGAACTCCGAGTGATGGGAGTGAAATGGGAGTGAAATTCACTCCCGATTCACTCCGGATTTTTTACAGTGTATATACATATAGATAGCATTTACTAACTCTCAACATTTTGAAGTGTTGAACAATCATTATACAACTTCAATTGAATAAAAAATAACACTCCGATCTTAAACTCGACATGGAAGGTAGATTTTAAAGCTATATATTATGGATTTAAATACAAATATATTATGAAAACCTTTTTGAAACTTTTATGAAAAGTAGAATTAATATTTATAGGATGAAAAGAAATGAATTCTCTTCACATTCTAAAATTATTTGAGTAAATTACGAACAAAGAGCTTTGAATGTTCAAAATAATTTTATAAAATTCTTTGATTTTAATCAATAAAAATCATCAAAACAATAAATATACGCTGAAAAAAAAAATCCACTTGATTCAAGAAAAATATTCTTTTCACAATTTCATTTTTGGTTTGAAATATTTAGTTTAAATTAATTCAGAAAATTTACTCGCGAATTAAAAAAATAAAGAAAAAAAACTTCACTATTAAAAAATTTTACAAATTCAACAAAATAATTTACTTACAAAAAAATTTATTAAGATGAACATAATTAATTAAGTGATTAATAATTATAATAATTTTTACATTTTAATTTTTAAAAGATTGTCAGAACATGTAATCTATGTATTCATGATTTTAATTTTTAGCCAAATTTTTTTTCCATCGTGGGCTACAGTAAAACAATCTAAAAAATTTTTAACAAAAATTACAAATCAACCGGAAGAGTTTCAAGAAGTTATTTCCGTTCAATTGAAGACAGTGAAATTTTTTAAATGATTTTTATGGTTCAAGATTTATTTCTTGAATCAAGTTAAAATTTCCTTTAATATATTTCTACCTTCTAACTACATTTATGCCTCCCACCTTACCTCTTTTACAATAGAAAGAAAAAATTGATAGATAATTTAGAACCAAAAATAAAAAACCGATAAAATAAGTTAGTTATTAATCAGAGTGAAATTCAACTGCAAAACCACTAGCGTAGAGACGATATTCCTCAGTAAGAATAGATCGTTTCCTGTTCCGTTCGCTTTATGGTACGTTGCGGCTCAGCGATGTATTAAGATTGCTTAATCGATAAAGTACTAAAACGGAAAACTAATTCGTTTTTCATATTTTCCTCCTACATTTATCAAGTATACTTTAACTTTAACTCTTTTTACTTTGATTAATTGCGAGAGTTCTGGGTTCTGAGCCGGGAATTTAAATGGTCGGTTGCAATCATCCCTTTATAGAATTTATTCATCTTCTCTATTTTATTTTCTCTCTATTTTTCTTGAATTGATAGGATATAGCATGAATAAATAAAATATGGTTCATTAATGCTATAGATTAAATACAGATGTGTAGAGTAAAAATAGACATGATGTGGCGGATGTGATGTCTTGTATTGAGAGTCAAGCTGAATAAAATAATAGACGTAACGGATCGTATAATTAGCGAAAATCTTAAAATAGTTCTCTAGTTTCGGTGTCTTGATCTTCATAATGCTGGTGGTTATAACTATAGTGCCATGTGTATATATTAACGAAAAATGCGGTGTATTTCTACAAAGGTATATCACGGAGTAAATAATCCGCTAAATTAGTCTTTTGCATGCACAAATTTCGTAACTAATTATAATTTAATTCCTGTTTGACTGCGTCATTGTTTATAGTTTTAAATAGAAGTTTAATTAAAGGTTTGATATTAAATTTCGTTATTTTACTGAAAAAATTTTATTGCAAGCCTATTACTATCTATACAGAAAAAAAATATTCTTGAATCAAGTATATAATTTTGAAGAACTTCATCTTCTTGATTTGAGTAAAAAAATTCTTAAACTAAGAAATTTTTACTTGGTTTAAATAAATTTTACTTGATTCAAGACAATTAACCTCTTCAAAATTATTTTCTTGGTTCAAGAATTTTCTTCTCGAATCAAGTTAATTTTTTTTTCAGTGTACTTTTTGTAAATAGAAAAAAGAAATTTCTTGCACCAAGAAAATTTTTAGAAAGACAAAAGTTATTTTAGAGCAAGAAGAATTTTTTTTGACTCAAGAAAATTTGACTTCATTCAAGAAATTCTTAGCCTTCTTTAATATTTTTTTGTGCCAAGAAAATTTATCCTCAGGTTAAAAAATTTCTCTTTCTACACAGAAAAAAACATTAACTTGAATCGAGAGAAAATTCTTGAACCGAGAAAATAATTTTGAAGAGTTTCATTTTAAGAATTTTTCTTTTCAAATCAAGAACATGAAATTCTTCAAAATTATTTACTTGATTTAAGTAAATTTTTTTTCTGTGTAGATAGTAATTAATGTTAAACGAAACTTGATAGAAGAACGATCCGTTATTTGAGATTTTTTTTTTAAATCAAAATTGTAATTCAGTTCAATTTAAAAATAAACAATTTTTGTTTTTCTGACTTACTTAAATAATTTTTGAATGTAAAAAAAATTTATTTCTAAAAAAAAACTTTTAATTTCTTTGAATTATAATTCTACTTTTCATGAAAGTTCTTAAAGGTTTTCATATATTTTTTTAAATCCATAATATATAGCTTTGAAATCCACCTTTTATACCAAGTTTAAGTCCGAAGTGTTTTTTTTTATTCAATGGAAGTTGTATAATGTTTGTTCAACACTAAAAATATTGAGAATTACTAAATCTCGATCTAAGAATGAATTTTGAAGAAAATATTTTTCTTTGATCAAGTATTTTTTTTCAGCGTAATTTTTGATGTTTTATTAAAAATTACTGAATTAACAGCTACATAATAAATTCCTCAATTTCGTTATTTATAAATAAAAATGCAAAGAGTAAAGAGTGAAAATATAGATAACAAATAAATGAAAAATGATGATTGAAGAATGAAGAATGAGAAAAGATCAATTAGTTATAACAAAGTTATAGACTCACGGAAGGCTATTACCTCCCTTCCGGTAACATAAGCCAGCACTTAGAACCAATCCTGCTGACGTGGCTCTCCTATTATTATTTTACGTCATAATTTTTATCTATAAGACAATTATAATCGATAGTATGTCTGTGTTTGAATTTCAAGCTACCCTGATCGAAATTTCACTCTTTTTAAAGCCACAAGTGTAGCCGAAAAAATTCTCGTAAACACATAAGTATACTTAACTGATGAAGGAAAAACTAGCGATTGAATTGTAAAAATCAAAAGCTGAGGTGAAAAAACAGCATAAGCGGAATGGGGTGGCTATAAGCCTTAATGGACCCAGGTTATCGACCACAGTATAAAAAGCCACGCCTTTGTACCCAGGTGCCAAGAGGGGTTAACCTCAACAGCGTAGCAGTGGGTCGATGACGCTACCACCCAGTTGCAGCTTCAGCTGCAGCTTATTCGCAACCACTCGATCTATTTTGAATTAAAAAACTTGTAGTTCGTAATGATATTTTATAACATTTTATTGACATTTATTACAGAATTATTATAACTATATTAATAAATAAATATGTTCAGATATTAAGTTAAAGTTTTATTTCTGACCATAGAATAATAATAATAATAATTCATAGATATTTTCTGACGTAAGTCATTAAATTTTCAATTTATTGGCTATCCAGTCTAATAAAACAATTTTTTTCTCTAATTTTTCGTAATATTGTTAGCCTGTATTTCCCTTCAAGCATAAACAATTTATCCTTAATTCATATCTAAATTTGTCATTAAAAGGAAGTCAGGCTAACAATATTACAAAAAATTAGAGAAAAAAATTGTTGTATTAGACTGGATAGCCAATAAACTGAAAATTCAATAACTTACGTCAGAGAATATCTACAAATATTATTATAAACTAGTCTTCAGAAAAAATAAATATTAAAAATAATAATAATTATTATTATTATGATATGTGACTCATTTTTTCCGGAAAGTAACTATCATTTTCTCGAATGAAAGTCTATTTATTGTAAAATTCAAATAAAAATCTACTTTCATTCTCTATATCATGACAAATGCAACTTTTCTTATTCTTAAAAAGTATTTCGGTGACTTTACTATTTACATAAATTATATATGGTTTGATTTGGTCATATAGAAACATATCAAACTATAAATGGGAACAAAAAAATAATTTATAATAATTTTTGAAATTTATTCTGGGAAAAATTTTATTTATATTATTAATAAAAAAAAAAAACTTTCGGAGTAAATTTTTTTTTTATCGAATAAAAATTAAAAAAAAGTTGTCATTTGTTTAAAAAATTACAAAATGCGTAATAAGAGATTTAAAAAATTAATATAATTTTTTTTCATAATTTGATTCAATAAAGAAATTTTAATATTTAAAGAAAATATTTCAATATTTTTTTTTAATTTCTACAAGTAGTATTTATTGATAAATTCTCTATAATAATTTATTTGTTCGGAAATTCTAAAAATTGCCAAAAAAATAGTTAATTTCAGTAACGCTGAAAAAAAAGAACTTAAAATTTACTCCGTACATTTGTTTTATTTCTTCATTGCTGTACTCGGAATGATGGGAGTAAAAATTTACTCTCGATTTTTACAGTGAATCAGGTAATGTATGTATATATATATATCAAGCCAAATCAAAAAATTTTTCACGGGTTATTATATCATCTATTATTAAATAAAGCATTTATTATTTAATTAAATAAATCTCTCTAAATCACAAACTTTTATATAAAAGTACACAAGGTAAATACAAGAAATCGTGCAACGTAAAGCAACAGATTTAACAAGCTTAAGAATGGTACATTGCACAGGGTCTTAAAAATTTAGTCGCTCAATTTTTTTTCCTTCGTGGAAAACATATTTTCAACGGATGAAATTGAGTGAAAAATTAAATACTATGCTTAGTACACCTTTTTATAAAGCAAACTACAACAGCGTTACCTACTGTTAAATCCTCACGGATAATCTTATATCTTGTATACATTTTTGTCACCTTACAATTGTCAATTTATTCAGTAATGTTATTACAGCACTGAAATGCCATTTTTTTATTTCTCTTCTAGCGATTCTTTATAAATTTATTTATTGAGTTGCGATAATATTTTATAAATAACAAATAATATGTCTAATATTTGTCTTTATAATTTATACATAGAACACAAGACCTAATCCAACATGTGAATATAAATATATAAATGTATGTGATATCAACAAGAGAATCAAGTTTGATGGCACTAATGGACGTCGCGCGTGCTGGCCCCATTGTCACGGTTTCATATTGAGGGTAAGGGTGTAGTGGGAAAATTATTAAGTGCTACTGAGGTTATTCCTCAATCGTCAATCGTCATATTTATTGGGGTATACTGATTTAGCTTTGATATTATGTTAAAGCATTGTTATTATTTTATATACTCGTAAGAAGTATACCAGTTAAGATAATTATTTATTAATAAATTTTTAAAATACAAATTTTATTATTTTTTACGACTGCAGATTACAGATTCTTTGATCAAAAAAAATTGTCATAGCAAAATAAATTTTCTATCATCATATATCGACGTTCTAATTAGACAATTGTCTAACTCCGTTTTAGAGAATCTTCCATTTGTATGAAAATACAATTAGTGCGAAATTTATTTTCACTTTAAAAAACCATTTAATATTTAATAGAAATATAATATTTTGGTTAGGATCATTCAAATAATTTATAATTGGACTATTACTACATCAAAATGTTAAAAAATCACCCTCTAAAAAATAAGGAGTTAGATTAATTGCTAATTAGACCATCGATATAACACAAAAATATCACAATATAAGGTAGAAGCACCGTTTGTGACCACTGTACCGTTTATGGCCATTTATTGTTCAAATAAACGATAGAAATAAATTTATATTAATAAACCATTTCAAACTCAATTTGTTTTAATATAAATTTTATATTACTCATGCGGGAAAAGTAGTATCTTGACGCTCGCTGTTGCGGTTAAAAAAGAGCCGTTTGCCCATTTTAAAATTACGCGTGAGTTTTTTCATAAATGAAACTGTTATTTGAGTGCGACAAGTTTACTTGTCGCACGCAAATTATTCTTGGCGAACTCAAACTATCCTTGTTGCGTTCAATTGACTGTGAAAACTGCTAAAATTAAAATAAATAACAAAAAAAAAAACACAATCTAACTGTCAATATTAAAAAAGTGAGGTTGACATTACAATATTTTTAACCATAGTAAAAATAATTTATTAATATTGAGCTGTTTAATTGTGACGAAAATTAATTTAGCAGAAATATGATAATTTTAATAATTTTTGCAAAAAATAAATTATGATATGAAAAAATTTTTTTTTAAAATCGACATGTAGGAATTTTACAAAATAAATAATACAATTTTTATGAATAATTTTTTGGAACAAATTTGTTTGTTAAAGAAAATTAAAAAATTGTAGTGACAGCTAAATTTAATGTCATTTAATTTTATGTGTTGATTGTTTCAGTGTGTAAATTTATTTTTTGTTAATTAATATTAATTACTTTGCATTTATTATCTGATTTATATTTGTTTCTTTTTTTTTTAACTTTTTATTTGTTTTTAGGGACTGGGGGGACGTTATCGCACTTGTTGCACAATATACTATTTTTCATATAACCTGCATTGAAAATGTAAGTTTCAATGCCTGTTGAGCCAACCGAAATTAGACAATTTCAGACCAATGCGACTGTGCTGGGCAGGTATCAATTATTTCTTCCCGGCGGACAGAAAATGACGATTTTCTGTCCGCGAGGTGAAGTTGCAGCTTTATTTTCAATCCTATCAATTGTTTGTTTATTTTATACCTTTATAATTGTCATTCTAACCGTTAACTGTACTGACATATTATAATTCTGTTACTAAGCATAAATAAGAATGATAAAAGAAAACTTGTCAATTTACGAATAATGTTTGGTAAAAAATAAACTATTATTTTCTATTTTATTATAAGTTTCATAACAAAATGGTATTTTCGCTGTTCGTCTAAAACTATCTAATCTGGTTGGCTCCAGACATTGAAACTAGCATTTTTAATGCAACTTATATGAAAAATATAATGTGTGACGCGGGATGAAACACGATTTCAGACCGAGTGATGCCAGCCCTCGCTTCGCTCGGGCAGGCAACTTCACTCTGGTCTGAAATCGTTTTGTTTCATCCCTAGTCACACAATATACTATTAAAACTCAACAAAAATATGGTTATAATATTATAATTTTTTATAAATTAATTCAAATATTAACTGGCCAAAAACGGTATTTCTGCCCTACATGCACTGATAAAAAAATTAACTTGACTCAAGAGCCAAAATCTTGAACCAAGAATACCATTTTGAAGAAAATGATTTTCTTGAGTCGAGAATAAATTCTTGAGTCAAGAAATTATCCTATATTTAAGTAAATTTTTCTTGTCTCAAGAATTTATTCTCTTGACTCAAGAAAATCATTTTCTTCAAAATGGTATTCTTGGTTCAAGATTTTGGCTTTTGAGTCAAGTTAATTTTTTATCAGTGTGTCCATATCAGGTCATTTTAAAAACTAGCTAAGCGAAGAAAATTTGTTTTAAAATTCTCTTCAAAATTTAAACTTTGATATTTCTCTCAATTGATTGGTTATAAAAATAGTGTGAGAAATTTTTTTTGTAAACCTTTCAATTTCCTTCAAAAAAACATGTGAGTCAAGGTTTATTGTACGTTTAAGTAATTACGGTATAAAAAAATTTGGAACGGAGGTAAAAAGGATCTTCATTATTTATTATTTATTAATTTTTTTAATGTATTTAAGAATCTTTCAGTGCTGTATATATATAGCCTGACATAAAAATTAGCCATACCAGGCCATATCTGACTTGATATAGTGATAAATCCTTAGATATAATTTTTCGACCAAAGGTAGTGTTGAAAATCTTCGATAGAGGGCGCATGATCGCTGAAGCGCTTCCTTATAAGAGAGTTAAGCTTGAAATGCTAAATATTTTAAAATAAAAATTACTTTTTCATATTATTTTTAGAGCTTATCTGAAATCGGTTTTCAATTAAATAATAATTAAGAAATTTTGATTTAATACAATATGTTAATTGACATAAATAATGTGGAATAAAAAAAATTATAATTTTGTTCTATAGCTTGATATGATCACATAAGAAAATTTTTTCACGGGTTATTTCATAAAAATCCTTCTTTACTTCTATTTTCAATGTTTGACACAAAAAAAATTTCAAGATCGATATAATAACGAATAAAAAAACTAAAAATACTTAAATAGTACAATAAATTAATACTTAACCATTAGCACAATAAAAAGTCGAATAGAGATTACTTTTGATCAACAAAAAGAGTCCTCTCCCTGCCTCTCACTCTCCATAATATATATAAGTTCCATTGAATATATAAGGGCGTAGACAAGAGCAATATATATTCCCATTAAACTCGTCAGCATTTGTGAGTTTCAAAAAATTCTCTGCACCCAAAATACACACTCATATATATCTATAGATTTGTATGTTTGTATATAAATCTAAACTCATGAAATACTCAGTAGGAACTATCGTCTTTAATACACCCCCGTAATTTCTCGTCGTTTAGTCATCGACACACATGCCACCAGAAATCGTATGGGATATTTGGACAATGAGGTTGAAAAATTTTCAGCTTTTAAGGCCCATTTCCTTCAGAATTAGTTCAGTATACTAGTGAGCTCACTACAGGCTTCTTTTTGAATTGGCATCACCCAAACAACCAGCTAAACGTTTGACAATAATGTTTGATCCCTTATACCTTATATTATATTATTATATATATATTTTATTATATTATATCGATGAGAAGAGAAGAGAAGAGAGAGAAAGTGAAGATCCTGTGCATTTTCGCAGGGGACAATACCTAAACATCCGGTCAATCCGGTGACACCTCATCCCCTCAAATAAAACTACGAGTAGTAGTGTGTAATGGTGTTGGGATGGACAAATTCAATGAATTCAATAATATAGATCGGGATCAGGAGCACTTGGGTTTTCTCCTTTATGAATACTCACACCCCGTGTAATTGTGGCTGTGTCACCTAAACTTTTATTTCCTCAAACTATATAATATATATAATGTGACTCCCTGGCTTTACATTATATTATTGTCGAGAGATTTTTTGACACCGTCTACAAATTCTCATGTCTGCCACTCTATAGTGTATTTTGTATCCGCACTGTATTTCGACTGTTGTGGTCACTTTAGCTTCACGCTTAACTGCCCCATTCAATATAATTATTTTAGTTTATGATTCCCTTTAAATCCGGATTTAAATTATTTCAAGTATATACTTTTTTTTTTCACGATATTTTTAGCAGGTTTTTTATTGTGCAGGTTATTGTTAATGAATTCTGAAGGTTAGATAAATTAGATAGAATTAAAAAAGAAATTTTATTGTTCAAAAAGAACGTTTTTTATTTGATTAATGCCAACGAATCAGTTATAGTTAAAGATAATACTAAAGAGCCGACATTTTTCATTTATTAAATTAGAACTAAAAAATATTTTTAAAAAATTGCTTAAATAGATTTTTGTTTTTTACAAGTGAAAATTTTTTTTTATTTTTTTGTAATATTTTTTTCAATAAAAAAAAATTATAAAAATTTTTAGATGGCTAATTTAATTTTCATAGTTGAAAATATAATATTTCTTGCACTAATTTGGAATTTTAGTAAATTGATAAATAAAGTTAGCTAGTAAATTTTTGAGCTTTTAGAAAAATTCCAGAGATTAATTACAGAGACCGTTAATCTAAACTAATGTTTTTTTTTTTACTTGACTACATTTTTAAACTCCACCGCTTTTTTTTATAAAATCTATAATTAAGTTAATAGCTATCGCTGATATAATGGATAAGGTTGGATGAAAAAAAGTTTATTATTTGCAGTTGAATTTATTTATAAGACAATTATATCTTCTGACATTATAATTATTATCAATAAATGAAAAGAAATTGATAAACATAATAATTGGTCTAATAGTTTATCGACTTTTAAGAGTCAAACCAATTATTAAAAAAAAAACAATTTTAAATAGAAAAACTCGGAATTCCTGATATAAATGATAAGAAACGAGTAATTTAAACTAAATAAAATATTTTTTTACTTAATAATTTTTTATGATATCTATAATTTATGATGATTATAAAAGTTAGTAGTTTTCAAGGATGTCATATTGGTTGCTAAATAAAAGTCGGCACACGGAAAAAATAATATTGCGCTCATTACTAAACAGTATTGTAATTATCACGTCACTATATTCTATATGCATAAATGCTCGATACGTTGTTTAGCGATGATCACGATAAACATGGATCTGGACTACAAATCGCATTCGTTCAAATTGTACGTATCGTGATTCCAGAAAAAATTAATTCAATTTTCATAATGCATAATGGGTAGATATTTTAGCTTTAAAATTTTCACTGTTAATATTATAATGCTGTTAATATAAATTGAGGTAATAAATAAATATTGTTGTCTGCCCTCCGGCCGGAAAGTGGCAACTTTCTGGCCGCTGCGCTAAACAAAGTTGCCACATTCTGGCTACGTCGAGCAGAAAAATAGTATACACACCTTGGCCAGTAAAAAGTAAAGCCTTAGATCACATGTTTGTAAACCTCGGCTTTGCCTCAGCCAACAATTACATGTGATCTGAGACTTTTCTTATTTTACTGGCCTAGGTATGTAATATACTATTTATTACAATATAAATATTTACGAGCAACTTAAGAATTTGGTTATGAGTGGTTGCGCATATGGCGAAAATCACGATACGTTTTGCCGTACACTGATAGAAGGATTTATTTGTATTAAAAAAATATTTGTTAATAGTTAACAAATCATTTATTAGAGACCATTTTTTAGTATCAAACAAATATTTCTTAGTATTTAAAATGATTTGTTTGTATTTAATAAATCAGATATTCATTTATTAAATATTAATAAATCTTTTTAAATACTAAGAAATATTTGTTAAGGACTAAAAAGTGGTCTCTAATAAATGATTTGTTAAATATTAACAAATATTTTTAACTATAAACAAATCCTTCTATCAGTGTAGCAGAGAAACATTTCCTTACCACACTGATAGAAAGATTTCTTATCATTTAAGAAGATTTCTTTGTATTTAAGAAATCATTTCTTAGCATTTAAAAAATATTTCTTAGTATTTAAAAAATATTTCTTTGTATTTAAGAAATATTTCTTAGTATTTAAGAAATATTTCTTAAATACTAAGAAATATTTTTTAAATACTAAGAAATGATTTCTTAAATACAAAGAAATCTTCTTAAATACTAAAAAATCCTTCTATCAGTGCATCGCGAATTCACAATACAATTGCATCAGGATTCAAAGTTTCGTGAAAATAATGAAACTGTTTTATACTACGTTCACGATCCACTGGATAGCTACTAGCGCGATATTTTTTTTCCGTGCATATGTTATTTGACAAGTGATATCTTGTGACAAACTTAAGTATCATAGACTAAGACATCAAATGTCTTAGATTGATATAAAGTCCCATTAAAAAGAAATCTGCACATGTTGTAGTCCGGTTTAAACAATTGTCCAACGAACTTGATCTTGTAAAGCTCAGCTTGGCATGTAAGGTACATGTGATGCCAGCTGTGAGGATCCGGACCACCATAGATGGCATTATCAAACTTGATATTGCTGTTTTTCCAAACTATTTTTTTATTGGGCTTAAGGAACTGAAAAATTATATAAATTACATTATTAAACAGAATAATGATTTTTAGTTAGCAACGATCATTGTTATCGGTGATTACGTACTTCGTACTGTTTTCCCCACGAAAGATTTTTATAAATGTATACGCATTCTGATGAACCGTCAAAGTTGTTAAGTAGCACTCCTGAAATTGAACCATTGCGAGTGACCGCACGGTAGATAATGTTCGGCGATCCCTTGGACCTCTTATTCCCCCAACAGACCGAAGCTAAGAACAGGAAATATTTCAGATTTTTAATGAAAAGTTCATTTCAAAAGTGCTCAATGTAATAAATGTTATTAACCTCCCGATTTATTGTGACAAGTCCAATTTCCTTCTTGGAATTCATTAATCGAGGCACATGTCTTGTTTCGACATTCTAAATGAGTGGACAAGCAGTCAGATGAGTCAGAACATTAGATAGCCCGGGAAATTAGTATAGACCGGATAGCTCAAATGGTAGAGTAGCCGACATGTCTTCGGAAGGTTCTGGGTTCGAATCCCAGTCCGAGCTATCTAATAATTTTTTCTCGCATATTCTATAAACTCACATTAAGATGATCTTCTTCACCTTCCTTTCTCAATCCTTTCCTACCAATATCCTGTTACATGAATGTGGAACGCTTCACGTAATAATTACCGTAACTCCTATTCTTTCCCGCTTCACAGCATTATTTATATTTGTATAAATAACGACCGGCTTCCAAACTGTAGCATTTGTTGTTCAATGAGACAAATCCTTTTATGCATCGACATCGAAAACCAATACAAACAGAGTTCGGATCTGAGCACTTATCGGTAGTATAACAGAAGCCATTTATCTCTGCAACACGATTATTATTTCTTAAAATTCAGTCTGTTTTGATCCATATAAATATTCAGAATTGGACTATCAACATCAAATTTATTCCTAACGTTTTATTGAGGGTGAAGAGGAAAGCTGCGAAATGCATATCAGTTTTTTTTTTAATCAGTAGATGTAAAGCTTGAAATTTCTTGTCTTAAGAAGGTTTTTCTGGACTTCAAGTTTTTTACTTGAATCAAGATATCTTTTTTTATTTGGGTACCTTTTTTTGTGCTGATTTCTGTGCCATGGTTATCCTTAGTGTTGTTGAATTTATCTAAAAACTTGACATCGTAACAGATTCCAAGGTTATCACATATTTGGCTCAAATCCTTGGTAGTTTGCATCAAATCCTTTAATGCTGTTTGATTATTGACAAAACTTTCCTATTCAAAAATCCTTTGTAACAGTTATTTTTTTTTTTGCAATCAAACACTAAATAATTATTGTTTGATGCGACCTGTTAATTGACGTACATATTTCCAGAAAAAATAAAAAATTGTAATTAATTTTTTTTATTCTTTCTTATTTCCTGTCACTTTTAAATGTATTAAGGAGGTATTACGGAAAGAAAAAGACACCAATAGGTTATGGCTGTTGGTTTCTTTCTCACGCACTAGTGCTGTCTCTTTTTACAGACTATCGCTCACTTACTTCCACTTACGTAAAATATCGAAAGTCACTAACTTCAAAAATTTCTTATAAAAAATGAATACCGCTAGTTTGTGTTATTTTTGATAAAAAAAATACTTGTTATAACTTCAATTAAATATTCTCAGTTTTTCAAAAAAAATTAGGAAAACGGTTGACTTTAACGGCCATCACGGCAACTTCCCGCTTTAATACTCTTTTTTAAGAGGCTTTGATACTCTTTTTATCGCCAATAAGTTGGTTCCGATCGGTCAAGCCGTTTCAAAGTTATAAGCGGTTTACATACATACACACACACACACACACACACACACACACACACACACACACACACATACATACATACATACATACAGCCGCACGGACACCACCGTAAAAACAATCAGGGAAGCTTCCTAGGACCTCAAAACGTCAACATCCGTTGAAAACTCGATTTTCGAAAAACGGGGTAAAATCCATAACTTCCCGAATTTTTAAAAATTTTCAATTTTTCTTAGCGGGAAGTTAAAAATCCTAAGAAAAGTATGGTTGTTATTCAATAAAATGTTCACTCTAACTATACGGTCAGGTTAGGGAATACATCTTAAATGTACGATTTTTAATTGCTAATATTTCGAAAATTAGCACCGCAAGGACTATTAAAAAAAATTTATTCGTATAGAGGACACTTAAAAGTACGCGTATTCAAAAATTGAAGAATATTGTAAAAAAAAAGTAATTTTGCACAATACCTCCTTAATAAGAAGGGTTTGTATTTTTTCTCTCTCTCGCTCTCTATTGGACAAACGAGAGTATCTCTGTCATACTTGTACAACTTATGGAATCTTAAAACGGATTTTATGCATAAATAAATGAAAATTTTCCAAAAAAGCGCTTCGCTCTTCGATGGATAATTTAATTATCTATCGAAGAGCGAAGCGTTTTTTTTTTCAAAATTTTATTTTATTCATGAGCAAAACTCGTTTGAAAATCAACTATCAACCGCTCTTAAGAGGTACTTCTGAGCCGTATTCAAAAAAGATACAGGCAACTTTAATGATAGTCAAATTTTTAAATAAAAAATTTCTTTTTTCTATTCATCCCTGTTTATTTTTATTTTTATCATTCGTTAATGTATCTTCAATTCAATTTAAGCGCTTAATGAGAATACTTTTATTTTCTTGAATCAATAACTTTTTTTTTTTAAGTGCAACCAGATAAATATTAAAATATTCACCGTAAAAAAAAATTAACTTCAATAGATATAGCTGTATCTTTTTCTCACGTATATGCGAGAGAAACGCTACATTATAAAAGTGCTTACAGGAGAATAATATCCTCCAGGCAAAGTGAAGACTAAAAACCCTAAAAACTAAAGACTTTGTCTGGGCGAAGAGCACAGACCCCTTGATTCTCCCTACTAGTCTTTAGCCTTAAACGTCGCGGCTAATTGATATAAATGCTTGCCTTAATATACTTGTCATATAATATAAGTTGGGGGCGAGATATCCGACGGGATACTAACGAAAAGCCAACCGTGTATAAGCCTGAGCCCTTGAGCTTTTTCACAACCCTGTAGCCTGCTGTATATGTACACATACACACATATACTTACTTAGAAATACTTATTTACAGGAGTTAGCGACGTGTGTTGTTGCGCGTTGCTTGACTCTAGGTTATATTAGATTCGCGGCGGGCGTTCTATATAATAAATCCCTACATCCTTGCCATCCCTCAGGCCCTATTAACATACGAATGACACGTGTACATTTATATACCTTATTTATATCTATATATGAACGTCAAGTATTGCGATCTGACGGCAAAGACTTTAAGACTAGGATTAATGTCTTTCATACTGGAACTCACTGTTACTTTACATGGATTTTTGGGTTATGATTTTATTAATTTTTTTCCCGTGAAAAAATTTTCTGATATGGCCTTATATGTCTATATCCAGCCGAATGTAGTCTGATATGTCCAAATTTAATTTTTTAAAAAGCCTGATATAAAAATTGGCCATATCAGGCCTGACACGGTGACAATGCCTATTTATAATTTTTTTTATTAAAGGTAGTATTCAAAATCTCTCACAGAGGGCGCATGATCGCTAAATCGTTCCCTTACAATAGAGTTTAATTTTATGTATTTATGTATTAGTTCATAAAATAAAAATATTTTTTTTCAAAATTTCCAATTAGGTTTTTTTATCATATTTTTTTCGTTTCAAAATAACAAAAATAATATGTGTTATTTTGTATAAGGAATGTTAATAAATATTAAATCATATTAAATTATTTAATCTGTATAAAATGTGATTGGAGTCCGATAAAACGGAATCATGATATTAAATAAACAAAATTTAAAACGTATCTCGAATCCATGCAGAGTTTATTTTGTCAATGTTATTGGTTTTTTAGTTTTATCAAAATTACTAAACTTATTTTTGTTTAATACGAAATGATAATGTATAAGGTAAAAGACCCAGTTATTGACACTTGCAATTTTATTTTAATTAAATAAAATAAATAGACTCTAATAAATTAATAAATATAATTTTCGAATTATAAATTTTAAGATAATTAGTTTTTTGAGAACAACTTATTTGTTTAATTAGAATAAAATTGCAAGTGTCAATCAACTAGGCCAGTGTCAATAATTGGGTCTTTTACCTTATATACATTGAAAGAAAAATAAGTTTGGTTTAAGAAAAAAATTCTGAAACCAAGAAAATCATTTTAAAGAGCTTCATCTTCATGATTTAACTGAGAAAAGGATCTTGATATAAATAAATTTTATTTAGTTCAAGAATTTTTTTTTTGAGTTGTTAATTTTTTTGACTTGTGTAAAAATTAAAAATTCACTTTTTATTTTCATATGTAACCTGATATGGCTATAGATAATAAAATCAATAATATATTAGACTATATCACTCCAAATAAAAAAATTTTATCTCAGGTGGTGATAAAAATTTTAGATTTGGTCTTTCAACTTTGACTATTTCACGCTCCTGTCCTTCTTACATGTATTAATTCTTTTTTTCTAATTCAAATTATCTCAGTCCTAAGTAAAGTATACGTACCACGTGTTACCTTTTTATAGAGGCAATACATATATTTTTTATTATTATTGTGACGCCTGATTTTTCATCGTCGAGCATTGTGAGGAGTGATCGGTCTTTTTTATTAGCCTGTATCTATATATAAAGCATACTTTATAGATATCATATTATATGTATTATATAAAAGAGAAAATGCCGCAAACGGAAGCAAGGGACACGCCTATTTAGCGCCTCTTTAGCGGCCAACACCCGTCGGTTAAATGGATTTCAACGACGAAATCTTTCGCAACGGTTCCTTCCTATTGATGACTTCTGTTCTGTTCGGTAAACTTTTTTTCCTTTGATTACATGCACCTTTAAGCTTTTTTTTGTGTAATAGTTTTGTAAACTTCTGATTTGTTTGTATTGGAAATTTTTTGACATACGTTCTAGGTTTTAGTTGTAGGCTATTATACATAAATATAACTCTGAAAGCACTTTGGCTGATGAAAATTTTAGGAACTATTTTTTCTGCTTGACCGATTGTGAAAGACATTATTTTTGGGAAAGTAATTGAAAAAGTTTTTTTTTTAATTTACTGATTCATGAAAATCAAAATATATCATTATTATTATTTCATTGGTTGGAATTAATTCTATACAAAAATTGTAGTTAGTTATTTTTTTTTATTTTATCTAAATTCTCTTCTATTAGATTTTAAAAATTGTTATTACTGTAAAAATTTCTAATAATAAATGTGAGACTCAAACACCAATAAGAAATTGAAATAATCCCGAAAAATGATCCATGATTATAGTAAGTTAAAAATTTTTAATTTTAAAAAATACGCTGTAAAAATAATCGACTTGATTTATGAAAAAAAATTTTAAACCAAGAAAATTAGTTTAACAATTTGATCATCTTGAATCAGAAAAATTTTTTATTAAAATTTAAAAAAAAAGCATAAAAATTTTCAAATCAAGTACAATTTATTCGCGCCAAGAAAAATTTCTTAGTTCAAAATTTTTTATTTGTATTAATTTTTTTTTTTATCAGTATATGTAATTATTTTTTATTGAAGTTTTTATCAACTTTTGAATTATTTAAAATCATTCTTTTTTTTTAAATAACAAAATACTTTTTACAATTTGGTAATTAGTTTGTTTTATCAAATTCTAAACTCGTCAGTATAAGCCATTTACAGAGATCAATGTATGAAATTTTGTCCAGTTTTTTTTTAATAATGATAATAGATAAATTATGCACTGATAAAAAAAAAATTTTCTCGATTAAAAAAAAAAGTACTTTTGAACAAAATAAATTTATTGTTCTAAACTAAACAAAAAATTTTTTGAACTAAAAATTTTTTCCGAGTTCAATTAAATTTCATTAGTATGAAAATTTTTCGTCCTAATTCAAAACGGTGAAACTTTTCAAAATTTTTTTTTATTTTTAACTTCCCGCTAAGAAAATCTCAGATTTTCAAAAATCGGGAAGTTATTGGTTTTACCCCGTTTTACAAAAATCGAGTTTTCATCAGATCTCGACGTTTGAAGGTCACAGGAAGCTTCCCTGACTATCCCCGCGAGGGTGTCACTATGTCTGTATGTGTGTGTGTGTGTGTGTGTGTGTGTGTGTGTGTGTGTGTGTGTGTGTGTGTGTGTGTGTGTGTGTGTGTGTATGTAAGTATGTAAGTATGTAAACCTCTCATAACTTTTGAATGGCTTGACCGATTCGATCGCGATTGGCGCCATTCGAAAGGGCTTGTCCAAACTTAGATTTTGAATATAATTTGGACCGATTTGGACCGATAGATTTCGAGAAATCTAAAAAAAACTGTAAAAAAAAATTTTTTCAAAAGTCGTTTTTTTGGAATAACTTTCGAACGGCTTTATCGATCAACTCCAAAAACTAATCAGCTCTTGACCTTAAAAAACCACGTCGATCGCCGCTCATCCGGTCAAAATCGGTTGATTCATTCGAGAGATACGATATCGTGCAGGAAAGAAAACCCAAAAAAGTGTTTTTTCGGAATTATTCCGAAATTTCTAGTTTGATCAATTTGAACTTAAAGATTTTTTTAAAAGGCTTAAAAAACTGCGTTGAATGCCGCCAACCGCGTAAAAATCGGTTCATTCATTCAAAATTTATTGCGGTTTGAAAACTCAAAAAATAGTGTTTTATCAAACTTTTATTAGACTTCTGAGCTCGAAGAGCTCAAAAGCATAGAAATGTTATCTGTTTGAGCTCGGAGAGCTCATAACAACACATAAACTGTATTTTTGAGCTCGAAGAGCGCTCAAAAACGGCATAAGTGCAATTTTAAGCATCCAGGTATGGAATTAGCGGGAAGTTGCAGGGATGGCCTTCAGGGTCAACCGTTTTCCTAATTTTTTATTCAAGAAATATTTCTCTTTTGATTCAAGTTAATTTTTTTTTTATTTATTTAATTTATATGCCAAGGCAATAAGCCAAATGGCAAGTACAAAAAATGAAACAGTTTTATTTATTCACGTAAGTATTATAATGTATATTTAGAACATTAAGGGAAAATAATTCTATGTTCAGTAAAAAGAAAGAGAAATAGCGTAATACATAAAGGTACATAATCTAAACGATATTATGAAAAGTTAATATAAATTTATACAAAACTACACAGAGAAACAATAGTTTATGTAATATTCAAATAGTAAGAAGTTGCAAACATAATAAATTGTCAAGAATTTGCTTCTTTATTCATAAAAAATTCATATGCTTTATTTTTGAAGATTTCAAGTGACGATGAGTTTGTAATTTCTGTTGGTAATTCCTGCTACAGACGAATAGCTGACACCAAAAACGAATGCTCATGAACGATGGTAGAAAAATTGGGCATTTTGAACATATTATTGTTTTTTGCTGCAAGTCTGTCTGATCTCCTGATATCAAGATCTTCATTTGTGAATAAAAGTCGCAGGAATTTAGGTTCACTGGTTTCAAAAATTTTATAAGTCAGACAAACCAGAAAGTTTTTTGTAAATCTCCAATATCAAAAGTACACAGAAAAAAAAATTAACTTGATTCAAGAGAAAAATTCTTGAACCAAGAATATAATTTTGAGGAAGGTAATTATCTTGAATCAAGACGAAAAATTCTTGAATTAAGTAAAATTTCCTTAAATCAAGAAAAATTTTCTTGAATCAAGAATTTTTCTACTGAAATTAGGAATATTGAGCTCTTCAAAAATATATACTTGATTCAAGATCATTTTTTTTCTGTGTATAAGAATATTGTATCCATTCATCCACTCATTCTTTTTCATACAAAGCGGCAGTAGAAAAAAAAAATTTTAATTTGTGAAACTCATATTTACATATTCGAACAAAAAGTAGTCCGATCAGTATTTATAAAAAAAAAATTCCAATCCTATTCCCATTACATTCTCACTACTCATGGAAATCAATCAAAGAATAATATAAGGAAAAATCGAGCAAACACAAAAGTTTGGAAAACCAGTAGCTTCTTGACTTGAATGTTAGGCATATACATATATACACACGAGTCGCCACTTCTGTTCTGGTCAATACGAATCTCCTCAGTGGCAATGCATAATGGGCGTGAAATTTGTTAAAATCAATCATCCAAAACTGCTTCTTTTTTAGTAGAGTGAAAAAACCCAAGCTGAACTAAATACACACTGGATCTTGGATTCTGGTTCCAGGCTAGTAAAATATAATACAAACTACAAGTAAAGGTACAAGAAGAAGATTCGGGCTTGCCCTATCCTCAAAAGTTAAATATAAAAGTTTCCAGCGGTTAACCTACGCAGGAGGCCTGACAAATTCTTGTTTATGGCATTTAGGGCGTACGTGCGCGCATCACCCGCGACCAGGTGTGCACTTTGCCGCTCTCTATACCATATAATATAACAATAACAATACCAACAGTTAAACTTATCCACCAGCTTGACGCAGCACATAATATCTCTGTGCAGAGCACAAACCATTTTACAATAATAATCGTCTATATACACTCAATCCTAAATAAATATAATATTAATAAATATAAAATCCTTAAGTCACATCTTTGGGAAGTTTGATTTGACCATAATACTCCAGTACACGTCTTTTGTGCATAAATATTTTTTTAATGTTGGAAAATCTTGTTTGAAATCACCGACCAAGCGTTACGTTATTTAAGGGATGAAAAATTGGGAAATTTATTTTTTTTCAAAGCCAATGTTTGTTGATGAAGTGTAATAACAAGAGTGGAAAAATTATAGCTGTAGGAATTTATTACAATAAAATAGAATTAAAAGCAAATGCAATAAAAAAAATAGTTTAAATCATCTCCAAAACTTCCCGCTTAATCAATTTTAATTTTTTTGAAGAAAAGTACCAATAAAGCTTTAAGATACGATGCAAAGCTGGCCTGATCTTAAGGTTAAAAGAATGAACTAATGAATTTTTACTCGGAAGCTGGCTGAGAATTAGAATTTACGGTTAATCATTTAAATTTAAATCAACAAATTATGTAATTAGTGTTCACTAGCAACCTTGCAGTCACTATGTGACTGCCGTGACTTGTGAACTGTAAATAAATAAAATTTTGTTTTATTAAATAATTACTTTTTTTAAATTGCACTGTACTTTTTCAACTATTGACGTTTTTAAAGATATAAGCTCATCCTGATGTTACACTCATCGAGAGCTTTCATTTGAATACCCACATGTATTTTGATATATTTTTCATATATACATATATATATATAATATATATAAATATATGAAAAATTTATGTAGGTATACTCAAATGAAAGGTCTCGATGAGTGTAACATCAGGATAAGCTTATATCTTTAAAAATATCAATAGTTTATAAGATACAGGGTAGTTTCTTAATTGTTAAATTAAACTGTACTTATTTAACTATTGACATTTTTAAAGATATAAGCTCATTCTGATGTTACACTCATCAAGAGCTTTCATTTGAGTACCCACATGCATTATGATATATTTTTCATATATACATATGTATAATATATATAAATATATGAAAAATTGATGTGGGTACTCAAATGAAAGGTCTTGATGAGTGTAAGATCGGAATGAGCTTATATCTTTAAAAATGTCAATAGTTCACAAGATACAGGGTCATTTCTCAACCATGTATCTAGAGAATCTAAATACTTATCATCATAAATTTACTATTGGTGAGAATGATATGAAACCTTGAAAAGGCACAATTCCAGGTCAAGACTTTTCCAATGATACTAAATTCAACCATAAAAACCCATTTTATCATATAAATACACTGGCCACAAACTTTTGTTTATTCTCTTAACAATGTAGATTACTAAATTATTTTGTAAAATTAGAGTAATATTTTTCTGGTTGAGTAAATAAATTGAAAAAAAAAAAAATTTTATTTTTTTGCTATCTGTACCTAAATTTATTCACCATAGATGAAAAGAATCTGTACGTAGAATCATCGAAAAATATTGTACAAATTTCGAACGAATAAAACCCGTGAAAAAATATATTACCAGCTGAAAATAAGTCAAAGATATTACACAATATAATTTACCTTTCGAGCTTTCAATCTTTATTTATTTTATCTGTCTTTTGATTCAAATTCGTCGACATCATCCACCAGCTGAAGTTATACTACATCATGGTGTCATAAATATAAGTAATAACCACTGCAGGGAAGAGAAAATTGTGGGGTGAGTACTGTGTATAATAAGAAGCTTCTTAGTGTATCTTCAGAAAAGAATGGCGGAAAAAGTTTGTAGGTATCAACAACTTTAACATTGTTAGCTCTGTACTTTCATTGTTACTGTTATTATTCGTATTCATTTTTTCCATTTATATAAAGCAGAGGAGAGGTGTATCCCTTACAATCGTTGGATGTAAGATTCACCACCTACTAAGGATCTCCACCAACCACCTTTTTCTTGGCGCTCCTGCGCGAGATTCCCTCCCCGAATAAAGACCCCTGGAGAAAACAAAGGAGAATGGGAATAAGTGTCGAGCACTATACCCTGAAACGCGTCTTCTGTCGACTCATAAGTTTTCATTAGCTGTATAGTGTGGATATAAGGAGATGTTGAGGATCTATTTCCCTTTCTCGTTTCTATTCGTGCGATGAAAAAGACGAACAAGTTAAGGAGACGTAAAAGCTCAAGACAACGACTTAAATTTATTTCAATGCATTAGGTATATGTCTTTTATATGTACGTAGTACACTTGATTAAATAATTTAGAGTTAAGTTGACATTGATTGTTTAAATTTCACTAACTGAAGCTTTATATTTTCACGTTGCAAAAACTAGCGGAAGCTAGTTCATTTTTTATTAAACTTATTATGACAATGAAGAAATTGTTTAGATTTTTTTAATGACATTTTAAGATGTCACCTTGAGCCTAAAGTATGAAGTAATAGGTAGCAAAAAAATTTACTATTTTTTAACCTGAAAAAATTACTGGAAAACAATTATCCATACTAATAAATGGAGAGCCGGTTTTTTTGTTCGGTTATACTGCGTAAACTACTGAACCGATCGGAATAATACTTATACCATAAGATGCAGCGTGCTTCGGAGAAGGTTTTAGTATATGATATGGTGGTGATTACTTATCCGGAACCTATATTTTTTTGACTTAGAAATAATGAATTTTTATTGTAACTTAATTTATTCTATTCGATTGTCATTTGTTTAAAATAAATTTTTTAATTCTATTGGTTATGTTAAATACGAGGCAGATTTCTTCACTTATGAGACCTGAAATTTCTTTAACTGAAACTTTCAATGCTCATTAAAAATTTTTTTCTGCCCTCCAGGCGGAAAGTGGCAACTTTCGGCCCGCTGCGCTAAACGAAATTGCCGCTTTCCGCCTCTGTCGGACAGAAAAATAGTATACAAACCTATGGCAGGAAAATAATAAATATCTCAGACCACATATATGTCGACCTCGGCTTCGCCTCGGGCAACATATATGTGTTCTGAGACATTTCTCATTTTCTTGCCACAGGTGTGTAATATACTATTTTTTCATATCAATTATTATTCATTTTTGTAAGAAAGACACGGGAATGTTATAATGATTGCACATTGAAAATTACTATGAATATCATCTAGAATAATTACATGGATAAAAGGTACATGCCAATTCGGCAGAATTTGGAATCTGCAAGTCAAAACAATACTCTAATTAAATTTTAAGTCTAGATCTAAAAACGCAATTCTATAAAGCGCCCAGCGGAGCGGGCGAGTAATAGCTAGTTTTCTCATAAATCGTATTAATTCATGTAAATTTTTATATAAATGATTGAACTTCATAGATTTTATTGAAGGCATTTTAGGATATGAGTTTTTATTTGAATAGGAACATAAATATTTATTAATCTGTACACTGAAAAAAAAATTAATTTGATTCAAAAGAACAATTCTTGAACCAAGAATATAACTTTGAAGAGGGTAATTATCTTGAATCAAGACAAAAAATTCTTGAATAAAGTAAAATTTCCTAAAATCAAGAATTTTTCTACTCAAATCAAGAATATCAAGTTCTTCAAAATTATATAGTTGATTCAAGAACATTTTTTTTTCTGTGTATGACCTGAAAAACTGCTAGAAAATGAGTTTTTCATGACAAAAATAGGTATTTTTTTTTATAAGTTTTGATGGCTATAACAAAATAGTCTCCATTTTTTTTTAAGGACATTTTAGAGTATGTCACCTTGAGTCTAAATCACGAATCATTAGATAGGAAAAATATTTACTATTTTTTAACTTGCAAAAACTACTTAATAATGAGTTTTTTTTTTTTTCGTAAAATTTATCTACTGTTTCATGTAACTTTTAATGACAAGGATGAAAACGTTTGGATTTTTTTAACATTATAAAACATGTCCTCATAAGTTTGAATTATAAATTATAAGGGAAAGAAATATTGACTAATAATTAACTACAAAAATTACTAAAAAATATTCAAGTTAAAATCGTCTAAATTTTCTATAAAACATTCCACAATAGTCCTCTTAGGTTCGAATCGGGTCCATGAGGAAATAAAAATACGTACTTTTAAACCAAGAAAATCATTTTGAAAAGTTGGATAATTTTGAATCAAGCAAAAAAATTCTTAACTAAAACTTATCCTAATCAAGAACATTAAAAATTTTTCTCCTTGATTCAAGATCATCAAACTTTTCAAAATGATTTTTTTGGTTTAAAAGATTTTCTCTTGAATCTAATTAAATATTTTTTTTTAGTCTAAAAATTAAATTTTTTTTTTTGTGTAACTTTTTATCACAACTCAAAAGGTTCAGACCCAAAGGGACACATCCCTTTGAGACTGAATCTTAATTTATCATGGAACAAAAATCCTTACTATTATTAACTAAAAATTGGTCACAGGAATTCAGGACAATAATTCCAAACTAAGTGTTGATTCTAGTTGAACGTTTTGTCCTTTTATTAGGACTTCCTCAGCAACTACAAATAACCAAAAATTATAACCTTTGTATACAAAAATATATGAAGAAAAATGATCATACTTACTCATACTAATTCACAGTTAAAATATATTATTGTTGAAACATATAAAGTATTAGTGTCCATATTAAGAAACCTTAATGGTTAACATGCTTGAAAAATGTAATGGAAAATGCGAGTATTTGATTGGATATTTCTTTTTATGATAATTATCTATAATTTTGTATTTCTTTCTATATAAATTTATTACTTTTGTACTTATTATCTCTTTGCATTGTATTATCGACAAAAATTTTGTAAAAATTATATATATTGTAAAATTGGTATTTTTGTACTGGTTCTATAAACAGGTGTCTTTACACCTCGATAGAATTCTTTACCAGATAAATAAATAAATAAATAAATAAATATTTCTCACCTCCGGGCGGAAAGCGTCAATTTTCCTCCCGCTGCGCTAAACGAAAATGCCGCTTTCCGCCTCCGTCGAGGAGAAAAATAGTATACACACCACGGGCAGTAAATAAGAAAGCCTCAGATCACATGTTTATTGACCTCGGCTTCGCCTCGGACAACAATTACATGTGATCTGAGACATTTCTTATTTTACTGCCCTAGATGTGTAATATACTATTATAAAACTTAACAAAAATTAACAATTTAACTTTTCTACCAATTATCACAGAATAATTCAATACATCCATAACGATATCAGGTGTAATACTAACGACTCTTAGAACCCTAGTAGAAATAATCGAGTTTTCACTGGATATAAACCAGTAACTGGCCAGTGATATCGAGTAAAAACTTGAAATCGCGCCACCTACAACTAAGTCATAAACATTGGTTACACCGACAGAGTATCTTTACTAGTGTGTGTGTGTGTGTGTGTTTGTTTACTTTTTTTATTAATTTGTACGCATGATTATTGTAATTATTATTAAAAAACAGTAGAAATCAATCAAAATTAGTGTTTATTAACGTGTAAATAATTTCCAATATATATTTCAAAATGGATGCATTGAAAAAAAATGACACAATATATAAATTGCAACTGTGGGCATTAAAAACAAATCTCCAATTCAAAATAATTATTTTCTTATTCTATTGTTAGATTTATTATTAGTCTATCAGTCTAATGATGTTATCTATTTTATAATGTACACATAAATGAAACTTTTTTATATCATATCGTTTATTAAACATTATTTTGAATTTATTTGACAATTTTAATAACGCCTAATAACCTCAGAATTCGAAACTGACAGTTTCACTAAAGCCGCCATAATGTTTTGTTAGATCTCTAGTAAAACTGGCCAGTTACTAGACAGAAACTTGATATTACACTGGCCAGTTACTGGTTTAAGTCTAGTAAAACTGGCCAGTTACTGGCTAAAAACTTGATTTCATTTCTACGAGGGAAGTCCTCGTAGCAGCTACACAACTACCAGGATGAATAGTAAAAATTAGTGTTTAAGTAATATAAATTATATAAAAAATTGTTTTCTACGCATATACATATATTGTTATACTATATTATTTCATTTTATTTTTTAATTCATTATCAAAATTAATAGTTGTAAGCTGAAAGGAATGTAAAAGGTCATGCAGGCCATACATTATATGAAATAAACTACTCCTACTAACGGCTCTTAGTTGGTGCGTAATGGCTTTGTAGTTGCTGAGGAAGTCCTAATAAAAGGACGAAATGTTAAACTAGAATCAACTCTTAGTTTGAAATTATTGTCCTGAATTCCTGTGACCAATTTTTAGTTATTTATATTTTCTGGACGTGAGCAAGATTTTAAGACTATAGTATTAATCTTACAAAACTGCACTGATAGAAGGATTTGTTTATAGTTAAAAATATTTGTTAATATTTAACAAATCATTTATTAGAGACCACTTTTTAGTCCTTATCAAATATTTTTTAGTATTTAAAAAGATTTATTAATATTTAATAAATGAATATCAGATTTATTAAATACAAACGAATGATTTTAAATACTAAGAAATATTTGTTTAATACTAAAAAATGGTCTCTAATAAATGATTTGTTAACTATTAACAAATATTTTTTAATACAAATAAATCCTTCTATCAGTGTGCTGAAAAGTCATTTGTTTTTCCATGTAATTTCTGAACTACAGATTTATATATAAATATTTTAAGATTTTCCCTATATATTGGACATGATTATTAGCAACACGATATATAATAAGCTGAAAAGATAGTTTAAGTAGGTCAAGATGAAAGATTAAATAAAAACAAGCGAAGGTCAAATAAAAAACAATTTCAAGTTGTAAATATCCGGTAAGGTGCCCCGAGAGTGTCGCAATGATCGATTAAGCTTTCAGTAGATCACGAAAGCGATGATGCGGTCACTCACTCATCGCTGTCATGTTTATTATCCATTAGCTTCGACAATGCACAAAAATAACAATTATAAACTACAACAATAGTTTGAAGACATAAAAAAAGAGAAAATTGTGAAAAAAGTAACTTCTGCTGAAAATCAAGCGTTAACTGTGAGAGAGTTACTAACATATGACACCTCTAGCCCTCGCGTGTGTGAAATACTTTTAATCGAGTCATCTTGTCATTTTGTTTGGCCGTGGCCGAGTTGAAATATAAATATACATCGGTGGAACGCATACACTGCGTTTTTAATAGATGTGTTTATGTATATGTTTAAATTTGTGTATCGTGTGCTCTCGTCCCGGACGAGTAAATAGTCGACGACACTGAAAATAGACGTGTAACGTCTTGTATCGATGCATATGCATTTTTATTTACCAGCTTAAATACAACGAGTACTTGTACTTGTATTTACATGAGGTACTGACCAACAGCTGGCTGATATGTGATGATCATCATCATTAACATGATGCTTCGATTGATTAGTTTGTTAATTGGGCAATTAATTTCGCGGTGGCTGATATTAATTTGACCGGTTGTCGCTTCCTTTGTTCATTATTTATTTACACAGATTTCAATCTGTAAATGTCAGAGTTCAGGATTTTCAAATTTTATTTTTATCTGGGTAAATATTTTTAGGGGTAATATAATTTTAGAAGGATTCACAAGATAAGAAATTGATTTTAATAATGATGGAAATTTGAAACTTTTTGAATTATAATATTGGATACTTATTTCAGCAATCAAAATTGTTAAAAAATAAAATTAATTTTGCAAGTAATAAAAAACTGGAAAAAAATGGAAGTTTCTAATTAAAAAATAATAAAAAATTGAATTTTTCAATTTAAAATAGATAAAAATTTCTTCTACAGTAACGACATAAATTAGAACAGTGGAAAAATAGAAAACAAGACTGTTTTTGTCGATTTCTGCTTATTACAGAAATTTTTGTAATTATTGACTATAAATTTGTTAAGAAATCGAGTAAAATTGTTAATAAAAAAATAACACATTAATTACATACACAAAATATTTAATATTAAATAAATAAATTTAATAGAAAGTAGAAAAATTTGGAACCCAAAAATTAAATTTTATCTTTAATAAAATAAGGTTCAATAATAAAAATCATTTCAATAATTAATAAAAATTTCTTCTTCTAAAAAATGAATTCATTCATCAATAGAAATGTCAATCCATCCAAGTGAAACGCATTAATCAAAATTTTGGATAAAATAAAAATGAAAATAGAATTTAAATATCTTCAATTTTTTTTTTTTTTGCTAAAAAGAACTTAAACTTCAGTTTTAAAAATTTTTTCCTTTATACTTTTATGATTAAGAATTCAGAAATCTTTTTTATTAAGTTTACATAGAATTTCAATTTTTTAAATTGACAAAATTATAATACTTTATAATATTCGACTTGGTAGCTTATAAATTTATCAATTCTTTAGTAAGAATTCGATAGATATTCTTTTGTTAAAAAGAATTCTAATTTTTTTCTTATAGGTTTGATTAAATTACAACTTTAAAATTTCATTAAACATTATTTATTTATTTTATTTATTTATTTATTTATTTCCCAAAATTACATACATAGTCTTACAAAAATAACTACATATAATCCCCATAGAGACAAAAGATTGTCTGTACATAGGGTAGGGAAAAAGAGATAGGCTTAATGCCTAGTGCTATACAAAATATTCATAACTAATTGAGTCACTCTTTCATAAGCCTTAAAGGATAAATTACAATTATATGTTTGATCTATTTTATATTTTCTTTGATTTTGTATCTGGTTACTAGTTTTTTATTAATTTTTTTTTTTAATTTTTAATTTTTAATTTTTTTTTTTTTTTTTTTTTTTATAATTTTATTATTTTAGAGAATTAGATGAGTTTGAGTATTTGATAACCACTTTTTTATTTCGATTTTGTTTGTTTTATTAAATTTCGATAATTCTTTATATTGCGTTGGTAAAATATTAAAATATTTTGTTGCTACGTAATATGGGCTTTTGCAGTATTTCGTTTTATTGATTTTACATAGTTTTATAATTTTATGTCTAGATCTACCATCGTAATCATTGTACAGTTTTTTACATGCATCATAGTAGTATAATAAACTATTTAAGATAAAAGTTTGTTTGATATTTAGTAGTATGTTATACATTATTAATTTAAAATAATTAATTACACTATAATTTTTATCACGGATCTCTAAAGTAAATTTTTTAAAAATTATCAATAAAAACAGAACTTATTTTTGTTTTAATAAACATTTTTATTAATTTTAAAAATTAACTGTCTATAAAAATTTTTTTATACAATATTTAGTATGAATACTTAAGACACTAATTTTACGATTATTAAATATAGAAACATTGGCAAAAAAGTTTCACACTTCATAAAAACTATTCTCGACTTTTACCATCATAAAGATTCGAAAATACACATTGCAATAAATAACGCGAATAAATAGCCAGTAATGATAAATAATTAAAAAAAAAAAAAAAATCAGTCGCGTGTAATTTTGTAACGCGTAGAAAAATTTATTTATGCAATAAATAAAAGTATAATAATAAGGATTTTCATAAGATATTATAAATAAATAAAATACTACGTAGTAGCCAATGTCATCAGAAATAAATGTCATTTCTTATTCTCTGGAGTATGATGAATGTACGATCTTGGAATAACTTTCGGTAAAAAGCACTGCGTGTAGGCCGCGGGCGTGGGAGTGCCCGAGGTCCCGTGATAATTGAACAAGTACAAAAATAAAAAATTGTTTATGGAAAATAAAATCGAAAAACAAATAAAAATCACTAATATAATGCTATTAAGTATTCGTCAAAAGTAAAAGACGTCACTGTTATTATTTGTTTATTTCCCTCTTTTTATTAAATTTTCTCGAGCGTATCATGATCTGCGGCCAATAATTATCGTGCAGAAAATAATAACATAGCCACGGAGGGGGAAACTTGCCATAAATGTCGCCGTTTATTGTTAGTTTCGAATCTCACCGCATTGGCGCTTTAGTTTATCGCACTAGTGATATACTAGTTGGAATTTTTGGCAGCGAAAGCTCAGTGTAAGATCCAATCCTCGATCCGAACGGTCAACCGAAAATTAGGTAATAATTGTCCACATACTCGACATAATTCACATTTTTAAAAACCACGTACCATTTTTCACAAATTTTATTATTAAAAAAAAAAAAAAGAAATTAAATTTTTTCTTTTCGTGCGGATTTTTGATTTTTGCTAAGCGAGTTTATTGTTAATTTAACTATTGTCAACGTCAACTGTCAAATTTTGACACAAGGAGACAACAACCACCTGCTGTGATGTATAATTGTGATAAATTATTAATATTAGTTTAATTGTTGAGGAGTAACGATCTATTATCGTTGTCAGGACTATTATTTTTTTTAATTATTTATTAACAAATATTAACCAATTTTTGAATAAATTTTTTTGAACACTAATGACTAATGACTAATTATTTATTTATTATTATTAGTAATTATTGGTTATTGATCATTGATTAATAATCTATAATCAATAGTAAATTATTAATACTAAGGGTTGATTAATATTAAAAATTGGCCTGAAATTAACGTGACACATTAACCTAATTATAGAATGGAATTGGATCATGATCTAATAACACTCATGACTCAGATTAAGATTGCCCGCTAATGTATTATATTATATTTGGTATATGTTGATAAGAGAGAATTATTTATATAGAGTAGAGTGTATTGTGTGGGTGTGAGTGCAGCTGACAGATAAATAGAAGCTCTAAAGTCGGAGAAAGATGTTGGTTTATACCAATAAATTGGCACGAAGATTTAACAGTTATGTAAGAGTATACACATGCACATACGCTAGATTCTATATTTATATGCCGGATAAAAATAACCTGAGAGCGGCCAAACCCACTAAGGTCTGACCAACTGTACTTGTTAGCTCACTGTTATAACATTACGTATTATTTAATTCTTGCTCAAATTTCTAACTCATCATTTTGGTGTTATTGCCAAGAGTAAGTCCGAGGTATTTTATTATTGCGTTTTTCGCTGTTGTATATTTTAGTTAATCCACAAATTTTTTTATAATTTTTTAGTATAAAAAAAAAAATTTTTTTTTAAAAGTTCTGCGAATATTATAAAGTAAAAAAATTATCTTGTTTTTTTATATTATTTATTTTTATTTTTGAGAGTTAATAATTACCAAAATTTTAAATAATTTTTTTAATGAAAATTTATATTTAATATTAGACATAATTTCTCTTTAATCTAATAAAATTTTTGATAATTTATAAAAAAAAATTATAACAATTTTTTTCGGGGATGTATTCATTTATTTACCGGTTCGATAATTTAAAATAAAAAAATTGAATAAATAAAAAAATATTTGATACTTACAAATTCTGATAACCATTTTAAAAATTATTTTAATAAAGCATAAAAATTAGTGGACGAAAAAAAAAAATAAATAGAGATTTAAAAATAACTTTTAATTTGTCCTTCACCTAAAAACAAATATAAACCAAAACTAATTAAAAAAAAAAGTAAGTCCAATTTTAAATTTAACTTGTCTTCGTGCCGTCTGACTACATAAATACTCCTTCTACTCAAGCTACACATTGCACATTACTCATTACTCATTACTACTTATTATAATCATCGCGCAATAATTCAAAAAAATTTTCTCAATTATTTTTGGCACTTTTATTAATGACTGACTCATCGAACTAATTAATTATTATGAGTCATGAGTTTATTACCGTTAAATTGTAATTGTATAAAGAAAAAATGAACATTTACAAATTTATATTATGATCTTTTGTTTTGTTTTGATTTTTTTTTAACATAAAAAAAAATGTATTCTTAAACTCAATTAATAACAAATTTGATTATTAGTCAGAATTTTGAAATTTTTGAAATATAGTCTAAAATTATTCAAAATTCAAAAACAGATCATTCTTCTGAAAAAGATAAATTTCTTAGTTAGAAAAAAAAATTAAAAAAAAAATATTTATAAAATTAATCATCTTAAGCAAAGTAAAAATTTTGGCTTTAAAATAAATTTTTCTCTATCAAAACTATTTTAATTTTCCCCAATAATATTTTTGGCTCAAGTAAAAACTTTTTCTATGCAATGAATAGTAATGAACTTTAATACAAAAGAAAAAATAAAATAAATTTTGGCATAATGTCAAACTCTGATAAATTAGAGTCGAGTGCTGCAATACAAACACCCAAAAAAATTGACCTTTTTTTGCTTGCACAAAAATTATGTAAACTATAATCTTCTCAAATTTCTCTTTTTCATACCAGTTAACTTTTAACTTAAAAATAAAACCCCCACTCGAAAATTTTGCTCCTAAAAAACAATATCAAATATTCAGATTTAATTAAGAATATTCAAATATGTCAATAAATAATTAATAATTATAATAATTATAATAATAATTAATAATAATCAATGTCAAAAAATAAATTAAAAATTTTTGAAAATAATAAAAATGATTTGATCATTAAAATCTATAAATAGTAAATAAAATATCCGAGTCGTCAATTACTCACAATTCAGTGAGTAAGCTTCCGGTTGTTGACTACAAATCTATAATTAATTATAATAACTCCGTTGACAAATTGGTAAATCAGTAATTGAATCCCGCGAACGAGAATTATGAGGTCATTGTCAAGTTATAGTAGATCTAACTCATAGGAATGGTTGGTTATACATATGTCGGTCAAAGTCAGCAGTACATAGGTGGCTTTACTCTGGCAGTTTACTTGATGTGAAGGTATAGTAACGGAATGTAAAGGCTACATTGAAGAGAAATAGAAAGAGAAAGAGAAAGAGTAAATAGCTCGAGTTTAAATATTAAATTAAACGATTAAGCTCTGTCTGCGCTACACCTGTTTCGAATCGGCATATATGTAAATGTATATTGTAACATATGCATGTATATAGTATGTTATAACACATTGATGCAAGACATCAGAGAAATCTAAAAATGATTCTTGGTCTGAGCTCTAGATGCTGAGGGGGCTGCTACTCACAGACTAAATTTATCGAACATAAAATCCGGGACTCTTGCGTCATTACCTCAATCATACGTACATTCAACATTATAAATAATATTTATTATTTAGAAATTTCTTTTTTTTAAATAAAAAAAAATATTTTTCGACTTTTTAAATTAATTTATTTCAGATAATATTAATTTGATTAATTAATTAATGCTAATGAATTTTTTGTTTCCAGCGAACGAGTACAAGTGATCGGTAGAAGTAGCCAATAGCTACGTTGTGGCATCGAATAGTTTACAATAGTTATTTTTATTAATTACTGATTAATAAATAAATTTTAAAAAACGATAAAAATGGACGCGCGATTCAAGAGCAATCTTGCCATGATTGGCCGTAATGAACCCATTACGAGAAAAGCCAGATTTTGGCAGAGTTATGTACGTGCTCTCAAAGGTATTTGTTTCTTAATTTTTATTTTTTTTTTTTTTTGTTTTTTAAGAGAGAGAGAGAGTTAATTAACTATTAATTGAATTTTGTTTTTGTAAACAAGGAACCGACGACATGAGAGCACCCGAACACACTCGTAAACCTAGAAGCATATTCAGCGACTACCCTGAACTTCATTCGTCATCATGGCCTTACGGAAAATCTATTTTTGATAACCCATCGCACGCATCTGATCGCATCAATGTACCTGGATACAGGTAAATATACTTTTTTTTTTTTTTACATATTTTGATAATGTTAATTAATAGATAGTTTGAGGTTCGATTGATATTTCATTTGAAGAATATAAAATACGGTAAAATTGATGAGGAATAGCTTTTGGCTTGAATTAAATTACATATTTTTATAATTTACATTCTTAATATTTTATATAGAAATTAATATTAATATTGAATGATATAATAATTTTGTATTGAAATACGGTGTCTTAGAAATTGATCAATGAAAATTATTTTGAAGGGAACTGATTATGTTAATTCAAGAATTTCTTAATGAAGAAAAATTTGAAAAATTTTGAGCAACCTTTACACTGATAGAAGGATTTCTTAGTATTTAAGAAGATTTCTTTGTATTTAAGAAATCATTTCTTAAACATCATTTTTTAGTATTTAAAAAATATTTTTTAATATTTAAGAAATATTTCGTAGTATTTGAAAAATATATATATTTCTTAGTATTTAAGAAATATTTCTTAAATACAAAGAAATATTTTTTAAATACTAAGAAATGATGTTTAAGAAATGATTTCTTAAATACAAAGAAATCTTCTTAAATGTTAAGGAATCCTTCTATCAGTGTAAGAAATACAATACAGGCTTGAAATTTTAAGTATAAACATTACACAGTAAAAAATTTTGCGTCATTGCGTCAAATAACTTAGTGTTAAAAATTTTTGTGTTAAATATTTAACACTTTTATGCGTAAATTCAACACTTATTCTATTAAATCATCACAAAAAAGTGTTAAATATTTAACATAAAAATTTTTAACACAAAATTTTTTAACGCAATGACGCAAAATTTTTTACTGTGAACTTTTAGCTTAGAAAATATTATAATGACATGAAAAAAATTAAAAACCAAAAAATTCAATTTTTGACAATTTTGGAAATATTTAAGAATTTTAAGCGACTTCCAAAAAAATTTTTCTTGAGCTGATTTTCAAAAAAGGCTTTTGAAACTTGATAAATTTTTATAGAATATTTAAAGTATAAAAAAACAGTTTCTTGCGACAACCTGAAATATTAAATTTTAAATTCTCTTTCATGGTTCAAAAATGAAATCGTCTCCAATTTTTTACGACATTAAATCCTTTTTCAATAAAAAGATTTATGATTAAATTTTTATATAAATTTTCGGATTTTTTTTTATTTTTAAATGATCAAACTTTCTAAAAGCATATATTTCAAAATTTTCAGGTACTTACCCGTTCATCGGGAAATCTACGGCTACTCACCGAGACAATTGTATCCTCACCAGTACAAACCCGTCGATCGCTTCGTCTCCGGTAGGTACTAACCAAAGCTGTGTCCAGAGCTGGAGAAATTAAAATCTACCAGTCAAACTGTAAAGTGTCTGAAAATTTAACCAACTCCCATTGATTAAAATTTCATGGCTACTTTACCGTTTGACGTTCAAATATCTCTAAAATCTGAACGAACTTAGGGTTTTCTTTCACAAGCACGTTCTTCCACTCGTTGTAAAAGACTTTTGTTTTATTGTCACACCCCCACCCACATACTTTACGTTTACTCAATGACAACAATTTTTACTTTTCGTCTTTTTTTTCACTAAAAAAGAACTGAAAATTTAGTTTGAATTTTTCATCAAACTCAGTACTTAAATAATAATAATATTCGTAATGATAATAATAATAATAAATAATAATGAATAGTAATAATAATAATAATAATAATAATAATAATATTAGTGTATAATTAAACTCATGTCCATCACACAAAATTGACTTTTATTTTTATTTTTGCTCGCTGCCTGTGAGAGCTACACACTATTACAAAAATTGCCTTGCTGCACTACCTTTGTATGTCTATGCAATTACTACCTCCTGCAAATAGTCGTCTTTAAGTGAAATTATAATTACACATTAAAAACTAGTCAAAACAAAATCAAAAAATAAAAAAAAATTTATATTTCTTAAAACAATAAAAATTATAAAAAAAAAATTGAATCTACATACAAATAATCATTATCCCTTTTTTTGTCGTGTTTACATCGTGTTAATTATAAATAATTGATTATATTGTTAGTTAATAAAGTAAATAATTTTAATTACATTGTAAATTACTACGTTTTTTTTTTTTCGTTTGTCAAAAGACAATTGTATGCGTTAATCACTGTAATTAAATAAATCATTTAATTAATTAATTATTTTTTTATTTAATTAATTAATTAATTAATTGTTATTGTTAGTAACTAATTTACCATAATTATAATAATAATAAGTGTTTATATTTTATTACATTCAAAAATTTAGTCATCAAAAAACGTTACGCACGCACGCATTTAAATATTATCATTCTTTCGTTCATTTTATTTGCATTAATTATTGGTTTTGATAATAATAAATCCCAAGTCGATTAGTCATTAGCCATTTTACATGTTAATTACATTTATTTTAAATAAGCGCCATTGAGTGTTTAGAGAAATTATCAAAAAATCGTTCATTAAATTATTCATTGCGTGTTTTCAGTCAACATTTCGTGTTAGTTGTAGATTTTTATTATACAATTGGATACGATGATTTTGTTTCTAAATAATCTCAAAAAAAAACGAAATAAAATAGGGCTTTTTCTGTGATTTGGAAGAAAGCTGCACAGTAAAAAATTTTGCGTTAATGCGTCAAAAAATTTTTATGTTAAATATTTAACGCTTTTTTGTGTTAATTTAACACTTTTCTGTGTTAATTTAACACAATAAATGTTAAATTTACATATAAAAGTGTTAAATATTCAACACAAAATTTTTTGACGCAATGACGCAAAATTTTTTACTGTGTGTATAGCATTTTAATATTGGACCTTCTAGTGGCGAAGAACAAAATTAGGGTTAGGTTTAAATGGTATTTATGCATTTGAAAATGGTTGAAACAGAAATTTGAAAAATTAAAACATCACTCGGAAAAGAGAAAAAGGGAAAAATTACATTATATAATGTAACTTAGCGCTTCCCTTGTGGAAAAATTTCTCTAATATGAGAAATAACTGTGAAAAAATTTTAATCAGTACGAATAATAGTTCATGATGTTTTTTATTTTCTTAAAAAGTCCGAAAAAGTCTTATTAAGTCGGAAAAACTCTTCTTTCGGCTGAGATAAACAGATTTTTTGCAAGATTTGGGACTCTGCCAGAAAAGTTTTTCAGAGTTATTAAAACTTCTTGTAGGAATTTATTCATGTAGGACAATATTAAAATTTTTTCACAGTTATTTCAGATAAATTTTGCTGCAAGGGTTCATATAAAAAACTGAATCCCGGAAAAATAGACCTGGAAAAAATTTCAAAGTCATGAAAAATTCATATTATTTCAAATTTATTACATTATTATTATTATAATTTTTATTTTATAATAATTTTAATGAAATAATATGAATTTTTCATAATTTAAAAATTTTTTTAGGGGTCTATTTTTTCCGATTACCAAAAAACTGGACAAATTACAGTTTCAGATTGTAATTATTACAGATTTTGTAAGAATTACATTGTAAAATGTAAATATAACATTGAAAGCTCTGGAAATTGACGTTGAAAGTTTGAATTTACAAAAATTTTATTTTGAACTGCAATTTTTCTAGTTTTTTGTATAAAGCGACACTTGTTACTATTTGTAATGTAATTTTTACATTATTCTTTTTTGCGTGCATATATTTTATAATTCAAAAGTTTTTTTTTATATTACAGCTAGATTTTTTTAAATTCTTTACCAAACTTAAAATTCTTATCCGATGTTAAGACTTATGTTTTGCGAAAAAAATTAATAAAAAAATTTTTTATAAACAAAAGAAAGACCACTCGTTAAAAATACATGAAATTGCGAGAATCGAGCTTTTAGCTTCAAGTGTGTTGGCACAACGAGCAAAGCGTGTGTGCCAACACACGTGTTTCAAAAGTCATATCCACGAAGGTCATATATAAATTTTAAATTGCAATTTTAAGAAATTGTGATTAGATATGTTTCTTTTTTTTTCTCTAAAGAAATTTTAAATTTTTTAATACAAAAAATTTTTAGTTACCACAGGATATTTTGAGGTTATTTTGTAATAAAATATCTTGTAAAAAAATTGTCATAATGGTGTCCATTAGTGAGCAGTAGAAAGTACAGTAGTAAATGTCTGTAAAAAAGGGAACAAAATTAAAAACGTGAATCGTGTGTATTATTTATAATTATTTACAGACGAATACCCAGGTCAATGGCAAAAATGGCTTCATCTGCGTCGTCTTAATGAATTAAGTGACTTGAGAATACAGCAAATAAGACGAAAATGGCAAAACCGTGAAAACATACTCCATGAATACTTGCTTAAATTAAAAGTATTGAGAAACAGGCGCTATGATATGCCTTTCTGCGTTTGCTCATTTTCTTGGCGTTCTTGAAAACTTTTTAATTTTATAAATTATAAATTAAAGTCTAATAGATTAAATCTACTTGGGTACTATATTACTTAATCAAAATGTTCTATTAAATTATAAGTGCGTGCGGGCGGCTCTTGTTCAAAGTAAAAAACAGATTACCTTCAATTGAAATTGTTACTCTATTTTATTAATAATTAAATTAAAAATTATAAAACAATTAATGAACGCCAACCTTCTGAAAAAGCTGGAAATTTATAAATTTTATTGTTTTATTAAACTAATGCCCAGTGAATGCGCATACAAATTACGAGTGCTGAAATTTTTTTTTTTTTTCAATTATATATAATTAACTAACAAATGATTTTATCAAATGAATAAGAATTGAATATATATTGCACTTTGTTAATGCTAGCCAGAAATTTCTGTCTTTTTCCGGAGATGGCATGTGTTTTTCATTTTATTTTTATTGCAAATCCCTTATTTATATTTTTTAATAAATGAACACTTGTTTTGGAATTTTAAAGAGGTTAGTATGAACTCAAAATATAAAATTGAAAATTTATACTGCGAATGGATGTCAAGTTACTTTGGAAGTTATTATTGTATATAATGTGTGTATTTGTCTGTTCTATATGATTGGTACATATTTGGTACATAATGATACGTGGATTGAACGAACGTATCGATGATGATCTAAATAGCTGAGTCATTTGACGCCGACCGAGCATGGAGTGACCACTTGGACCGATTGGCAGACATCGATAGATTGTACCCAAGTTCATCGCCCTTATTATCTCGTCACAAATCACCCTCGCTGTCGACGAAACCGCTATTTGACATTCACGGTTCGTACGAAAATCATTTTTCAACCACTAAAAAAACATATTTGGTTCAAGAAAAATATTCGTGAGCTAAGAATGAAATTATATTGAAGAGAACTTTGCTATGTTTTTTTATTCAAGAGTTTTTTGTCTTTAGGTTTTCTCAGTGCAGAGAAATTTAACTTTTTTAATCAAAATATAATTTCATTTTCTTTTAAGAATTTTATATTTTTGGTTCAAGACAGATTTCTTTATTCAATACAACATAAAAAAATTTTTTTTACTTGTACCCATTTTGAAAAGAGTTTTAGAATTATTTTTAATGATATAAAAAATAATAAAAATTGCAGGATTGAATTATTTAAACAAATCGATTAATTCTTAAATGAAAATTTACAGGAAGAAAATTATCGAGTGAAGTCTAGGTTATATTGTTTAAAATTAGACCTGATGGAAAAAATATACAGGCAAACATGTATGAAAACGTATAGGCTAACATAAAAAATTTATACGTTGAAAAAAAATTAACTTGCTTTAAAAGAAAAATTCTTGAACCGAGAAAATCATTTTGAAGAATTTCACTGTTTTGAATCAAGACTAAAAATTCTTGAATCAAGTAAAAATTGCTTAAAACAAGAAAAATTTCTTAATTTAAGAATTTTTCGGCTCAAATCAAGATGATGAGACTCTTAAAATGATTTTTTTAGTTTTTTTATAATTTTTTTTATTTTTATATAAATTTTCACTAAAAACGGATATGAAAAATTTTTACATATTTTTATATATCTTGGATATATCCGTTCATATTAAAAAAAAATTATTTTTGAAAAGTTTAAATATTTTTTCGGCGAAAATTTGTGTAAGTTTATGTAGATATAAAATTTTTATGTTTTCATATATATTTTTTCTTTGGAGGAGTAAAATACCTTATAAACATGGTAAAATTTTTGAATTAATTCAAATTAATTCATAAATTTTTTGAATTAATTTAAACCGAACATCTCAAAGCAAAATCAAAATTTTGAAGATAAAATTTTTCTTGAATCAACGAATTTTTTTCAGTGACACATTTTTATTCATCACATTTTAATCATACCCCGGGCTCGGGCAATAATAGATGTACCTCTGAGGCTAGAAAGCCCTAAAAATTTTTGGGTTAAAATGAAAGTTCGAATGTGACTATGATCTAAACTATTAAAATAGGAAAGCTGTTGGATGACCCGTTAACGCACTTTCCTTCGATGCTGGGAAGAAAGGCTTTCCACGACATGCTGGAGCCCCAGCCGTCTAAACCGATCTCCGCCTTTACGAGAGATCCATGGTGGTACCCATGCACCGCACCGTACATCCCAGCTCACGCTCAATGGATATCCTCACCCTTCTTCTTAAGGGACAGCTATCTCAGTCCTGTTAAGCGTAATTACCTTTGGAGAAGTCATCCTCTCAGGCCTTTTGGTACGTTACCGATTTTATAGCCCCATATTAACTTCATTTTTTTCATGCACGATTTTAGTCTAGGATCTGTAGAATAGGCTCTTAGTTCACTCGCATCTCAATTTTTTTTTATTATTTTTTTTTCAGTAGATCATTTATAATTCACTCATAACATTTCCAAGAAAATCAATCATGAATTCAATTAATTTAATTTATAATTTTATTTATTTACAGACAAGATTAACGTTCTATTTGCGTCTATTTTGTAAATATCTAACCATTCAGATTGAGGAGATAGAAATAGAGATATATAAATGTGTATATATATAGTACAAGATTAACACGAGATAAGACTCGCGGTATCGGAATAATATTTCAAGAATTTATGTTTTTAAAACGCACGACTCGCTTTTTAAGATTTTTACTTTAAGGTTTAGATTTCAAACGTTGCTCAGAAAGCCATTATTTTAGCACGAATTGTATATATATATAAGCATGTTTTTATTTATTTACAGCTACAGTGTATTGTGTTATGAAATTCGCCAGCGTAGAATTTGTAAGAAAATTAGGTAGAAGTGCACACCTCAAGTGCTTAGCCCTTCAGCGCTCTCGATATAAAATTTTCTCTCTCGCTTGAGGGCTGTTACGTTCTGGATTTTCCAGCTCATACACTGATAGAAGGATTTATTTGTATTAAAAAAATATTTGTTAATAGTTAACAAATCATTTATTAGAAACCATTTTTTAGTATCAAACAAATATTTCTTAGTATTTAAAATGATTTGTTTGTATTTAATAAATCAGATATTCATTTATTAAATATTAATAAATCTTTTTAAATACTAAGAAATATTTGTTAAGGACTAAAAAGTGGTCTCTAATAAATGATTTGTTAAATATCAACAAATATTTTTAACTATAAACAAATCCTTCTATCAGTGTATTTTTATAATTTACCAGGCAGGTGTCTATAGGAGATCTATAGATTCCAGGCGCACCCTGCTCTTAGATACTCTATAAATTTTTAGAATAATTATTAAGGGTATTATATTTAAAATAATACACACGATTATATAAAATTAAAGTAAATTGTTTAATTAATTATATAATTTGGGCCAGATGGCACCGGACATACGTCCGGAGCCCCAAGATGATTGTCGCCTGATTGCTCAGGGCAGACTGCCCTGGATTTGTATCCAGTACAATAGATTTTAATAATTAAATGTCGTAAGGCCGCATCTCAGGTTACCCTAGTGAACACTATCGAGACCCGAATCTCATGCAGCGTCATGAGTTTTGAATTCGAGTCGCGATGGAGTTCGCAGAATTTTCTTATCTCCTCGTCACTCCGTTAAATAATTCTTGCAACGGAATGATCGAGGTTTTATTTAATAAAAATAATTTCTAAGAACCGTCAAATAAATTTCGAAATTCGCTAGAACGTTACAGGGCAAATTGAATTTTTATTTAAAATTTAAATGTACCCGAGTTAAAATTTAAATCATAGATTCAACGTATTGAACGTTCAAATCGTAAGTTTAGCGTATAAGACGTTGAAAACGTAAGTTCAACGTATTGGACGTTAAAATCATTATTTGAACGTATTGAACATTAAAACCGTTAGTCTAACATATTCAACATATTGTGAGCGTTAATCAAACTAATACGGAGTGAAAATAAATAATATCAAAACTATTCAGATAACTATGCTTTTAAACAGAAGTATTATAAAAAATATTGTTTCAATTCTGTTAGGGAGAATTTCAGGTTTTTGGTTGAAATTTTACCATCCGTTTGATAAAAATACTCAGTCCGAATTTTTTACTTGTGGACTGATAAAAGGATTTCTTAGTATTTAAGAAGATTTCTTTCTATTTAAGAAATCATTTCTTAAACATCATTTTTTAGTATTAAAAAAATATTTCTTAATATTTAAGAAATATTTCGTAGTATTTAAAAAATATATATATTTCTTAGTATATATAATATATATACTAATACTAATACTATAATATAATATATATATATAACTAATACTAATACTATAATATAATATATATATTTCTTAAATACAAAGAAATATTTTTTAAATACTAAGAAATGATTTCTTAAATACAAAGAAATCTTCTTAAATGTTAAGAAATCCTTCTATCAGTGTGGAATAGTTTCCAAAATGTTTTTTTTTTTTCGAAAGTATATAGCTGTTTAAGAAGACTAGCTAGTGTTTAATTAAGAATCAGTAGTACTTGGAGTATCTTTGAATTTAATCTTTTTTGGAAAAATTGAATCTATATTTTTTACGTCTAATACGTTAAACTGACGTGTTGAACGTTCAAAACGTTGCATTTACGATTTGAACGTTTGATACGTTCAACTATCGTTCAATACGTCGAATTTACGGTTTGAACGTTCAATACGTTGAATCTACGACTTAAATTTCGACTCTGGTAATAAATACGTGATTTTTTTCTATCCGTCAAGAATTTAATGCTATTGTACGCCTCATAACGCGAAGCGCGTAAGGTTTCGCTTTACACTCTACTCGTCAAGGTTAAGCAATTTTTAAATATTTTTATCTATTTGTGCACAAAATTAAAAAAAAATATTTTTTTATGATTCTGAGGAATTTTGCACGCCTCATAGCGCGAAGCGCGTGAGGTTGTGCTTTATACTCGACTTGTCAAGTTCAAGCAATTTTGTGATCTTTAAATGCCTCTATCACAAGCATACTACACTTATACAATGATATAAGTAGATGTACACCGAAAAAACACTTAAATTAAACCATCTTTTAATTTCTAAAATCATTTTAAGTTGCTATTTTGAAAAAAAAAACGTTTTGAAAAAAATTTTACGTGGACGTCCGGATGTCACCCCATTTTGGATGTACCAACGATTACTCCCGAACAAATTGATATTTCAAGACCGGACCTTTTTTATTAGTTTAAGAATTCGATGAACTGGGTCCGTATTTCATATCAGTGGCCTAGCTTATGTATTTTTTTTTTTAATTGAATTTTTATTAAAATTCACGGATACAACCGTACAAAGCCAAACGAACTTTTCTTATTTGTCACGTGAAAACTTTGGCGCCACTTGATCAAGCTAGATTTTTTTAGACTGCGTGCGCATATGACAAGAAAAAAGGGCGCCGATGTTTAAAAAAAAATAAAAAATACTCTGTAAGAAATTACTTAATTATAATTTTTTTTTTTTTTTTTTAATCAATTACACAATTAATTGTTTTCTTGTAAAATGAATGAGCGTTATGAGGCGTGCACTTTTGGATTTTCCAAACTTTTTGTTATTACAATAGTAAAGTCGAGTTTGATCGTATAATTAAAAACAGATTTATACAAACAGCTATAATTAACCTTGTAATTTAGTCTATTTTTTAATTAAAGTAGATTTACGCTGAAATAAAAGTCGGAATTTTTTGCATTACGAAAAAAATTAAATGATAGTGAATGAATTAACGAGAGTGCTGAAAGATTAAGTTTATTATTTTTTTACAAGAAAGTATTATCGACTGGAAACTGAAAACAACATTTGCTTCATCGACAGATAGTGTGAATTTTGGTATAATTTAATTTTCTTTTTTTAATACCGTAGCGCTGGTCTAAACGTCAACATTCCCAAAAAATAATAAATATTATTTGAATTTTGTTGTTATTATTATAAATTAGTAAAAAAAATCATTGAATGGGAACGAGCGTTTGAGGTGTGCATAAAAATCCAACATCCAAAAAAAAAACATAAAAAATAATAAAAATGTATTTTATAATTCAGTTTGAAGGAAAAAATGTATAAAATGTTTCAGGAAAAAAATTTTATTACTATTCGAAGCCGATTCCAAGAGTTATATTTTCAAGACCATGGTACAATGACTATTATTGTTAGCGAAAGTGAGCAACTTCGATACAATCAAAATCTTCCCTTTAATTATTATTAATCTTTTTTATTTTTACTGCCCCTATGTAACGTGTCAATAATGAATTAAACCAATTATGATGTTGAATATTAATCCCCTGACAATTTTTATTATTTAACAAGGATTTACGAAACATATATATTTGAATTCTCAATTTTCTTATATGTTAATTGTTGAACTTGGATGTTCAATTACCCAAAAATCAAGATGTACATATTTTAGCTTTACAGTTTGATTATTTATGTATTTAATACTCAATTAATTTTTTTTTTTAATCAAGCAATTTGCTTTGCTTAATATGCTTTTATTTTAGTATTTATATTTTAAATGATTTATTAGTTTTATGCATGGTTATTTATATCGAAATAAAAATCAATTTTTTTTTCATGTACAACTTCAGTTTCAAAATCAAAAATTTAAAAAATAATTGGAAATTCGACATGATTTTGAAACTGAACAATTAAAATATGAAAGAATGTTGAATGGAAAAATTTATATTGATATGTTTGAAGATTGAATGTGTTATTTGTTGTTTGTACAAGGACTTTTTTGAAACAAGTTTACTTAAATGTGTATTGTTTAATGTTGATTGTGAATATAAAAAATTGCGGTAATAATTTAGAAAATTTTGAATTTACAGCTTGTGCCCGTTAGAGGAATAACACGTGTCATGCCGATGGTTTGAATATATGGTAGCGTGTATGAAAAAAAAAAAGTAAGAGTAAAAACAAGAGGAAGGACGGAAATAACATTATTGAATATGGAGTAACTAAAAATTAACGGAGAGAGATTTCAAAGAAAAGTCATGTGGAGATTGGGGCTCAAGAGAAATATATGTTTTTTTTTTTTATTTATTCATTGGCCTATACCTTTATCAATAAAAACTATGTTATGTTACAGATTCATATATGCACATATATATTTTTTTTTTTTGTTAAATTTAATTTCGTTTCTACTTAATTATTGTAAACTGTCAAGTAGAAATAAAAACGTGAAACCCACACAAAATATTCATTTTTTATTGTATTTTCCTTTACTTTCGTTTTAGAACATTAATCCTAAGATCCGAATTTTGAAAAATCAAAATCGTTATAGAGATGAATCAATGTAATTATTATTGTGATATTATTTCCCTTTAAGGTAGTTGGGTCATGCGAGCAAAATTTCAAGAAACCTTCCAAATTTATAATATAAGTAATTAAAAGCAGACTGAAAAAAAAAATTTTTTTGTCCAAAAAAAAACTTCTTGGCTTAAGAATCGTTTAAAATATATTTTGGTTTTTTGACAATAGCCTGAATAAAAAAAAGTATTTAGACAAAGAAAAAAGTATTGAAAAGAATTGGATTGACTAGAAAACCAATTCCTTTCAATACTGTTTCCTTTGTCTTAATACTTTTTAGGTAGATTTCTATAGAAATCTAACTATTGTAGCCGGTCTCATGTTGTAATTTTAGGAAAATTTTATCATAATATGTTTTATTTCATCGAGTAATGTCAAAAAATGGCATTGGCTCAAAAGTTTATATATGTATTTATGTATATACAGGGTGTCCCAAAAGTCACGGACGCCATTGTAGCATCTGATGAAAAAAATAATTCTGAGATGAAAAGTCTTTAGCCATTTTTTGGCCAAATTTATCTTAAATTTCATTTAATAACCTTCAATTTAAACTATTATTTGTCTAGTTTTGATGATTTTTTTAATTAATTCCGTGAATTTAAAAATTTTAAAAAATTTTTCAATAAACGTATTCCAGCCCTTTTTCTTTAAATAATTTTTAAGCCGTAAAAGATAGCTCGAATTTATCAACTTTATGTTAAAATTCACATAATTATCTTCAATTTGAGCTATTATTTGTTACCTTTTGATACTTTTTTCAATTTATTTCGGAGTTTGGAAAATTTAAAAAAAATCAAAAATAAAATAATTTTTAACTATTATCATCAAATGACTTTCATCTGTTACAAATCCTATTTTTTGGGAAGATGTCTTTGAATATCTATTGGTTGTAGTCGGTCTCATATCATTATTTGCAAAAATATAATAAAAAATAAATTTATAGATTAACAAACGAATAGGTTCACTTGAATTAAACAAAAAATAATTCGATCAATTCTTGAGACAAGAAAATATATTCTTGAAAATTATTAAGAATATATATTCTTGTGACAAGCAAATTTTCTCAAGAGTAGTAATTTTTTTTCTCAGTGCATAATGCACATGCTGTCAAAATTTGGAGACGATTTACCACTTCTAACCAAAGATAATTGCAATTGAAAATGACATTTTTACACAGGCGGTATAAGAAAAGAGAGAGAAAACCGCGAAGTTCTATTAGTTTTCTATTGAAGAAATTTAAGAATTTCATGAAAAACTAATATTACTTAGATTAATACATGTATAATTACCCTAAAAAATTCTGGAATTCCCTACCACATATTTTTTGAGAAATTATTGATAAATTAGTGAAGTAAACAAATAAAGTCATACGTGGAAGTAAGTGAGCAATAGCCCATAAAATAAGCGACACTAGCGAATGCAAAAGACGGCAGTAGCATAAACTATAGGTTGGGAAAGAACTACCTTAAAGGCTAATTTTCCAGCGAAAATATCAATCTTACGATATTTTCATTTCAGTACTTTTTTTTTTGTAGATTTTAAAGTTTTCTACAAAAAAGCTTACTTCAGTTTTTTTTTTTAATCAATGGTAAGTCTCAAATTTTGAAAAATCAAAAACATAATGAAAAATCATTGCAATGATATAATTATCTTAATACTACTTCTACGATATTTTTATCTCAGTATTTTTCTGTAGAGCATAAAACTTTTCACAAAAAAGGTTTATCTAGTTTTTTTTTTTTTTCCATAAATCAATCCTAAATCTCAAATTTTGGAAAATCAAAAACGGAATAAAAATCACTGCAATATAATTTTTTTAAAGTTTAGTTTTCCAGATAAAATATCACTCCTACGTTATTTCTGTCTCAATACTTTTTCTCAATAGATCAAAAACTTTATGAAATCAAATCTAAAATTTTCACCAATATTCAATTATCATTATTTCTTCACTACAGAAAAAAATTAATTTATTTGCCTGATAAAAAAATTAACTAGATTGAAATAGAAAAATTTATAAATTAAAAAATTGCGAAATTACTCTTGTAAATTTTACTTGATCCAAGAATTTCCTTCTTTTTAAAAAACGATGAAACTCTAAATTTTTTTTTTAATGTACAAGGCGGTTACCTACCTCAAGAAAATAATTAAAAATTCCAATTGTAATTTCAAAAAAGAAATTACAAATCAATTAATTTTCATCTTCTGCATCCTCATCATCAATGTCATCATAATCATAATCATCATCTTCAAACAATACCTTATAAACATTATCATAAAATTCAAAATCAATTATTTGGATCAAATTATTATATTCTCCACTAGATTCATGCACTAATTCAAATTCTTTCTTCAAAACCCGAAGCTCTTTGCGATTTTTCATGTCTTCGCGGAATTTCGGCCTGTCATACCGATAATTGGTCAACAATCGCGGAATATTAATATAAATTACAGCCGATCCTTGCTTATAACGTTTCCCAAAAGAAGTATTCAATTTCGGCACTATAAAAACGATCAGCGAATGGCAAATTGTTTTTTTAACTTCGGTCTCATCTTCTGTTTCGTCTTGCACCACGTACTCATACATTGCCAACAGCTTCAATAAACTCCCCGTGAATAAACTGGTATTCAGCATTGAATAAACAGTGAAGCTTACATCCGGCATTATTACTTCATAGATTTTCTTAATGTGGTCAGTCACAAAGTTTTTATAGTCATCTTCTGACGTGTTTCGCGCATAATATTGCAAGGCTTCAAAATTCAAATCTAATGTCTCTTTCAAGAACCTTACGTTTAGTGTACAAGTCGCTATTGTTGCTTGCACATAACTTTCGCGGTCTGACAGATAATTATTAATGGCGTCAGAAAGCGATGGTGTAGGATTTTTTATTTCAATCATCATTGCATTTGTTATTTTTTCAACAAATTCTTCATCGAGTTCAACTTCTTTTTTTGATAAATCATCTTCTTCATTTTCTGAAGCAACAGCAACGAAGACAATGATTGCCGATGCAATTATGCAGCTCAAAAATATTATTGTCATTCGCAAGAGTCAGTACACAATTTTAATGATTGTCTTTAAATATTAAATATTTTTACTCATCAATTTTCAATCTGGTAATGATATAAAAATTTTCTTTTATCGTTCTAATAAATGTAAAATAATTTTTTAAAAATTATCTCTACTATAATTTAACTATTCATTTTTATTCGACAATCTAATGAAATAATCAACAACTTCTCTTTAAGGGGACCCGGTGGTCTAGCGGCCTAAAATTTAACCTATTTTTTAAATTTTATTTTTATATGAACATAATGACTAATAATTTTAAATTTTTATTACACTTATTCTATTACTTATCAACTACACGAAAATGAAAATCAAAACAAAAAAAAAATTTTTTTTGTAAATTAGAAAAATGGCGCTCAAGTCCCCCTCTCCAAAAAAAAATGGACCTTACTGGCGCAGGTCGATTGATCTCTCCATCTGATCTGAAATAAAAAAAAATACAGATTTTTAATAAATATAAGTATAGTTATCGCCGGAAATAGAATGAAAAAAAAAATATTTGACAAAATGGCGCGTAGTTAAAAATACAAATCTGAAATTCGTTTTCAAAAAATTATTTCAACTACGCGCCAATTTGTCAAATATTTTTTTTTTTCTATTCTAGTTCCGGCGATAATTATACTTATACTAATTAAAAATCTGTCATTTTTTTTTTATTTCAGATCAAATGGAGAGGTCAATCGACCCGCGCCAGTAAGGTTCATTTCTTTTGAAGGGATTTCAGCGCCATTTTTCTAATTTAAAAAAAAATTTTTTTTTGTTTTGATTTTCATTTTCATGTAGTTGATAAGTAATAGAATAAGTGTAATAAAAATTTGAAAGCATTAATCATTACCTTGATATAGAAATAAGATTTTTTAAAATAGCTAAAATTTTAAGCCGCTAGACCACCGAGTCTTCTTAAGAAACTAATTTTCATCTATTATTTCCAAAAGTTTATAAGTTGAAGAATAAAACTTGAAAGTATCTGAATTTTCTGTCTTGCATTTTGCAAAAGAATCTTTGTATTTTTGTTCCCATGTGGATAACGTTCTAACCATATTTTTATAACTATTAGAATCGATAATAAAATTACTTAATAAAAATGCCGCATTGTAATACATATAATTGTCTTTGTATTTATCACTCAATGTCTTAGCTTTTGATGTCAATATTGTTATTAAATTATTTATCGCATTCTCATTGACCTTTGAATATCCCGAGTCATTAGTCAAAACAATATATTCATATATAAGAAACGATTTAAGATAATTGATCATCATTGGAACATCTTTCATAATTTGATTTTTTTCATTAGCTTCTAGCGTTGCTAAGTTGTCGTCAGAAACTTGATAAGTAATGTGGGATCCAATTTTTTCCATAAAATCCTTCACGAATTTATAATTAACTGTTGTATTACCTTCAGCATATGCTTTTAATAATTTCATAATGAATTGCAGTGATTTTTGAAGATCTAGAGAATCATCATCATCTTCAGAAATCTGCAGCTCTAGCTTCTCTATTAAATTCGTTTCAGAGTTTTCATCATAGCTTTCAATTATTTCTAATTCACTTGCCGATAAAGAGTCTGAACAGTCATCAGTAGCTTTCTGTTTCATAATGTGTCTGATCTTTTTGATTATCTCTTTGCTTTGAAGCATAAATTTGTCAGGTTTTTGATCAGCTTGAGCATCACCCGGTTGAATAGGCTGCTTTGCTAGGGAAAATTCTTCAGAATGATTTGCTGTTAATTGTTCAGAAACACTATGTGCCAATGACTGAACATCATCGTTTTGCGATTTAGTTTTGGCATTTGAAAGACAGATCAGTACAATACCGACAATCATTACAGTAACTATAATTAATAAAAATATTAATCGTTTATGGGAGTTCATACTGCTTGTATGTTATTTTATTTTTAGTAAGTGTAACAATTTTTTGTCTGTACTATAATAATCGGAACATATAAATAAAATTTTCTGCCCTCCAGGCGGAAAGTGGCAACTTTCGGCCCGCTGCGCTAAACGAAATTGCCGCTTTCCGCCTCTGTCGGACAGAAAAATAGTATACAAACCTATGGCAGGAAAATAATAAATATCTCAGATCACATATATGTCGACCTCGGCTTCGCCTCGGGCAACATATATGTGTTCTGAGACATTTCTCATTTTCTTGCCACAGGTGTGTAATATACTATTTCTTTATTCACGGCCGAAAGCACGTACTTGCTACTTCTGTTGGGAATCAGAAAGACCGACATTTATGCTTTGGTAGGGGCGCGCATGCGCGCTGCTCTAGTGCGCTGGAAGAAACTAGTTGTGCACTGAATTGATGTACGAGGCAGCGAAAAAAAAGTATTCACCAGAGCTGACGCGGTTTATTGTGCACTCAGGCCTACCCTCACGGTTTTGGAAATGCCGTAAAGATTCGGTATTTATACGATATAAATGCTGTATTTTTACCGTAATACTTCAGTTATTTTAGCCAGTTTTTTTGTCGAATTATTATGAAAAAATTACGAAATAAATTCAGAATATTTATGGCAATACAATAGAAAAGTTACGGTATATTTACAGCATTTAAACCGTAAATATACCGCATATTTACTGTATATCTGCGGCATTATTGCAGCAAAAAACCGGAAAAGAAGATCCCTACTTTCTATTACCGGCAAAATACCAAAAATATGCTGCTTTACTACTATTATTCAATAGCTTGAAATTTTTTTTTATAATATAAATTATCGTGAATTATTTTTAAGAGGTTGATAAACTAATTTCTCGATTGTTATTATTATTAATAATTTTTTTTAGTCTAGACCGGGATTCGAACTCAGATAATTTAGTTACGCGCCGAAGGCTCTACCAGTTGAGCTATCAGAGACACTATCCATACTTAATTACTCAGTCACCTAATAAGACTCACCGAGTAATAAACACAGCCGTCCATCTTACGGTAGAAAGCATTATATCTTTAATTATATCAGTATAAACGCGGCAAAATTATAGTATATCTTTGGTATTTTTACCGTAGAAATACGATTTTATTATTTTAAAATTATATTATAGTTAATACATAGATTTTTTACGCTAAAAGTTCTAGAGTTTTACAGTAATTTTATAGTATTATTTCTGAACTTTGCAGCAAAAGTACGGTAGAAATGCTGCATAACTATAGTAAAAAAACTGGCCAAAATGACCACAGAAATGCCGTATTATTTCAGAATTATAACGGTAAATTTACAGTAAACGCATTAATACCGAAAATTTACGGTATTTCAAAAACCGCGAGGGTAACCTTAAAATTGCTTTTGTGGGTTCTTATGTCGTTGTGTGTTGAAATTTATAATCTAAAAAATTATATCGAGTGAAAAATAATAAAAATTTTAAAAAATGAATGCGTTATCATCATCAAAAGGAAATTTTAAGGAATTTCGATACGGAAGCTAATCTAATTATAAAAACAGATACGTTACCTAAAAAGTCTGCAGATAAATATTTACACAGAAAGAAAGGTTCACTTGAACCAAGAAAATATTTTTCTTCCTAATTATTTTCTTGACACAAGAAATTTCACTTATTCCAACAAAATTAATTCCCTTGCTTCAAGAAATACGTGTCTTGATCCAAGACAATTTATTTAAATCAAGAAAATTTTCTTGTTTTGAGAAAATTTCTCTCTTGTTCCAAAAAATTAAGTTCTTGACAGAAGTAAATTTTCTTGTCTTGAGAAAATTTTTCTTTTGCTCCAAAAAATTAAATATCTTAATAATAAATTTTCAAAATTAAATAATCAAAAATTAATAAAAATAAGACTATTCAATTGAATTAATTTAATTTTAAAAAGTTACTATTATTTTTGTCTATTTAGATGAAGTCGATGCCCGCCCCCGACCAGCCGCACTCGCTTCGCTCGTGCCGCAAATGTCGGGCGGGCATCGACAACATACTAAGAACATTTAACTGTAACGTTAATTGATTTGTAAGTCAGCGTACTTTCGGCCGAAAATAAAGAAAAATAGTATACACCACACGGGCAGAAAGTTTGAGAGCCCTTGTAGTGTAATATACTAATTTTTGCCCTCCGGGCGGAAAGTGGCAACTTTCGTCCCGCTGCGCTAAACTAAGTTGCCGCTTTCCGCCTTCGTCGGACAAAAAAATAGTATACACTCCTCGGGAAGTAAATAAGAAAGCCTCAGATCACATGTTTGTTGACCTCGGCTTCGCCTCGGCCAACAATTACATGTGATCTGAGACATTTCTTACTTTACTTCCCTAGGTGTGTAATATACTATTTCTTACTACGCCGGTCGAAAGTACGGGGTTCCCGCTGCGATTTGAGGGCAGAAAGCCCCACTTTGATGCCGTGGTTGAGTCGCGCATGCGCTCTACGACGGGGAGCCGAAATAATGAATTCATGCACTGACAACGAGACACGAGGCGGCAGAAAGTCTGAAAGTCGGTAGACGCGCTATCTTTATAACTTATGTTTATAAGCCTAACCTTACTTGTGATTGTTATGAATGTATCTATTTTGTTATGTGTCAATGATTTTAGGTTAAAACTAAGTTAATTATAGATAATAAATATTTATTTTAATGAAATGAGACTTTTTTAATATTTAAATTACATAAAGAAACGAGAAATATTTTTTATTCTGATAGATATTCTCAAATAAATAAATTAATTATTGAACAAATAATTATTTGAAAAAATACACTGATAGAAGGGTTTATTTGTATTAAAAAATATTTGTTAATAATTAACAAATTATTTATTAGAGACCACTTTTTAGTATTAAACAAATATTTCTTAGTATTTAAAATGATTTGTTTGTATTTAATAAATCTGATATTCATTTATTAAATATTAATAAATCTTTTTAAATACTAAGAAATATTTGTTAAGGAGGTATGGGAGTTAAGTCGTAATAATGAGATCAATTTAAAATTTTTAGGATCGATAGAAATATATTTAATACGTGTTGTGTTAAAATTTCAGCGACCTAGGGTTGATAGTTTATTTATAAAACAAGATTCAAAACAGGTCATTTAACATTGTAATGACATACCAAATCTCACACCTACTCTTGTTTTAATAAATTTCATGATGAAAAAATAATGAGAAAGCTTCGAAAAACTCATTGTAAGAAAAAAAAAATTTTCAAAAATTATTGAAAAAATAAAATTAAGTTGAGGGTACTTAGTTATAAAAATAATTGAGTTTGAAAAATCTAAATTTTAAAAAAATAGTCAGCCATAGCAAACGTGGGTTATGTTGACGGCAACGCCGTACGTGGTGGGTCGCGCGGGAAATTTAAAGCTTCAATGAAATAGGTTAATAGAAATATCAAATAGGTTAAGAAAAATATTATAAAATTGTTATTATTTATTATAAAACATAACATAATTAAATAATCAATATTTTAATTCTTTAATATTTTGATATTTTTAATAGCATAACTTGTAAACATAATACACACGTACCCATCAAAAACACGAATAGAGCAGTCAACGCATGCGCAACCGCGATAAAATTTATTGCGTTGCCAAACTTTTTAAAAAATATTTAAAATTAAAAAACTTATTATTTTATTCAAATTAAAAATAAATTATCAATTATTTGATAATAATATAGTTATTTAATGCATAAAAGATTATTCCGGTAAGCTAAATTTCATTAAATCACTAGTAAAAACTTAAGTTTTCTGAAAGTACAGTCTCGAACAAAATTAATCCTTCTTAACAGGCGAGACCATCTTTTTCTCGCTTTGCTCTCACGGAGCTCAACGGAACTATCTCTGTCGCACTTCCAACAGCAGAGCAATTGCAGTTTCGATTGGTTTCACGAAACGAATGAAATTTTTGAAAAAAATGCTTTGTGGTGAAATAGTTTATTAAATTATCTATTATCTCTAAAAACGTTTTTTCAAAATTTCCATTCGTTTCGCTAAGCCGATTGAAACTGCAATCACTGGTCTCGGCTGTTAAGTCACGTACTATAGTATAGCTATATATAATATATATATATTATATATGCATTGTGAGATGAAACTCAGTGAACGGACTGTATGTCCTATACTTCCATAAGGACTAAAAAGTGGTCTCTAATAAATGACTTGTTAAATATTAACAAATATTTTTTACTATAAACAAATCCTTCTATCAGTGTACACAAACAGATTTTTTTCTTAATTTTTTTTTCTATGCATTTTACGATTATTATTTCATTTTTCTGTTTTTTTTTTTTCTCAAAATCAGAGTTAATTTATAATATATTTATAACTTTAAATTTATTAAATTAAATTAAGATCTTTTCTCAAAAGAAAGTAGTAATATGATAGATTATAAATTAATATCTTTATTGACAGGTGTATTTGATGCCTGCCCCCCCCCCTCCCCGACCAGCAAAGCAGCACTCGCTTCGCTCGTGCCGCAAATGTCGGGGGCAGGCGTCAATTTTTTTTCAAAGCAATTTTTTGCGTACTTTCGACCGGATAGCAAGAAAACTAGTATACACTACTCGGTAGGTCTTATTTGGTGACTGAATGGTAGTTACGGACAATCTCTCGGATAGCTTAACTGGTAGAGCCTTTAGCGCGTAACCAAACGATCCGGGTTCGAGTCCTGGTCTGGGCTTTCTGAATTATTTTTTCGGTTACCGAAAAATTCCTACTGAGTAAGGTCCCCCGTCCCTCCTTTATCCTTTATTTCCCCAGCCCCCAAATTTGTCTTTAATGACAAATTTAGCTATCAAGTATGGCTATAAATTTAGCTATAAATTATGGCTTCGCCTCGGGCATCATGGCGCGCAGTGCAGGAATCTCAACTTTCTGACCTTGTAGTGTAATATACTAATTAATTGTTCTATTGTCATGATCAAACAGAGTAAGTTGAATCATTTGTGATTAAAAAACAATGACTCATATATTGTACTGCAAAATATTCATTCGTTACCGCTCTTCTAATATAAGCGAAAAAATAAAGGAACATATTAATAATTACAACAAGAGGGAATATTTATTATCTGAAAGTTTACAACTTCTTGCTTCCATAATTTTAATTTAATTTCGGGCATTTACATTTTAGATTATTTTTATATCCCGCTACATTGGTTTTAATAATTACACATACTTATTTGTGTTATTTTTATTTAAACTTAAACTGTATTTATCGATAAATTTATTTTAATTGATAATTATGATAACTGAGTTTTTAAATTTTTAATCACTGTAATTAAACACGGTATTTAGTTTTATTTTTCAGAAGCTATTTCATTATTTTTATAGTGTTAATATTATTAATATTTGTAATAGTATTTTTAATTATCACTTATCAATACCATTTTTTAGATATTTATTGATTATTAATTATATTATTTAATTAAATATCTTAATTTTTTGTTTATTAAAAAAAATTCAGTTAATAAACATTTTTTTTTTCTTCAAAAAATAATCAATTTTTTTTCGTAAAAATTAGTACCAATATTTACTTTAAGTTGTTTAGATTAATTGTCAATTACAATTTTTTTTTTTTTTTTTTTTTTTTTAACTAAAAAAATAATTTCCAATTTATGTTAATTTATTAAATTTAAATTAACATTTAATTATATTGACTGAATTTTTTTCAAAAATTTTTTCTTACTAGTCTTACAATTTTATTAATGCAATATTAATATTAAAAAAAAATACAAATTTCTCGGATAAATATAAAAAAAAATTCTGAATAATTTTATATTTATATGTGTAATATAATTTAAAATATATTACTAACAAATGTTTTTTTTTTAATATTTGTACAAGTAACTTATTTTTAAAATTTAATATTTCATATTATATATTACTAACAACTACTTATTTATACATTTATAGTTTTATTAATTATCATTAAAAATAATGACAAATAACTATTTTAATAGTTAATAACTCACATAAATTTTTAATGCATATTAATTGCTAATCATAAGTTATAACTTTGATAAACTGATAAGAATTATAACTCAAAACAATAATAAATAGCTTAAAAAACAACCTTTTTTTATGCAACCTTTTTTGAAATTCCTACTTGGCATTGTACATTATTTCATCAATTATTAATTATTATTATAATGTACCATATACTGTATATTTTTTTAATAATGCATTTTCAACTTTTCAACCTAATTATTTTAACTTCTGTGGATATTCAATAAGTTCTTATAATTATCTATACAGACAGAGGCATTTGCATTGCCTTAAAAATACTGCTTTATTTATTTTATAATTTATTATTATTTTTCTCTTCAATCAATCTTTCATTCATTTTTACTGGTCTCATTCATCAAAGATATACTAATTTATTCAAATGTCGGCGTTATGTATCATATTTTAAATTTTTATTATTAATTATTATTAATGGTATATGGTTATTAATTTTTAAGATTGAAAGAAAAATTTAGTTATTATTTAGGAGCTTCCAAATAGAAAAATTTTTCTTACTTTAAATCTTATTTGTGATGATTTTTGTAAATTATGACTCCAAATATGACTTAAAAGTCATTTTTCAAGTTTTATGCTTCAAAATAGTTTAGAAAAAAAAATTTATTTAATTTTTAGGTCGTGTTTGCAAGTATTGAAATATTTTAGTTTTCATTTTGGATTAAATTTTTTTTTTCAAATTTGATCATACTAAATGAAGAAATACGCCTATATTTAAATAAAAAATTAGTGACCCTTGTAAAAATCATCTGATATCATGATGAGGTTCATTATGAATCTCATATTTTGACACAAATATGAGATCCATATAAAAGCCATATTAAGGTAAAAGTCCCAATTATTGGCACTGGCCTAGTTAATTGACCCTTGCAATTTTATTCTAATTAAAAAAATAAAATGTTCTCAAAAAACCAATTATCTTAAAATTTATAATTTAAAAATTATATTTATTAACTTATTAGAGTCGATTTGTTTTAATCAATTAAAATAAAATTGCAAGTGTCAATAATTAGGCCAGTGTCAATAACTGGGTCCTTTACCTTAATATACATTTGATACCCGTAATAAGTAAAATATATTTATGGGAACAGATTTTTTTTTAACTAGATTATAAAATTTTTATTTTTCTTGTTGGAAAAAGAAAATTTCTAGTAATTTGATTATGAAATAATTATGATATTAACATTAATTCATAATAAAGTGATGGTCATAACTGCATAAAATCATATTGATATTGTTAGCCTTTTTAAATCGTGATATAAAATTATTAATTCATAACTATATACAGGAAATAATGCAAATTAATTAAATTAAAAAAATTTTTAGGAGGAATTAAATTATTTTCAAAATAAAAAATAATTATTTTAAGACAAAAAAAACTTTTGTCGGTCAAAAATTTTTTTTAAACTTAGATAGTATTTTTCTAAATATTCTTCTGAGTTAAGAAAATCAAGAAAGAAAGTCAAGTAGTTCAACAGTATAGTGCATGATAAAAATACTGTTTTTTTTTCAATTATTATACCTTTCCTCTGATTAACAGAAAAAATGAAAATTTTACTAATCTACTTAAAAAAATTTGCTTACGTAAGAATTTTACTTATTAAGGGGTTATGTGGGTTTTAGAAGTTCAAAAAAAGGGTATTTTTACTATTTTTTTTTTTTTTTTTTTTTTTTTTTTTGTACATACAATCATATATTTTATTTAAACCATTCAGTATATCAAAGATACATATTTAAACAGTATTTTGTAAAATTTTTGTTTAAAAATTCCGAAAACTTAGCCGTTAAGTACCTCATCTCCCTTAACGTCTCAAAAAAAAAAAAATTAGGAAAACGGTTGACCCTAAAGGCCATCCCTGCAACTTCCCGCTAATTCCGTTAATACCTGGCCGCTTTTTTGAGCTCTTCGAGCTCAAAAGTACAATCTGTGTGTTGTTTTAAGCTCTCCGAGCTCAAAAAGATACCTTTTCTATGCTTTTGAGCTCTTTGAGCTCAAAAGTCTGATAGAAGTTTCATAGAACACTATTTTTTGAATGTTCATACCGCAATAACTTTTGAATGAATGAACCGATTTTTACGCGGTTGGCGGCATTCTACGTAGTTTTTTAAGCCTTATAAATAATTTCTAAGTTTCAATTGGTCAAACTAGAAATTTCGGAGTAACTCTGAAAAAACACTTTTTTCGGTTTTCTTTCGTTCACGATATCTCTCGAACGAATCAATCAATTTTGACCGGATTAGCGGCGATCGACGTGGTTTTTCAAGGTTGAGAGCTGATTAGTTTTTGGAATCGATCGGTTGAGCCGTTTAAAAGTTATCCCAAAAAAACCACTTCAGAAAAAATTTTTTTTCCTACTTTTTTTTAGATTTCTCCAAATTTCTCAAAATCTATCGGTTCGAATCGGTTCAAATTAACAGGAAATCTAAGTTTGGCAAAGCCCTTTCGAATGGCACCAACCGCGATGAAATCGGTTAAACCGTTCAAAAGTTATAAGAGGTTTATATACTTACACACACACACACACACACACACACACACACACACACACATACATATAGACAGTGACACCCTCGCGGGAATAGTCAGGAAAGCTTCCTAGGACCTCAAAACGTCGAGATCTGATGAAAATTCGATTTTCGAAAAACGGGGTAAAACCAATAACTTCCCGATTTTTGAAAATTTTCAATTTTCTTAGCGGGAAGTTAAAAAATGCTCTTGCCGTGGACATCATAACTCATTATTGGTTCATCGAAAATAAAAGAACTAAACATATTTCGTTAGAACATAGATAAATCTCGTTATTGGACAAAGGATTTTTTTTTTTTACTACAACTAATTTTTTCGAGCAAATACATGGCGAAAATTTGACCAAAAAAAATGTATTTTTTTGTTCAAAGTCTGTCAAAAATTCAAATTTTAATTTTTTTTTATTCTCCTTCGTCCAATAACGAGATCCATCTATGTACTAACGACATATGTTTGGATCTTGGATTTTAGATGAACCAATAATGAGTAATACAACGGCTGAGTTTTCGGAATTTTTAAATAAAAATTTCACACAATACTGTTTCAATATGTATCTTTGATATGTTGAATTGTTTAAATAAAATATATGATCAGCCTAGGGTCACAAATGACTAGTGAATCTATTATAATTAAATATACAATCGGTCACTGAAAACAACTCTGATAAAATATATGATTGTATATACTAAAAAAAAAAAAAAAAATAGTGAAATTACCCTTTTTTTGAACCTCTGAAACCCACCTAACCCCTTAAGAAGATTTAATTCTACCTAAAAAAAATGAAAATTAATTTCGCATATATTTAATGATTTTATAACAAATTAATTATGGCAAAAAAAAATTGACATTTAAAAATTTTTAAAAATTAAAAATGCAATTTTTTAAAAATAATTTTATGGAACAAATTTTCTATACTAAAAAAAAATAGTAAAAATACCCTTTTTTTGAACCTCTGAAACCCACCTAACCCCTTAAGGGTTTCAAATGAATAATATGGATATCAGATGATTTTTACACGGGGAACACGACGTTAATTAAATTTTAATTTTAAAATTGAAAGTGAGTTTAAATATTGGTTTAAAAATTTTTTTTATTTCATCATTTGCACTGTCATTTTAGCTTTAAAGAGGCGGGGTTTTATTATGAAAAATTTTTTACAGCCTTCCAAAAAATTTAACCGAATTTTAATCATAAAAATTAACAATTAATACCGACTAGAAAAAATTTTAATTCACCGAAAAATATACATTAATTTTAAGAAAATACTCGGTAATTTTTTTATTTGGATAATATTAACCAGAAGATGCCAGATAATAATAAAGATTGATAAATAATAATTGTAAAAATTTATATGAAAAAAGTCAAATCATGATAACTAATTATAATTATTAATCTTACTTCAATAAATTATAACTAATAATTACAAACTAATTGGTTATCATTTTATAGTCATGATATAATAAAATATATGAAGATAAATGTCTTATGTTATGTGTATAAATAATAAATCAAAATAATGACTGAAAGCGTTTTTATATTTACTGAATAAATAAAAAATAAATAAAGTATATCGAAATGCACTTTTTATTTTAAGAAAACAAGTCAAAAAAAAATAAAAAATGGTTTGATGGAAGTATTTATGTGTAATAAATATTTTAATTTTTTTTTTATTACTAAAAGATAAACTGTAAATTTAATTATTAAATAATATATCTCTGGTTTTTATATTAATAATTAATAATAATATTATTTTTTTGTAACAATAATAGTAATATGATATTTGAGTTTAAATATATGTAATATAATGTAATTAATCGAGTTAATAGGAAGAGGAAGGTACTTGTAAACATTCGACTGTTACGTTATCGGCTCAATAGAATAATTGAACGCCTCCGCAACTAAAATAAAAAGATAAAATAATATAAATTTATCGTAATAATTATCAATCATCAGTACATTGAAGCTTACGTGATGAAATATTATTCAATTATATATTTAATTGATAATAAATATTTGTCTGTTTATATTAACTGGTGTTTTTATTTTTTTTTAAATATTGTGTTACTGTCAGATCAAATGGATTTAATTTATTTATTTATTTCAGATAATTAATTGTCATTTTATGTTGTTGCATGATGAATGTGAATAAATATATTGATTTTAAAATTAAAAATAAATAATTGAAGAAACTAAAATTGAAAAATTTTATAAAAATTTTGAGTCAACTTCAATTTATGATATTTTTTAATGTGAAGTTATAAATTTCAAGTGAAAAATTTCATTCCGATTCAGTGTTAAGATAAGACTAATATAAATTTTTTTTATAATAAAAAATTGGCAACTACAAGATCTTATAAATGTTAGAAATTTATTAAGAAAACGACTTTTTGATTGTCGGAATAAAATACCCCCTTGATTGTAAATAATTATCTTGAGTTAATAAAAAAAAAAAAAAAAAAATTAATATTAATTACCTAAAATGACATGAGTGAATGCTATCCTGGATCAGCTGGTGAAGATCATTTTTTGCTTTTCTTAGTTGGATTTTTTTGCGGGGTTGATGGTCTTCCTGTTTGAATTCCAGGCATGCCACCGTATTGATACTTGGCTTTTTTCTCGGACGGTTTTAAAATCTATTAAATTAAAATAATAATAATAATAATAATAATAATAATAATAATAATAATAATAATAATAATAATAGCTAGCAACCTGCAGTCACTTCGTGACTGCCGAGAATTATGAATAATGAATAAAAGAAGTTTGACTTGATGATTTTTTAATATTTTTAATCACACTATAGATATTTTGAGTACTTTTAAGATAAATTAAAAAAATAGCAAAATTGCTGTGACAAAAAAAATTATTAATAATTTAATGGACAAATATGACGGAATAAAATTATAGAACTAAAAGAACTAGTCAAAACTCCTCTAAAAACTTAACATAAAAAATTGACTATTACCAAGAAATATAAAAAATCGCGAAGTGCCACAAATTCACTTCAGGACCTTTTTGAAGATACCAAAGTTAAGGTAGTACCTCCACGAAAAACGTATTTCAAGAAACTTATGGAATTTTTTTTATCGAAAGAAAAATATATTAATAATTCACCACCAAAATTTCAGATCAATTCACCGCACCTTTTTTGAGTAATTAATTTTCGAAATTGCATCTTTTACACGTAGAGGTATAGAGAGATAGTAAAGATAGTATGAAATCTTCCGTACCACTCCAGTGATGCAAATAGATTTCACACTAACTTTACCATCTCTCTATACCTTTATGTGTAAAAGATGCAATTTCTAAAATTAATTACTCAAAAACGATGCGGTGAATTGATCTGAAATTTTGGTGGTGAATTATTAATATATTTATCTTTCGATAAAAAAAATTCCATAAGTTTTTTGAAATATGCTTTTCGTGGAGGTACTACCTTAACTATAAAAATCTGTTTTAAATAAAGTTATGTCCGTCATAGAATCATTCTTACATTCTTAATTACATGGATTAATACTTGACATATAACAACGTACAAAATACAATAAATAAATAAACAAATTTTATTAAGCGCGAAATTTAAATCTATTTATAACTACACTAAAAACTTAGTAAATTAACTATCGCTGAAAACTATATGAAACTTTGAAAAGATACAAATTCAAATCAATAACTTTCTAATTATCTATATTATTAAGAGAATAAGCAAAATTTTGTGGCCAGTGTATTTATATGATAAAATGGGTTTTTATGCTTAAATTTGGTATCGTTGGAAAAGTTTTGACCTAGATTTGTGCATTTTTATGGTTTCATATCATTCTCACCAATAGTCAATTTATGATGATAAGTATTTAGACTGTATTCGAAAATGCTCTCTCTCTAGATACATAATCAAAAAAATGACCCTGTATCTTGTGAACTATTGACATTTTTAAAGATATAAGCTCATTCCGATGTTACACTCATCAAGACCTTTCATTTGAGTACCCACATCAATTTTTCATCTATTTATATATATATATATATATATATATATATATATATATATATATATATATATATATATATATATCAAAATGCATGTGGGTACACAAATGAAAGCTCTTGATGAGTGTAACATCGAGATGAGCTTATATCTTTAAAAATGTCAATAGTTAAGAAAGTACAATTCAATTTAACATAATTAAGAAACTACCCTATATCTTGTGAACTATTGATATTTTTAACGATATAAGCTCATTCCGATGCTACAATCATCAAGACCTTTCATTGAAGTACCCACATCAATTTTTCATATATTTATATATATATATATATATATATATATATATATATATATATATATATATATATATATATATTTATATATATATATATATATATGAAAAATATATCAAAATGCATGTGGGTACTCAAATGAAAGCTCTTGATGAGTGTAACGTCGGGATGAGCTTATATCTTTAAAAATGTCAATTATTAAAAAAGTAAAGTGCAATTTAACAGAAGTTATTATTTAATAAAGCAAAATTTTATTTATTTATAGTTCACAAGTCACGGCAGTCACATTGTGACTGCAAGATTGCTAGTAATAAATTATAGTGATAATAATAATTATAATATTTATAATAATAATAATAATAATAATAACAAACCTGAAAACTGCACATAAGATTTTCGTCAACACTCATCATACCACCAGCATTATCAAATTCACCGCAGTAATTAGGGGCGGAGAATAGCGTGACAAGCTGACGTTTTGCGAAAAACTCGTAACCATCCTCTACAACTTGATGCGCACGGCATATTAGATCCATATCATGACGATTCAAGAACTTAGACACTACGTCAGGGCCAAAGGTGAAAGAAACACCACGGTCATTTTCACCCCAACCCTAAAAGTAAAAAAGAATGTATCTTATCTTATACTGTATATTCTATCTAATTTTTTATTTATTTATATGAAGCATTTATAACACCAATTATGATAATAATGAAAGGAGAACAAAAAATACAGTACCTGAACGTCTTTGTCGGGGTCTGACCACAACAAATCGCAGAGCAATCCAGTGTCTGGTACGTCTGTCGGTCGCATGATTCTCCTAATTTGTTCCATTCCCTGTTCAAAAAAAAATTATTAATGGTCATAATAAAATTATTACAATGGATATGCTTCTAACATCAATAATACTGATACTAATTTATTACAATTGGTGATGCAATTTTTTTTTTATCAGTAAAGTAATAGTTGATTAAATTACTCAAAATAGTAGAGGTCGAAAATTTAAAAATAACATTATGATACTCCATATATTAAATTACTAAAATAAACTGCGTAAAATTAGATTTGTACATGAAATACTGTATTTTAATATGTTTCGCACATCATCTATTAAACGTGCTTAATATATTAAATTATGTAATTTTAATTTGTTGTTTATACTTTGAATTTATTTTAATGCGTAATTTATTTCATAAGGAAGTATTTACTCCAGTCACTTGTTATATTTATACATTTAAAAAATGTTCTTTTTTTTTTTTCAAAATCAACAAAAAATTTAACTAAAATATCAGTACAATATTATTTACAAAAATTTTTTTTATATCCTTTTTATTATTGATCAAATTTATTCAACTCAATTTTTGGGGTGAACTTCCCTTATTAATTAATGATATTATCATACATGTAATTACATTACATACATGAATTTAAAAAAAAAAACCACTATGATTTATGAAAGTCATTTTGACCTAGTATTCTAATTATAGTTTGATCAATTAACTTTTATAAAAATTTAAATTTCGGTTCCATATGTCTATATTGTAGAAAAAAAAAAAAATTTGAATAATAAATAAAATATTAATAATAAATTAAAAGGCTTTTCTATGTTTCTAAGAAATCAAGGGACAGTAAATTTTTTAATTAATTCTTGAAATTAATTTCTATTAATACAATTCTTACTGAGTTCATTTAATTGCTGAATTAAATTGTTTTATTAATTATTTCATAAAAACACGAACGAATTGCATCAATCGAGAAAAATTAACATGAGTGTTCAAGACATACACTTTTCGTAATTTTGATTTATCATAAATTTCGTATTAACTTATAATTTTAAAACTTTCTTTTGTGAATTCAATATAAAATTATTCTAATTAACTGATAAAAATTAAAAGTTAAGAAATGAAATGGTCAGTCAAATTTCATAAAGTCTTTTTATATTTAAAATGCAAATTGCTGGTTATATGAAAATTTCATTGCAAATAAAACTAATGAGGGAAAATAATTGAAGAACTTTTTAGGTAAAAATAAATGAAATTTTAAATATTAATTTAAAACACTAATATGTAAGTAAAATTTTGAATCAATGAAGAAAAATTTTATTGATAAATATGATGGTATGGAAAAAAATTCATAAAATTTCAAAAACAAGAAAATTATTTTGACTTAACAAAACTTTATTTAAACGAAGAGAATTTCCATTATCTTGAATATTTTCTTAAGTCAAGAAAATTAGTCCTCTAACGAAGAATATTTTATTTATATAAGAAAATTATAATGATTTAATGGTAAATTCATTTTGACTTTATATTTATTTCAATATCTTAAATTTAAATAAAATTAGTAATAAATCAAAACTTTTTGCACGGAAAAGTAGAAAAACCGAAAATCTTTTTGATAAAAAACATCGATACTGCATTTCTTATAACTTTTAGACCTTAATTTCAAGTAATTTTTCTTAAAAATATTTATATTCAAGTATTTTCTATCCATAAATTAAATTTTTTATCAGTTTGGCGCTCAAACTTTTTTTTAATAAGAAAAAAATCTTAAAATTGTCAGTTCGTATTCCACAAAATTTGACAAATTGACTTTCTTTGAAAAATATAATAATAACAACAATGTTTGCAAGTCATATTAAAAATTTAAAGGTCAAATAGTTGAATAACTATTTTTAAATAAACATTTTCATCCGTCGAATCCCGTTATATTGATATCCATAAACAAATTTTTTTTAAGTATTGAAATGAACTTTAAAAATTTTCAATGCACTATCGATTGATATCACCTGAACAATGACCTTTTATTTGTTAAATTTCCCACAAAAAAAAAAGAAAAAAAGGATGAAATAATCTTTAGATAAAAATGTACTATACGTAATGTCAATGCCACGATCGATTGATTTTCTTGATAAAAAAAAAGTTTTTTTTATAATAATAATAATAAATAAAACAATAACAACAGTAACTATCTAAGCCAGTGCAGAATAAAAAACCGTAACGGGTATCTTATTTATTTATTCAATGACATAAAAATAGTCTAGTCGACAACGACAATATAAATAAGTTTGTATTAGTACATGCTTCCTCATATCAATGCGTGAATAAAATAACAATAAAAAATATGTAATGTTTACCTGAAGATCAGGGCTGAGTCCGCCGTGACAACAGAAAATTTTTTCATCGATGATAGCAGCGATAGGTAGACAATTGAAACAATCCGTGAATGTTTTCCACAGTTTGATATTATACCTACGTTTGCATTCATCATAGAAGCCATATATCCTATTTATACTAGCACATTCGTGATTACCGCGTAGTAAAAAAAAATTTTCAGGATACTTTATTTTGTATGCTAGTAACAAACATATTGTTTCGAGTGATTGTTTACCTCTGTCGACATAATCACCCAAAAATAGATAATTTGATTCGGGCGGAAAACCCCCGTATTCAAACAGGCGCAATAAATCTGTGTACTGTCCATGTATATCACCACATATTTTTAGTGGTGCTTCTAATTCCAATAGGATCGGCTGTTGTAAAAATATCTCACGGCTTTTTAGACATAGACCACGTACTTCAGCCTCCGTCATAATAACTGACTTTCCTGGGCGACATGCTCGAACTGCGTCAAAAATATTCATTATTTTTTTTATATTTAATTATAATTATTACTTCATTTTATAATAACGATTATAATTGTTTAATAGAAGTAAACTATGATTTCAAGCTCTTTAAGTCTGCAAGGTATTTACGTTATTAACATCAGGGTCACGTTTATTTACATTAGTTTGTTTATCAATTGTGATACGATTGTTGATAAATTCTATACACTGTAAATTGTTTTTATTTATATGTCTTATAATTACTTGCAATGCAAAAAAAAACATTTCTTGCTTCAAGGAAAATATTCTCTTGATAATTTGACTTGTTGCAAGACATTCGATTTTCTCTTACACTAAGAGAAAAAAAATTACAGTTCAGATAATTTCTTAGCTCAAGAGTTTTTGGAAATGAACCATTTATATTTATTAATTTTTTGACAAAAAAATATTAATATCTGCCTGAGTTGTGAAATATTTGCTTCTATTATGATAAGTAAATAAACAGTTTTACTTGAATTAAGTAAAATATATTTTTAATAATTGAGAATATGTATTTTTGGATCAAGAAAATTTTCTTAATACTATTTTTTTTTTCAGTGTAATTTTTTAGAAAAAAAAAGTCTAGGATAAAGAAAAAAAAATTCTTTATTAAAAAAGGCCATTCGGCAGTCGAAATGGAAGTAGATTTCATAATGAATAAAAAAAAATTACTAGGGTTGTATACAAAAATAAAAAAAAAAAAACGAGTGCAACAGTAAATTTAATAGGTAAACAACGTTCAATAAAGGAAGAAAAAAAATTATTGTACTTTAGTACTTTTAAGTCAGTTTTGTATAGACAAAACGACTACAAGAGTAAAATTTCTTAAAAATGATCAGAAGATGGATATTTTCTGCTTTGGAAAAACATGTAAGCATATAAATTGAAGCTTAATTTCTCAGTTCGAAGATGCATTTTATAGAAATCGAATATCTCGACGCGTTCAAAAGTTATATGAAGGAAAAGTAGTGAAAGTATGGAATTTTTAAATTTTTAAAATTTTTAAATGCTGTAATTTCTAAACTTATTGACCGATTAAGCTCATATTTGAACTTGACCTTCGTAATAGTCTATAGAATAAGTTGAGTATATGGACACTGTTATGCATTAATGTGTTAAGTGCTATGGAAATCTATGTACTTAATACACTATTGCATAACAGAGTATATATGAGGAGCTGATTTTCAAAAGGGTATCTTTTCATATTTTAAAATACCAGTTTTCTGAACTTTTAAATATTAATTACTTCGAGAATTATGAACATTTATAAATGAAAATCGAATTGCAGCTTCACAACCGATAGAACTTTATAGCTAAATTAAAAAAAGTTCAATACAAATATTTATAATTGAAGATAACTAGTTTTTTGTCTCGATTAATCAAAAATCAAAAGATACCCTTTTGAAACTCAGCTCCTCATATATACATAAACTTTTAAACCATATGTAGTTTCTGACTCAGCTCGTCGAGTTAGGTCAAAATAAAGCAAAATTTATGAAAAATTACGTCATGAGGACAAATACAATAGTTAGATTTTTATGAAATCTACTAAAAATATAATCAATAGTTCACCCAAAAATTTTTTTCCTGTAATATTCATTCAAGATATCACACTGAAAAAAAAAATACTTTCATGGAGAAAATTTTCTTGATCCAAGGGCATATTTAGATTTAAAGAATTAGTCGAATTGATCAAAGTAAATTGTATTAAAGTTTCAAGTTACATTATTTGTACACTGAATAAAAATTAAATTGAGTCAAAAAAAAATTCAGACAAATTAATCCAATAAATAAATGGAATTATAGTCGGAAACAGATCCGAAATAAGCTTTAAGTCATACTTTACTTTTATCAACTAATAATATCTATTATATACTTGTAATAATTTTTAATCTATTATCGTTATTCAAATTTTTTATTGATAATTGTTGATCACCAAGGAAATAAATAGAATGCCCAATATAAATTGATTCGTTATTTATAGTAACGACCGTGAACAAATCAGCCATGCAGTTTAATATTTCCACGTTAGATTATTGGAAAAAAATATAAACTGCATACTTGACATTATATATATATATATATATATATACAATATGTATGTATAAAAGTTTATATTTTGTATTGCAGTCATTTAATCCTTTGAAGCATCAACTCTAGTTATTTTTATAAGATTTTTTTCTTCCCCCTTTCCTGTTGGTTTTTTCTAACACTTCTATTAATAAATCTATCTAAAGAGATTTTTAATTGCACTTTTCCGAACATTGTGCTCTTGAAGACAATCAATTACAATAAATTTGTTTTCTAGTTAGTTTTGACGAATTTAAATAAAATAACAATTAGTTTAATTTAATGTACTTTATTCGGTGGCTTTGACCTACATTATAACTGGGTTAATCTGTACGTGCGATTAATAATTTAATTAAGAAACGTATGTTGAAAAAAAACGTGACCATAAACGCTTTATGGTTTTTCTTTTTCAGTCACGAATTTTTAAAGATCGAAGAATTTATGTTTTAAATGCTTCAAAGTATTAAAAATTTTTGGAGGTTTACATTAGCACTACGTTTATAGAGGCTTTGATGTAGTTATATACTTGGTAGCTTTAATTACTTTGTACCGCAAAGTTAGGGGTCATTTAAGCTATAGGTGATTTAATTGCCAAAATACCGCATTTGTAATTTTAACAGTAATAAGCTTTTAATTTTTATTTTCTTACTGTTTTATTACATTTATTGTTTCATATATTATGATGATGTTTCCATGAAAAAATGTTTATCGAAAATATTTAAAAATAATTTATGAAAAATTTATTTTTAATAGAGCTAAATTTTGGCTTATTATCGTATATATTTTAAGTATAACTATAATATATTAGAAATATATCTAAAAATAATTTATTTTAAACCATAATATTTTCATACATTTATTTATTTTTTTTATGTCTAAGGTATATTGTTTATATTTCAATATATATTTTTGATAAAATTTTTTTCATGAGTAGGCCAATAGTAGAAAAAATATCAAAATATTTTTTTTAAAAATGATTTATGAAGCTTCTGTTAACTTTGTTAAAGTTTAATTAAAATTTGAACTTTAATTAATTATAAAAATAAATTAGGGGCGCGCAGTAGCCCTATCGGATCCGGCTCTTGCTTACCAAAGCATTGGATCGGGTTCGAGTCCGGCGTACACCAATGAATATTTTCAATATTTAAGTGTATTATTCTGCTCAGCCCAAAAAATAAAAACGAGTTCCAATCTCAAAAGTTTACCCCCTACCGTAGTCGCTCATGACCTTAGTAGTTTATGCGACTTTAAATAAATAAAAAAAAAAAAAAAAAAAATTATTTAAAATAATAAAAATTTTAAAGTTCGATAAAATTTTTTTTCAAGTAAATTAAAAAAAAAATTTAAACTTAATAAATTGATATATCAATATTGCAAACAATTTTATAAATTTTTCAATTTTTTTTTTGCAATATAAATTTATTGGTTTATAATTTTTATTAGTCAATTTCGACCAAATAAATTTTAAAAATTATAATTTTTTCTAAATTAACAAAAATTTTATATAAAGTCATTATTTTCACTTTAGATTCTTTATTATATCTATTTGTTGGCACTGAAACAAAACAGCAAGAAAAGATATTTTTCAAGTAATTTTATAGCTTGTTAAAATTTTAATGCAAGATATTGTAACAATTGTGATGTAAGAAATACCTTTCCAAGCAATTTAGAGTTGCGCTTAATTCAATTATTTAATTTTTTTAACTATTGTCACTGATTGTTTAATGACAACGCGCTGATAAAATTGAATAATTATGAATCATTGTTATTGATATTAAATGAGAAACAATTAAAATATTTAGTTAGTTTGGTTCAACAAATTGATCAATAATTCTCACAGAACTTCTTCACATAACTTAGACTTGATTATCAATAGAATGAAACTATTAATTAGTCAGTAGGTTAATTAATTAATGAAATAAAGTTAATTATCACATTAACAAGTTCTAATTTGAATAAAAATTATGTAGTGCAACTCAGCAGATAAATTATTTATGTTTATATTGTTGTTCAATTAGACTTTTAATTAAAATATTTCATACTCGAACGCTACATGCTTACCAACTCTTAACTTAAATTTTAAATTACTTTACTGCAATATTAAATATTAAAATTCAAATACAGGGAGCATACATTAATGCACATATACATATATATATTTTGTGTTGATAAATATGTTGATGTATATGCATACAAAGCTACAAGGGAGCAATTAATTAATTACTTTATACTTGTGTATTATATATTGTTTGGGTTTATGTTTACTTTGTTTGTTAATTAATTAAATAATTTTAGTTTTTTTGTTACTTTGTTGAATTATCATACCCGAAAAATCCGACAAGAATATATCAGTAAGTCTGCCTTTCTTCGGTTGAACAACTTGTTGTTCATTTGGTGTTTTAAATACTTTACCCAGTAATATTATTTATTCCATATAAAGAAAGAAGCATGGGAAAGAAAATTAGGTATAAACAGAAAAAATATAGTTTTTTTCGTTTTTAAGATAAAAAAAAAAAATATAAGAAAAATTGGTTTAGCTGTCTTAATGATTTTCATGATCTTGTATTTTTTTAATGAAAAAGCACAATATATATTTATGTTAATATATTTATATATTTACGTTAGGGTGGCTCAAACGAATATATAATTGTTAGTAATTTTAGATAGAAATTTTTTGTTGTAGGAGATTTGAAAAATAGATATTTAAAGTAAAAAAAGTCTATTAAATTTTTTGTGATGATTTTAGCAGATCTGAGAATTTTTTTTAATTAATTGAAGGTATTAATCATTAAAAAAATTTTTTTTTAATTACTTTCATAAACTAATCAAGTTTCTTACACTGAAAATAAGAAATTTAAATCAAGAGAATAATTCTTGAAGTAAGAAAAAATCTTGAAGATTTTTATTGTCTTGTATCAAGTAAAATTTATTTAAATCAAGAAAAATTTCTTAGTTTAAAAATTTTTCAACTTAAATCAAGACGTTTTTAAAATTATTTTCTTGATTCGTTACTTTTTTTTTGCGTAAAAATTGACAATTCCTTCTAAAATTGAAAAACAGACTGCTCACTTTACATCAATACTTTTAATTATTTTATAAAAAATAATTTTAACACTATATTTTATTGTATTATTTGCAACAAACAAAAAATTTATAAATCTAAAGAAATTATAATAAATTTTTGAAATATTTCTTCTAAAATGATGTAAAATTGAAAATGTTTTACTTCTTCTGCACAGAAAGAAAAATTTCTTGACTGGAGAGCAAAATTCTTGGAAGTAAAAATTTTTCTTGAAATTCTATTCTTGGTGGAAGTAAATTTTTCTTAATTCAAATTATCATAAATACTTGATACAATAAATTTTTATATTTGATCAAGATTTTTAGATACTTTAGGGAAGCAGCGCCACTTACTTCAGCTGAGAAAAAAATTTTCTCACCTTGAGAAAATTTTTCTCTTGAATATTTGATACCCATTTTATATTATTTTAACGTGCAATCATACATATTGAATGAAAAAAAATGATGAAATATTATTTGATCTTCCCATTTGACATATTAATCAATAAAAATATTAATGGAAATTTACTTCTATCTTTATATTTAATTTTTTAGAGCAAGAGAGAAATTTTCTCAAGACAAGAAAATTTACTTCTATCAAGAACTAAATTTTTTGGAGCAAGAAACTGAATTTTCTCAAAACAACAAGATTTTTTTGACTTGAATAAATTTTCTTGGATCAAGGTACGTATTTCTTAAAGCAAGAGATTTAATTTTGTTGGAATAAGTGAAATTTTTTTTTCGCTCAAGAAAATAATTAGGAAGAAAAATATTTTCTTGGCTCAAGTGAATCTTTTTTTCTGTGTGTAACATTAGTATTAATTTATAATAAAATATTTATAAAATATTCTAATTTTTTTAAATCATTTCAAAAACTCAAAAAATCATCAAACGTCCGCTGTTTTTATTATCAAAAAAATTCTCAGATTTTACCAACTGCAGGAATGAAACTTAAATTAGCCGACATTTGAAAATTTTGATAATTTATTTTATTGAAAAATAATTTTTAAAAAATTAAAACAAAAATTTTCACATGTAGAAAATTTTAAAAATTATCCGCGGAATTTTTTAAAAATAGTTCTTTAATTTTAATTTATAATTTAAAAAAATAATCAAAAATTTTTTAGTGTCGGCTAATTTAATTTTCATACTCCAGGATCGTTTTTTCACAAATATCAAAATTCGTCACTTTTAATACTTTTTTCAACACAAAAATGATCAAGTCTAGATTTATAATTTTCAGTGTAACAGATTATCAAATTTCTCAAAATTTTGTCAAAAAAATTAACAACTTGTTTTTTAAAAAAATAATCAAACCGCTGAAACTTGTAAAATTATTAAAACAATAAAAAACTTTTGTTACCACCCACTTTCTTGCATGTACGCATAAGCACGTAAATACACATAAATATATATAATAAATTTATAAAACAGTCGAGATGTCAATGACCAAGATGACAAAAGTGATAAATAGACACACATATATTTTAATAATAAATTGCCATTTATGAACAATTGAATAACTATTACAATTTGATATTTATTTATTATTATTACTAACAATCCAATTGACATAATAAACATCAATTGGTTAAAAATAATCTGATTTAATAGATTAAAGGGCAAAGATAGATTGACAGTAATTAATTAAAAAGTAACAATATTAACAACAATAATGGTAATGATAATAATAATAATAAGAATAAAATATAAGATACTGAGAAAAAAAAATAGATTATATTATCCGCGATCGCAGCTTCGATGTGTTGTTATTTAGTGGTTAATTACTCGAGGATTAAATGACTTTTTAGGCGATATTGTTGATTGAGTTGGTGAAATTGACATGGCTGTTACGATAAATAATTTTTATTTTAAATAAAACTTACCGTCAAGTAATCTCTGAATTAAATTGTCGATATTCAAGTCGACATCCGCCATTTTTTCACACTTCACACTAACCGTGTACTGACGATCCACTGGGTCAATGTTTGTAGACCATGAGAGCTAAGATGCGCGCGACGACCCACGACTTTTACACTAATTATTATTTTTTCGATGTATAGGATGTGTACGCGATAGATATAAAACATCTATAGTGTGTAGAACATTTTGAATTCCCTGATAGCCAGCGCTTTCTCAGTAAGTGTTGACTTCCAGCAGTTACGGTTAATTTATACATCAAGTTGGCGGTAATTCTTCACTCAACAATCCCTGATAGCCAAGTCGGTCGCAACTTTCCGTCGATTTACTGCCGCAACTTGTCACCAAGTTGACGGCAAGTCTTGGAAATGAACTCGGTTGTTCACCAAGTTGTCGGCAAAAATTGCTTTCGAAACTCTTTCGCACCAAGTTGACGACAAGTTTCTCAAGAAATTTGGCGACATATTGCGGCAGTAGATTGGTCTTATTTTTCCCAGAAACTTGTAGCCAACTTGACGCCAACAGTTACAAATTTGGAAGTTGACCGCAAGTTGTCGCTAAGTTGGTGGCAACTATCTGACACCAACTTGGTTGGTCTGAAACTGTGGCTATCAGGGAACAGTTGTAAGCAAATTGACGGAAATCTACGGCCGCAACTTGAATACAAGTTAACAATCAAACTTGTAGTTAAATCAACAGACTCGATACCCTGATAGCCACAGTTTCAGACCAACCAAGTTGGTGTCAGATAGTTGCCACCAACTTAGCGACAACTTGCGGTCAACTTCCGAATTTGTAACTGTTGGCGCCAAGTTGGCTACAAGTTTCTGAGAAAAAAGAGACCAATCTACTGCCGCAATATGTCGCCAAATTTCTTGAGAAACTTATCGTCAACTTGGTGTGAAAAAGTTTCAGAGCAACTTTTGCCGACAACTTGGTGAACAAGTTGACACCAACCGAGTTACTTTCCAAGAGTTGCCGCCAAGTTGGTGACAAGTTGCGGCAGTAGATTGACAGAAAGTTGCGGCCAACTTGGCTATCAGGGTAGAGTCTGGCGCCAAGTTCCGTTCTCAAGCCAGACTACCGAGTGTGTATATACCCTGATAGCCAAGTTGGTCGCAACTTTCCGTCGATTTACTGCCGCAACTTGTCACCAAGTTGACGGCAAGTCTTGAAAATGAACTCGGTTGTTCACCAAGTTGACACCAAGTTGTCGGCAAAAATTGCTTTCGAAACTCTTTCGCACCAAGTTGACGACAAGTTTCTCAAGAAATTTGGCGACATATTGCGGCAGTAGATTGGTCTTGTTTTTCTCAGAAACTTGTAGCCAACTTGACACCAACAGTTACAAATTCGGAAGTTGACCGCAAGTTGTCGCTAAATTGGTGGCAACTATCTGACACCAACTTGGTTGGTCTGAAACTGTGGCTATCAGGGATAAGTTATAGGTAACTAATAGGTAATCGCTCGCTTTGCCAACTCTTTCCGTCAAGTTTGCTTTAAATTGCAGACGTAGATTGACAGTAAGTTATAGGTGAGGTGTCTATCAGGGTTGTGTATTCTTATGTCGACAGATGGTAATGACGTTTTTTCAGTCATTTGACAATTTTATTATTTTACGCGGCAAATTCAAATTTTAATAATATACAAATTTTATGAAAATTAATTTAGCATATATTTAATAATTTTTAAAATTTTATAGCAAATAAATTATGGCAAAAAAAATTTTTTTTTAAAATTGACATGTAGAAATTTTAAAAAATAAAAAATGCAATTTTTTAAAAATAATTTTTTTGATAAATAAAATTAAAAGATTAATAAGTGACTGCTAACTTTAATATCATACAAATTTTTTATAAATTAATTAATTAATTTTATAAAAATTAATTTAGTAAAAAGGTAGCATTTAAAAGTATTAAAGTTAAACATTAGTTTTGATATTTGTTCATATCAGGACGTATACGGTTATATTGGAAAATTATATATGTATGCTTATATACGAAAAAAAGAAATAAAAAAGAGAAGAATTACATTATAAATAGTAATGTGTCGCTTAAAATTTTAAACTAAAAAAATTGCAGTTCGAAATAACATTTTTAAAATTAAAACTTTAAATGTTAATTTTCACAGCTTTAAATGTAATATTTATATTTTACAATATAATTCTTACAAAATCTGTAAAGATTACAATCTGAAATCGCAGTTTTTCCAGTTTTTTATATGAAGCGCTACGTCCCGTGAAAAAATTTTCTGATCAGACTATATCAGGCCTGATATGGAAATTGGCCATATCAGACTATGTATGCCTTGATATAAGTATATCAGACTATGTACCCGCCCGGGTAAAAAAAATTATATATCATTATATTACATAATTATAAATGAAAAATGGCCCTATATAATTATGTATAATAAGGTATAATTATATATAATTATTTCCATAGGAAATAAAAAAATCGGCGTGAGTGGGAATCGAACCGTGGACCTACCGCTTGAAAGACTAATCCACTACCCGTTTACCTAAGAGATTTATTTGGAGAACAGAGTTTATTGTAACTACAAGTAATGCAAATCGTATACGTGATCGATTCGTAGTGAACAAAATTTTTTATCTAATTTATTAATTATTAACTGTCAATATTTATATATAATAATGGTATCTATATGTAGATTTATAAAATTATCTATGAATACATGAAATTGCAAAAATGATTCTACGATATATTGTTAAGGTACTTCGTTGTTTTAGAATTTATAATTTCTTTGAAATTAAAAAAATAATCGAGGTAAAATCAAAATTGAAAGCTTAAATTTTGATGGAATTATTGGTTTAGTATATGGAACTATATATTTCTGGAGGGCCTGGCTAACAATTTTTGAACTTGACAAAACTAATTATTTTTGTGAAATTAAATTTTTTTTTTAAGTTCCTATTATTTCATCCGAAAAATACTATATATTAAAAGATTGTTAATCATTGGAGTAACAGACTCTTAGATAGAAAAAGAGAATGTTTTATGGTAATCACAAAATACCCACTGGAGTAAAAAAAATTATATAGAATTCTATATGATTCATATATAACTGTATATGAATTATATATACATCTATATAATTATAAATGAATTACATATGCTTCTATATAATTAGATATGAATCATATATAATGATATATAGATTTTTTCACTCGGGTATGCCTTTATATGAGTACATAAGACTACTTATGTGCTGGTAAGGGTATGAGTATATCGGACTATATGAATCCATATCAAGTTATATCAACCCTGATCAGGGATTTTTTTTTCAAATTTATCAAAGTATACATAACTTTATAAGGTTATATCAGGGCATATCAGGACCTATTAAAAAATAATGTAAAATTAGATATGAGCGTATCAATCTATATCAAGTCTGATATATACATATCAAATTGATAAGGCTTGATCAGGCCTGATATGGCCAATTTTCATATCAGGCCATATCAGGACATATAAAAAATTAAATATGGACGTATCAGATCATATCAGGCCAGATATGAACATATCAAAAAATTTTATATGGCCTTATCAGCTCATATCAAGCCTGATCAGAATATTTTTTTACGGGGTTACATTATATAATGTAATTTTTCCCTTTTTCTTTTTTTCGTGTATCATGTATAGAAATATCAGAAATTTTTTATATGGCTATATGTGATGAGAATACCTACTGTTACTCAAAATCAAAGATACACGAAAAAAAAATTACCTGTGAAAATTACACAAGTGGTGATATAAAAATTATACACTTAAATAATATCATATTCATAAATAAAAACTATTAAATTTACAGGTATAAATATGTACAAATTACATAATTAAATAATGTTACATTTACAGAGAAAAATTGTTAAATTTAGTCACCCAAATATGTAAAAATTATATTACTAATAAATTTTATATTGAAAAAATAAAATGATGTCAATTCTTCAGGAGTAAAAATGAACTAATTTGAAAAACTTGTTTCAAGAAAATTTTACTGGCTAAGTGTAACACTAATTGAACAATGTCAAACGCTATGAAAATTTCCCAATCAAAAATGGGTCTTTCAAATTTCCTAAAAACAAAAAAATAATTCAAAAAGAAAATTCCTTATGGTGTACGACGACGTTAAAAATTATCTGAGAATCATTTAAAAAAAAAAAAAATTTTCTTTAATTTTTTGAAAATAAAAAAAAATTTTTCTTCTGTCAATTCGCAGAAAATGATTTCAAACAAAATCACGTCATTATATTTGAAATCCATGGATGAAGCAAATGTTTTGCAGAATTTCTCGAAATCTCTTGGATTAATTAAATTCAAACTTTCAAATAACTTCTAGAATTTTTTTAAGTTTACAATTTAGCAAAAAGATAATAATGATAATCTAGTTTTATCATTGAAAGTTATAAAAAAATTTTGTTAAGATAAAAAGACTTGAAGCGAACATTTATGCTTGAATTGAATAATATGTAATGTAATAAAAGAAACATTTAATGTTTTCACTAATTACAATCTCAAATACTACATCGACAACTAAAAGCGTGTGTGACTGATAAAAATTAACTGACTCATTAGAATTTGCGATAAATGAGTTATGCCCACATACTGTTCTTGCCATGATAATTTATGTTTGTTTTATAGTGTGGTCTAATGAATTAAATGAAAAAAAATCTTTAATTATACTTCTATAAATGTTTTTAAAAAAAATTTTTTTACTTTTATTTAGATGTGAGAAAAATTTTACTTAATAAACGCTAAAATCAATAAGATCAGTATTTAAAAAATTTGGATGAAACTTTTTCAATTTCTTTAATCATATATTAGAAGGAATAGAATAAATAAATAAAATTAGAAGATAATTTTAAATAGTAAAAAAATTCGATAAATATTATGGCAGATAATGAAGTAAAAGAAAACGCTAAAAGGGGAAGTATCTTTACAAAAAGAAGGGTTATCACTGCTATTTTTCTGGTAGTTATTCTCATAGTAGTGATTGTATGGGTGATTGTAAGCTTAAGTAATAAGGCCGAAGAGTTTGAAGTTAAAAAAATCGCAAAAGCTAAAACAATAATTGGTCAATTATCACTAACCACAATACAAGACTCTGATAAAGCTCAATTTACGAATTATAACAATGACTTCGATAAAAACACAGATTGGAAAGATAATGAATCGACTTTAAGTAAATTATGCGACTTTGCGACACTTCTTCTCAAATATTACAACGAAAAACCTGATGATAAAGAATCTAAAGAATATCTTAAATTCGCAAATGACGTAATAAAAAAAATAGACTCGAAAATTTTCAAACCTAAAAATTATTCCATCATTGCAAAGTCCGGAAATTACGACCTATTCTGCTCTTTAACGAAATTATTGAACACTTTCGAATATTTAGCTGACGATTCGTACAGCGACACTAAGATCATTTGTCATAATCAAATACTACATATGGTACCAGAATTCAATAAACTGTACTTGCAAGGAGTTCCAGAATCGAATATTAGTGGATATTTGAAGGATTGTGAGAGTATTTATACAATTACAGCGCGATTATTGACAAACGCTATCAGTGACAAAGATCTGTACAATTATGACGTTGAGAATCGGGAGGCGATCAAAGTACTCAAAGAGCAATTCGCTGTTCTCTCCAATGATGCCGAAAAGAAAAGCAATTTCAATTTCTATCCATACTATTACAATATGTATGAAATTTTCAGAAGTGGAAAATCCTAAATACAAGATTCGATATAACCCGTGTAAAAAAAAAAGTTCCGGAAACATTCCTCAGAAAAGTTCCGATTATGAGACAATCCAGAACTTTTGCGGAACTTTTCCGGAACTTCTCCGGGACTCTTTAGAAACAGTATTTAGAAAAAATTTTCACTTATAAACTTTTGAGTAACTAAAAATTTGAAATTCTTAAAATTTTTGAGGAACTTCTCCGGAACTTTTGCGGAACTTTTCTGGAACTTTTTCGGAACTCTTTGGAAACAACATTAAAAAGTTTACTTACAAATTTTTGAGTAACTAAAAATTTGATATTCTTAAAATTTTTGAAGAACTTCTCCGGAACTTTTTCGGAACTCTTTAGAAACAACATTAAAAAAGTTTACTTACAAATTTTTGAGTAACCAAAAATTTAAAATTCTTAAAATTTTTGAGGAACTTTTCCGGAACTTTTGTGGAACTTTTACGGAACTTTTTCGGAACTCTGTAGAAACAACATTAAAAAAGTTTACTTACAAATTTTTAAGTAACCAAAAATTTGAAATTCTTAAAATTTTTGAGGAACTTCTCCGGAACTTTTCCGGAACTTTTGCGGAACTTTTGCGGAACTCTTTAGAAACGGTATTAAAAAAGTTTACTTACAAATTTTTAAGTAACAAAAATTTGAAATTCTTAAAATTTATTAGAAACTTCTTCGTAACTTTTGCGGAACTTTTTCGGAACTTTTTCGGAACTCTGTAGAAACAACATTAAAAAAGTTTACTTACAAATTTTTAAGTAACCAAAAATTTTAAATTCTTAAAATTTTTGAGGAACTTCTTCGGAACTTTTGCGGAAATTTGGCGGAACTCTTTAGAAACAGTATTAAAAAAGTTTACTTACAAATTTGTGAGTAACCAAAAATTTTTAATTCTTAAAATTTTTTAGGAACTTTTCCGCAACTTTTGCGGAACTTTTTCGGAACTCTTTCGAAACAACATTAAACAAGTTTACTGACAAACTTTTAAGTAACCAAAAATTTTTAATTCTTAAAATTTATTAGAAACTTCTTCGGAACTTTTGCGGAACTTTTTCGGAACTCTTTGAAAACAACGTTAAAAAAGTTTACAAACTTTTAAGTAACCAAAAATTTGTATCTTTTAAAATTTTTAAGGAACTTCTTCGGAACTTTTCCGGAACTTTTGCGGAACTCTTTAAAAACAGTATTAAGAAGATTTACTTACAAACTTTTAAGTAACGAAAATTTTGACATTCTTAAAATTTTTTAGGATTTTCTCCGGAACTTTTCCGGACTTTTCCGCAACTCTTTAGAAACGCAGTATTGAAAAATTTATCTACACACTTTTAAGTAACCAAAAATTTGAAATACTTAAAATTTTTAAGGAACTTCTCCGGAACTTTTGCGGAAATTTTGCGGAACTCTTTAGAAACAGTATTAAAAAAGTTTACTTACAAATTTGTGAGTAACCAAAAATTTTAAATTCTTAAAATTTTTGAGGAACTTCTCCGGAACTTTTCCGGAACTTTTGCGGAACTTTTTTGGAACCCTTTGGAAACACTATTAAAAAAGTTTACTGACAAACTTTTAAGTAACCAAAAATTTTTAATTCTTGAAATTTTTAAGGAACTTGTCCGGAACTTTTCCGGAAATTTTGCGGAACTTTTTCGGAACTCTATGGAAAGAACATTAAAAAAGGTTACTTACAAACTTTTTGAGAAGTTCCTCAAAAATGTTAAGAATTTCAAATTTTTGTTACTTCAAAATTTGTAAGTAAATTTTTTTATTATTGTTTTTAAAGAGTTCCGCAAAAGTTCCGAAGAAGTTCCTTAAAAATTTTAAAAATTTAAAATTTTTGGTTACTCAAAAATTTGTAAGTAAACTTTTTTAATGTTGTTTCTACAGAGTTCCGAAAAAGTTCCGCAAAAGTTCCGGAAAAGTTCCTCAAAAATTTTAAGAATTTTAAATTTTTGGTTACTCAAAAAATTGTAAGTAAACTTTTTAAATTTTGTTTCTTAAGAGTTCCGATAAAGTTCCGCAAAAGTTCCGAAGAAGTTCCTAAAAAATTTTAAGAATTTCAAATTTTTGGTTACTCAATAGTTTGTACGTAAATTTTTCAATACTGTTTCTACAGAGTTGCGGAAAAGTTTCGCCAAAGTTCCGGAAAAGTTCCGGAGAAGTTCCTAAAAAATTTTAAGAATTTCAAATTTTTGGTTACTTAAAAGTTTGTAAGTAAACTTTTTTAACGTTGTTTCCAAAAAGTTCCGAAAAAGTTTCGTAAAAGTTCCGGAAAAGTTCCGGAGAAGTTCCTCAAAAATTCTAAGAATTTCAAATTTTTGTTACTTAAAAATTTGAAAGTAAACTTTTTTAATGTCGTTTCCAAAGAGTTCCGAAAAAGTTCCGAAAAAGTTCCGCAAAAGTTCCGCAAAAGTTCCGGAGAAGTTCCTCAAAAATTTTTAAAATTTAAAATTTTTAGTTACTCCAAAGTTTATAAGTGAAAATTTTTTTTTTATACTGTTTCTAAAGAGTTCCGGAGAAGTTCCGGAAAAGTTCCGGATCGTCTCATAATCGGAACTTTTCTGAGGAATGTTTCCGGAACTTTTTTTTTACACGGGAAAAGTTGTATTCTTTAAGCTTAAAAAGAAAAGAAAAATAAATAAATTGGAAACAATAAACATTTAGACAAATTTAAATTTGCTTCCGCACTGAGAAAACAATTCATTTAAATGAAATGAGGCTCGTTAATTATAAATAAATCTCTTATTTAAATATCACCAGAAATATTTATTTGATACAAATAAATTTATTTATTTGAGACAAATAAATTTATTTATTTGAGACAAAGTTGTAGTATATTTGAATGAAATCCAGATTTGTTTATAGTTAATAAATATTTCTTTGGTGCTAACAATCGTATATTTCAACCAAATCAGATTTTTTAACTGTAAATAAATGGTATGTTTGAATATACTCAAAGCAATGATTTTTAGTTTTAGCTTAAAGCATAAAGTTGTAAAAGTCGACATATCGAACGTTTGGGGTAAAATGGGCACTTCTTTTGGAATTATCACTTATACTGAAATTAACAATGACAATAAAATTAGCCGACATCTAAAAATTTTTAGAATTTTTTTTATTGAAAAAAATTTGACAAAAAAATTTTTTTTTTAATTTCATTTGTAAAAAATTTGAAAACTTGTAAGTGTGCAATTAAAAAAAAATATTATTTAGTTATAATTTAACACATTAAGCAAAATAAAAAAATAAAAAATGTTGACTAACTTTATTATTATAAATTAACAGACATCTGTAAATTTTTTCGACTTTTATAACAATAAAATTATTATGGAAAAATTTCAATTAAAAAATTTCACATGTTAAAATTAATAAAAATTATAAGTGTAAATTTTTTAGAAACATTTTTTTATTGTAATTGATTTATTATTAAAATTTTTAAAATTGACAGCTGACGGCTAACTTCAGTATCATAGTAATCATAGTATTTTTATTAGTATTATAAGTAATAGATATATTTTTTTACGAAAATAAACTAATATTGTTATAAAATATACAAATTTTATATTCAATAACACATTTGAAAATTTTCTGTAAAAAAATTATTACTGTTTCAAATTTCCAATAGAATCCCATCAAAAGCGACAAAAGCCACTTAGAAACCCATAAATTTTATTGGTTTCTAAGTGGCTTTTGTCGCTTTTGATGGGATCTTATTGGAGATTTTCAACAGGGGCATGAAATATAAAAAAAAAATTTAATGCAAAAAAAAAATCGTAATTCACAACTGGAAATAATAAAATTTCTTTAAGATCAATAGGTAAATTAATATTATAATAAAATAAATATAAAAGAAATAGTGGTTGGTCCCAAAAAAGTCAAATGTAAACAATACTCTTACATTTAAAAATAGTGACACCAAGCGTAATTTACTTGAAACGAGATTTGTTAATAGTTAACAAATCTTTATTTGAATGAAATAAATGAGTCGATTCAATTAAATAAACCGAAACGAAGTTGTATTTGATTCAAAGTAATATATATTTAAATAAAATAAATTTGTTAACATTAAATAAATATTTTTGATTCATTTCAAATAAATCTGTGCATTTGAGTCAAACAAACCGTTTACTCAGTGCGGATCAGTTTACTTGTAGAAAAATATATAACAATGATAGAAAAATCTCGTAAAATAATATTCAAAAAATTTCTTATTCTTAAAATTTGATTTCTTTTTTAATTTATCGATCATCCGTAACTTAATTTCCTTACACCATATTTTTTTCACATGCTTTTATTAACTTGAAAAGTATTTATAGATATTTCTCGTTAATCAAACTACTTTTATTTTATTAAACTCATCGGAAATCATTCAAAACTATCTTCTACTTTTTAGTTTGGTGTAATATTAAACAGTTTCTTGCACGCCTCATAACGCGAAGTGCGTAAACTTGTGCTTTATACCCAACTCGTCAACTTTGAGCAATTTTGTGACCTTCAAATGCCTCTATCACACCCATATTGCACTTATACAATAATATAAGAAGATGTACACCGAGAAAACACTTGAATTAAACCATCTTATATTTTCTAAAATCATTTAATGTTACTATTTAAAAAAAAAAAAAAAAATTTACGTGAACGTCCTGACGTCACCCCATTTTATATGTACCAACGATTACTCCCGAACAAATGGATAGTTCGAGACCGGGATCTGACCCAAATTTTGACAACTGACAATTATTGTAATTTTTATAACATATCAATTTATTATAAAAAAATATTTTAAAAAATTCGCACTTTTAGTTTCTTTTAATTTCTACATGGGGAATATATTTATAATAAATTTTTTCTACACGGAAAAAAGAAAACAGGAATAATTACGGTTATACGACACCTTGACCACAGACACTATATCCGCGACTTTAAATCCGCGACATTAAATCCGCGACATCGTCATTAATTTTTCAATTGGGGGGCTTCGCCCCCCAACCCCCACCGGGGCTCCGCCCCTGAACCCCTCCATCATCATCATCATCATCATGGTAAAGCCTTTGGCGCGTAACCGAACGATCCGGGTTCGAGTCCCGGTCCGGGCTGTCTGAATTATTATTTTTTCAGTTACCAAAAAAATTCCTACTGAGCAAAAAAGGTCCCCCCTTCCCTTTATCCTTATTTACCTAGTTCCCTAAATTTGTCGCGGACATTGTGACGCGGATATAGTGTCGCGGATGTAATGACCTCGGTTTCCGTGACGTATAACCAATACGGTTATACGTCACGGAATTCAGCGACATTATATCAGCGACGTTGTATCCATGACTACGTCATTGACTTGTCTATATGACAAATTTAACTACAATTTATTTTTAAGTTTAATTACTACAATTATAAAGCAGTTCCACATAGAAATATCGTAGTGTGGTGCTCTACGACGATGACGGCTTCGGGGTTCTCGTCCGATCCACGTTTCCTCAAAATATTCTCACATTGGGGACAATTCATGTTCATGATAATCGAAGTAATCACTTTTAATTAAAGCATCATAAGCAAAAATTACATCGTCTTCAGGAACGAATGCCAGCGCCATTAATTTTTTTATATTTAACGAAAATTGAGGGTCTGTATTATATTTTTTTTGCAGTCATCGGAAGGGGAAGGGGCCCGGTAGCTTAACTGGTAGAGCTCCTGACATGTTATCAGGGAGATCCAGGTTCGATTCCTGGCTTGGTAACCTACTCCATTTATTTTTTCAAAGTTTATCTTTGCTCTCATGTAGTTTCTTTCTTTTTCTTTCATTTGTTTAACATCTTTACAACTCGAACAGATACCACAAAACTTCCAGCTTTACTAATATTCAAGTTCGATGGACCCCATAGAACTAATGCAAAGAGAGAATGTTTCTCGACCAATAGTGCAGATGGAATGTCCATCGCTTGGCTTGAATAAGGTTCACTAGTCACTTGACTAGTAGGCATGAAAAACTAATTTATATATACATAATGGGTCAATGAAAAAAAATAATTGTTAATTACCAACAATGTTTCCTACATAACAGACTTTATTAGTACATTAATTCAACTAGATTATCATAACTACTAGCTTAACTGTTTTTTTATCAGAAGATGTTTGTATTATAACACGACATGAATATTTGGAGTAATGCTTGCAACGCCAAGTTACTGTTCCACAAACATTATTACTTTTATAAGAGTAAATATATCCTTCATGGACAAGCATTGGATTACCGTATTGTGATCTAATTAATTTTAATGGCATTTTTAATATTTACTACTATTACGATTTATTTTTTTATTCAAGATTTATTTAAATATTTATTATTATTACATAAACTGATGGACTGACAAATAAATTTGATTCAGCACCGCAATAAAGTTAGTGGTAGACTAACACAATTAGACTTACTCATACAATTGAGTATGAGTCACGGATGAATCATCGTAGTCATCGTCATGAACTAAAATATTCTTAGAAATTTAAATTTATTTTAAGTCAATAAATGGTCAAATTGTGAATAGGATTAACTTATAATAATATGGACATAATGTCGCATGGATATTATTTCGCATGGATATTATGTCGCGGATATATAATACAGTGACATGTTACCATAATTACAGTATAAAATTTAAAATCTGTCCCGTCGTAATCAAAACTAAAAAAATTACAGTTTGAAATAACATTTCACTGAATTCAATTTTTTAATTTAATTTTCAGAGCTTTCAATGTAAATATTACATTCTACAATGTAATTCTTATAAAATCTGTAATAATTACAATCTGAAACTGTAATTTTTCCAGTTTTCATCACGAAGCGCCACGTTGCATTATATACTGTAATTTTTCGAGTTTTTTTTCCGTGTATTGTATTTTAATAATTATAAAAATAAAAAAAATGTCAGTTTCACTATTATATATCAATGTCATTTTATTGAAAAAAAATTTTTTTATCACTTATATTTAGACGAGAGATTTGGTTAATTTGTCAAGTAAATACAAAAATGGTAGATAATAATAGCAAATTAATTATTGGCTTCGGAGTGACAATTGTTCTATTGGTTATCACGGTACTGATTATTACTATATATTCAAAGAAGAAAGTCGATGTTACGATTGAATTGAAAGATATATTAGGCTACTTAAGAAAAGATAAGTTGAAAATTTCTGACATTGACTTTAAAAGAATCAAGATATTCGAAAGAGACCGTCGAATTTACATCACCGAATCGTCATTAGAGTGGCAAAATGACTCAAATATATTTAGTGAAGTCTGTGATTTCGCAGTGCGTCTTCTTAAATTATACCATCATGATCCTGCGGTAGAAATTTATATGACTGTCGCAAACGATATAGTTCGCAAAATAAACCATCTTGTTCTTCAGCCGCAGAACTACAGTATTATAAGAATTCCTCAGGGCACTAATTGGATAGTATTCATTCATTTACTAAGACTGTTGAATACTTTTGAGTATTTAGCTGATGAAGATTTTTCAATCTCTAAAAAAATTTGTCATGAGCAAATACTCGAACTTGTACCAGGATGCACAACACTGTATTTGGAGGAATCGGTACGTGATGAAAAAGCTATTTATACGACAACGGCAAGGTTGCTTACAAATTTCTTATTTAATAAAGAATTATACAAAGCAGATATTGAGAAGAACAAAGCTATGAAAATTTTGAAACATAATTTTGATATTCTGGAAAAATCAGAAGACAAAAAAAATCAATTTGTATACTACGATACTTATAAAGCTTTTTATAATGCTTTCCGTTTGTTGAACTAATTTGCTACAACTGAATTTCAAAAATTAATTTGGTCTTAAAAATAATAACAATATTGATTTATTAGACTATACGACAAAAATAAAAACTATATTTCGCTTTAAAATTTTGTTTAGGGTACAAGTTTAACAGTTGATTTATAGGAAAATTTTAATAACAATATTTGTCATTAATTTTCTTCAAATCAGGCACAGAAATACCATTTTTAAGCGGCTAGTTGTCGTGTTCTTTCCATTACATCTATTGACGGATTTTGTTCTTGAGTGAATACGATCACAGATTTTGCACTAAAAAAAAAAATGTAAAAAATGTTTGACTTAAATATAAAACAATAAAAAATTTTGAAGTAAGATTTGATCAATCGCTTACTGATTAGTTCCCTGATTTTCACAAACCCAAGCAATTATATGGCTATCATAAACACTTTCAAAAGACCAGAATATAGCCGTCAGTTTTCCAAAAAGTGGTCCGATCCCAGTGACGTGCAGCGATAAGTCTTTTTTATTTACCAAGGCTTCGTTTTCATTTTCCAAATAAATGCCGGTCCTTTTTTATAAAATATTCAAAAAATGTCATCAGTCTTACAAACAATATGCACACTGATAAAAAAATTCACTAGACTCGAGCCAAAATCTTGAACCAAAAATACCATTTTGAAGAAAATGATTTTCTCAAGTCAAGAGAATAAATTCTTGAGACGAGAAAAATTTATTTAAATCCCTGTTTAAAAATATTCATTGAAAAAAATTTTAAAAATTCGCTCTATACAAATTATATATCTATAGATATATACTTAGAAATTGAAATCAATTGGAATTATTGAAAAAAATTCAAATCTCATGACAGCGAATTTTTTTTTAATGAATATTTTTAAACAGGGATTTAAATAAATTTTTCTCGTCTCAAGAATTTATTCTCTTGACTTGAGAAAATCATTTTCTTCAAAATGGTATTTTTGGTTCAAGATTTTGGCTCGAGTCTAGTGAATTTTTTTATCAGTGCAGTTTAATTATTACCTTGTTGAAATACTGGTAGCTATCATTGGTGCAATACCATTTCTAACTGGAAACCAATCATGAATTATACACTTTTGGCAACTATCAAATCTGTTTTTGGTACTTGCGTACATGTACCATCTACCAGTCATCTTAGTAAGCAATTATCAGGACATAACTTAGTATAATTTAGATTGTAATTTTGACAACATATCACTTACTTGAGCCATGTCAATGTCGACCACTGAGACCTTTGGACAAGAACCGGGTTCTACGGATACTGCAAAAGATCTAGTGACGACCAAGCAAAAAATAACGGACGTTAACAACATTTTTTTTCAATTGAATTGATTCTTCAGTGTACAATAAAAACACTTTAGTTCACTGAATTTTTTGAGTCAATTGAAACTCATGCTAACACTTGTTTTCTTCTCGTAATGGTTATCAATTATCAATAACCAACAATTTTCTAATTTCAAATTGTTATTTTCTTGTAATTGTTGTTTTATAATTGTGGTGATAATCATTGCACAGGTGAAAAAAGTCTAGATAATTCAAAAGCAAACATTTGGAAAGTTTACCTACGAAGAAAATAAGGAAAACGAAATAAATAAACTGATAACAAACAGCATTTGTTATTTCAAGATTAAAAATTTTAATTTAAGAGTACAAGATTGTTTTTCTTAAATAAAAATACACGGTACTATTGATATTACTAAATTATTTGAAAAATGCCACATTAAAGCCAAAAATTCTTGAATTTATGCTACTTTCTATAGCATCAAGAAAAGTTTCAATCAAAAATCAATTTTTGTCTGTTAATTTGAATAAAGAAATTATTTTTAGCAAAAAATTTGAAGTTCTAGGAAAAAAATAAAATTATTATTCTCCTAATAACCACTTGGTAGAAAACTGACATCTATCTGTTGACGCAATTTGGTATTAGATTAAAGAGCAGATTGGTGGCTGACTGCAATAATAACGCAACATTTGCTTGCAACCTGCATGCAGATTGATATAGAAACTATAAAATGTCTTGTTTTATGATTGAAAACAATCAAGTCAAGCCAAGCCAGATCGCCAAACATTGATATAGCTATTTAGATGTAGACTTACAACAGCTTCTGGCTTTTCAACACTGATAAAAAAATTAACTTGACTCAAGAGCCAAAATCTTGAACCAAGAATACCATTTTCAAGAAAATGATTTTCTTGAGTCAAGAAAAATTTACTTAAACCAAGAATAATTTCTTGACTCAAGAATTTATTCTCTTGCCTCAAGAACATCATTTTCTTCAAAATGGTATTCTTGGTTCAAGATCTTGGCTCTTTACTCAAGTTAATTTTTTTATCAGTGAACTTTTGCAGTCAGATTACCTGAAATCTGTGCCTCACAGTAACGCAGTTAAGCGTCAATCTAACAGCAATACTTGAAGTCTGGATTTGTATTTTACTTGATACCAATTATTGGATAGCAACTTTTGCACGGCGCAGCTTTGATGATTATTAGGATAATTCTGGACAATTGTTGAGGATTAAAGAATTCTATGTATCGATTGAAGATAATATTGTCTTAAATCAATATCAGTGATAATAGTTACCGACCGAAGATACGAATCTCTTTAATCAAGAAGAATAATTCAAGATAAAAAAAAGTCTTTAAACAACGGATTGTCTTTAAAGAACTTTTATTTTTAATGAAAATAGTTTTTTCATGAATAGATATATTTTTTATTTATTTTTTTAAACTATTTATTAGAAGACGAAATGGTAAATATTCTTTCTATGAATATAATTAATAATTATAAAACCTTTCTTGAAAAAATAAAAACCGTTATAATAATAAATAATGCCTATAAAAATTGATGAGAAACAAATCGTATTGATTATCCAAGGCTGCATATTGTTTGGAGTAATTATAGCGTTGATAATTGTCATTTGTAGACCAGTTTACGTCCCCGAAGTGTCAAAACATGAAAAATTATTAAAGGAACTCGGAAGTACCAGAATTACAGCTCAAGATTTGAAAATAGTTGAGCGATTTAAGACTGACAGAGAAAATTACTTCGTTACCGAAAATTTAGTGTGGAACAACGACGTAGATAAATTCATATCAGTATGTGACTTTGCGACGCGCATTCTTAAAGTATACAACAATTATCGCAACGATGACATCTACTTACTTCTCGTGACTGACATTATTAATAAAATAAACCAACTTGTGTTCACAGAAAGAAAAAAAGATATTCTTAAAAAAGAAAACGATTACCAGGCAATAGTCTACTTGGCGCGATTGTTCAACACGTTCGAGTATATCGCTGATGATAAGTATAAAACTACTAAGACTATTTGTCACGATCTTATAATCAATTTGTTTCCTGAATTCAACTACATTAGGATTTTGGGCATTTGGTTCAATGAGGAAAATATGATTTATACAATTATACCGAGATTGTTGACGTATTATTTGGAACCAGATAAAAAAAATTTTATTTATGATATTAAAGAAAACAAAGCTTTGACGATCCTCGAACAAAAATTTTCTAAGATTCATAGTTTTGCTGATAATCGTAAAAAGATTTATTTGTATGATTATCATTATGATATTTATCAAATTTTCAAGGAAAAATAACAAGTTGGATATGCAAAAAAATTATTTGGAATATAATTTCAGTTAAAAAGTTAAATTAAAAATAGACAAATTGTAAAATTTAAAATTTATTTTTTACAATTTATTCTTAAATTAAAATGAACAATTTTTTCATTAAACTTTTTGTACCACTCAAAGTCTGTAAGAAGGCCTATTTATTTTCTAGGAAGTTGCGAATGAGGTATCCTTCATAAAAATTTTAAAACTAAAAACTTGAATATTTTTTTTAAGTTTATTCAATTCATTTCACGAGAATTATTCGGGAAGATAGATCAAGCTAAAATTCGAAAACGCGATAGAAATTTTTTTTGCTCCGTACTTTTGTAAGATATAATATTAGATTTATACAAAATACAAAATCCCAAAAATCCGATGTTTAAAAAAAGTTCTATTTTTCTGTTTGAAAGTAATTATTTTGCCTGAGTTTTTTCTATTCTCATAAAGATCGACAACAAAGCCGATATTATCAGTAGAAAGCTTAAATGTGACTCACAGGACAGAATTATTTTAATATCTTCAACGATTTTTTCACCCCATAAACTCTCAGAGATAAATTTTTTTACTTCTCAAAAAAAACTTACCTGAATATTTTCAAGCTTTTGAATTACTCTGGTTGAAAAATTAAAAAAAAAAATTTTCAAGAAATATATTTTGGGCCTCAAAAAACTTTAGAACTCTTCACCAACAAAATTAAATTACATATTGACTAGCAATTTTGAGTTTTAAATTCTTTTTCTTATTATTATTAAACGACCAGAAATAAGGAATCAATAATTTGATTGTTATTTCAATACAATTGTAGTTTAAAACAAGAAATTTTACTGTAAAATTTATTCATTATTGTCAATATAGCAAAGGCAGGAGCAATTGAGGTACTGGGGGTAAAATGGGTATCTTCAAAAATTTTGTAAAACTATTTTTTTTTTCTCCTAAAAGCTTCTAACATGTTTAAAAATATATTTGAACTTTATTTTGCGATATTTTTAATAAGAAAAATAAAGCTTTGTTTGTTATTAAAAAATTTGTTCTCTTTCTCCAAAGTGTTTCTGACATGGTCGAAAATAACTTTTAACGTAACCCTCGTGGTTTTTGAAATACCGTAAATTTTCGGTATTAATGCGTTTACTGTAAATTTACCGTTATAATTCTGAAATAATACGGTATTTCTGTGGTCATTTTGGCCAGTTTTTTTACTATAGTTATGCAGCATTTCTACCGTACTTTTGCTGCAAAGTTCAGAAATAATACTATAAAATTACTGTAAAACTCTAGAACTTTTACCGTAAAAAATCTATGTATTAACTATAATATAATTTTAAAATAATAAAATCGTATTTCTACGGTAAAAATATCAAAGATCTACTATAATTTTGCCGCGTTTATACTGATATAATTAAAGATATAATGCTTTTTACCGTAAGATGGACGGCTGTGTTTATTACTCGGTGAGTCTTATTAGGTGACTGAGTAATTAAGTATGGATAGTGTCTCTGATAGCTCAACTGGTAGAGCCTTCGGCGCGTAACTAAATTATCTGAGTTCGAATCCCGGTCTAGACTAAAAAAAATTATTAATAATAATAACAATCGAGAAATTAGTTTATCAACCTCTTAAAAATAATTCACGATAATTTATAATATTATAAAAAAAAATTTCAAGCTATTGAATAATAGTAGTAAAGCAGCATATTTTTGGTATTTTGCCGGTAATAGAAAGTAGGGATCTTCTTTTCCGGTTTTTTGCTGCAATAATGCCGCAGATATACAGTAAATATGCGGTATATTTACGGTTTAAATGCTGTAAATATACCGTAACTTTTCTATTGTATTGCCATAAATATTCTGAATTTATTTCGTAATTTTTTCATAATAATTCGACAAAAAAACTGGCTAAAATAACTGAAGTATTACGGTAAAAATACAGCATTTATATCGTATAAATACCGAATCTTTACGGCATTTCCAAAACCGTGAGGGAATTGCACATTAGGAATTAAATAAAAAATTATTTGCTCAAAATCATACCATAGTTTTGTTGATTTCTGAAAAACAAATTTTCTGAATAGACAATTAATTAAATTAATACAAAAAGCATTTCCGCTACACAGAAAAAAAAATGTTCTTGAATCAAGTATATATTTTTAAAGAGCTTAATATTTTTGGTTTGAGTAGAAAAATTCTTGATTTAAGAAAATTTTTCTTGATTTAAGGAAATTTTACTTAATTCAAAAATTTTTCGTCTTGATTTAAGACAAAATTACCCTCTTCAAAATTATATTCTTGGCTCAAGAATTTTTCTCTTGAATCGAGTTAATTTTTTCTTCTGTGTAGGACTCCGTTTTACTCCTACTATGCACATTTTATACAAAATTAAAGAAAATTTTAATTAATTAATTAAGGCAACTTTGCCATTATAATGGCAACTAATAATTAAATAATTTAATTAATTCATGTTTTATTTTAATTTTCAAAGTAACTTTTTAGTTTGAAAAAAAAACCCAAAAATTATTTTAGAATCATAAAATCAATTTTTTATTTTTCTTGACATATTTATTAAATAATAATTTTAATATGTTTTCAAAAATTTTAATATATTTTTAAAAAAATAATATCTGTTTGTTTTTTCAATTAAACAATAGACAAATAACTAAAACAATCTCCTGCAAAATGATCTTCATATGTATAATTTACTTTCACTCAATATAAATTATTACACTTTCATCCTTCCCTTCACCTTTGCTCTATACTTATATTTAACCTCGCGAACGTACTCTCACAATTGTTACAATTTACTCAGATAAATCTATTCGAAAGTACCGAGTGATAATTAAATTCTCATAACATATCAAACTTTTTGCCGGTAACACGCACATGCTACAAATACCAACTATTCTTCATCTCTTTCGATTAAAATTCTGTCATCCAGCTCTTGTATTAAAATAAAATAAAATCATCAGAAGTAGCGCATTTTAAAATAAAATTTTAAAAAATATTTAAAAGCGCTTCAATCCTTAATTTTGAACCCGTAACACCTAATGTGAGCGTATTATGTAAAGAAAGAAATCTATCGTCTAGCGAGTTTACAGAGTGCTGCCATCATTCGACCTTCAGCGGGAAAAGAAGTATCTCTTCTTTAGAGTAATTTTCAGCGTAATAAACAAATTTACATCGATTTCGATAAAAATTATCAGCTTCAGCTTAATTAATTAATTACTTGATTGGTTAAACTAAACGAAGCGGCTGGTGATTAATGATAAATGATTATTCTTAGAGTTCAGGGCTATGACGTCCGTTATCTATTGAGAGATTTTGTACACTTTACTTTTACGATGGAGTAAAGAGAGAAAGTACAATGCGCAGTTATGTAATTACCGACAGAGACGCTAAAGACGGAGTTTCGAAGCATCAAAATTATCAATATGGCTGAAGCTATTCAGCTGTATTAATACTCCGAAACGGCAGTATACGCATCGCAGATATTTATTTTACTATTTTTTATAAATAAAACTAACGCTTTTTTTAGTTTAATTGTGAATAAATACACCATTAACGATATTACCGTCCCCGGATTTTTTAAACCAATGGTAAGTGATCTGTTATTTAGATTTTATGTTATTAGTTCATGTTTGTTTTTTACTAATACCAAGAATTGTTGAACCAATTGGCGGGATTTTTTTTAAATTCCGATAATATATTTTTATTACCGATATTAGGTTTTATAAATTTTTTTATCCAACAAAAGTAATTTTTTGTTTTTTTTAAATTTAAGTGTCTGAAATTTTATCTATTTTGGGGATTTTTTGAGAATTTTTGTTTTGAATAACATAGGCAACACGTTATGTTTACATAAATATATGTTATGTAAATTTTATGAAATAAGTTGCAAAAAAATGTTAGGTAATTGTTGTGTTTTTTTATTGTTGTTTTTTATGAATTTAAATATTGAAATATTTAAACGGCGTCGATATGTCGGGAGATAAAAGATTACGTATTTATTTTTTTTATTATCTAATCTTAAGAAGTTGAGAGAGTTTCGATAAATGTGACCAGAATTTTCAAAAAAAGATGAAATTTTAGGTGTACAAATATTATCCTTTATGAATTTAGAATTTTTTTAGTTTAGTAAAATTTTTAGGAAATTAATTAAATTTCCTTGATGAATTGAGAAAAATTATTGTGATAAAGAAATTAGGGTTGAAAGCGTGAAATGGGCTTTTTAAAAAAATTCAAGGAAAAAATGACTAATTCTGCTTATCAGTAGTAAAAAATAAAATTAATGCAACGATTATTTTGAAATCATACCACCCTTATACATATTTAAAATCCTTTCAAATAAAAACCTTCAATATGGGAAATATATGATGATTTTTAACAAGCTAAAATTTTTATTAAATCAAAAAACTGGAAGGACATTGTATAGTAAATTGAGTACTAAAAAAAATAATAAAATCAAATCATTCAGATGATTTGTTATCAAGTGAGTTAAGCAATTTTGAAAAATGTAATTTATAAGAAAAAATGCTTCTTTACAAAGATGTATTTTAAAAGTTATTTAAAATTTTATTATGCTATTTTTAGAAGCCCAAACTATCGAAAAATGCAAAAAAATAACTATTTGTTGAAAATTTCACGAAGAAAAGGAAGCAATTTTTACGGCTCAATTTGAACAAAAAATATTTTTTTCAAAATACCGAAAGCGGTAAATTAAAAAAAAAAAATTTATCCGGTTTAAATATTTTTAAGTTAATGAAAACTAGGTTAGCCGACATCTAAAAATTTTTTGAATAAAAAAAAAATTTCATTTGTAAAAAACTTGAAAAACTGTGGGTGCAATTTTTGAAAGAAATTTTTTTGTTCTAATTTGATTATTATAAAGAAATCAAAAAATTAAAAATGTCGGCTAACTTTAGTATTATTTTAAGTTATCAACTCATTATTTAAAAAACTTTTTTTTACTTTGCTCAGACTATTGAAAAGTGTATTAAAGTGACGGAGTAAAGAATCGAATTTCGTTTATAATTTATCTTATTCAGTGCAATGATAAATAATTCATAATCATAAAACATAAGAAAGTTAGTTTCAGGTCTCAGTGTGAAATCTGAAAATTTTTGATGATTCTGAAAAAAGACAGTCATGAAGTTCATTTAATAAATCACATATCTCGGAAAATAAATGTGCCTTACTTTAAGAGTTTATGAATTTCGAATAAGAGATTTTAATTTCAATACAAAAATTTTTATTACAAAGATTAAAAAATTTTACACAAAAAAAAATTAATCATTTGTCCCTAACTTTAAAATTTTCTTGAACGTAGTGTTTGAAGTTTATCTTCAATTACAATTTTTAGTAGATTTTATAAAAATCTTACTATTGTATTTGTCCTCATGACGTAATTTTCCGTAAATTTTACTATATTTCGACCTAACTCGATGATCTGAGTCAGAAAATACATGTAGTTCAAAAGTTTATATATGTGTGTGTATATATATATATATATACGATATAACGCGGCTTGTCACGACGATAGCGTGGAGAATTCTCAAGGGATCTGAACTAAACTCAACATACTTATTCTATAGACTATTAGGAAGGTCAAGTTTAAATATAAGCTTAATCGGTTAAATAGTTTAGAAATTATAGCATTTCAAAATTCTGAAATTTTGAAAATTTGATACTTTCACTAGTTTTTCTTCAAATAACTTTTGAATGCGTCGAGATATTCGATTTCTGTAAAATGCATCTGAAAGCTGAGAAATTAAGCTTCAATTTATGTGCATTCATTTTTTTCTAAAACAAAAAATATCCATCTTATGATCATTTTTAAGAAATTTTTAGTAGATTTCATAAAAATCTAACTATTGTGTTTGTCCTCATGACGTAATTTTCCGTAAATTTTAAAGATGAATATGTCATAATAATAATTTTGATAACAATAATAATAATAATAATTAAACAATAAATGAAAAAAAAAATTTATGGTCCCAAAATTAAGTCAACATTATACAAAATTGATTAATTATAACAAATTTCATGTAAATAATAAGTAATTAACAAATCTCATGTAATAATTATTGATTATAATAAATTTTATATAATAACTGTGTAAACTTTGAGTCTAATGATTACAAAAAAAAATCGTACGTTAAAATCTAATTTTAATTTTAATTAATAAGTAAAAAATGAAATCTACTTCCATTTCGGCTGCCGAATGGCACTTTTTTAGTATGCATTAAATTTCTTTTAGCAAAATATATGTTTGTGCTTATTGAAGCTAGTGTATCATATACATGTTCATATGTACACACATGAAAGAGATTATGTGTACATATTGTTTTAGGATCGTATTTCTATAGTTGCAAAAAAAAACCGTGTATAATGTGGTTTTATCAACAGTATCGACTTGAAATAGTCTTTCTTATAGTTATGGTAGTAACATATACATATAGAATTTATATTCACCCTTTTTTAATTTCCCTTAAGTGGATTAAATATCTTTTACTATCACGTTACATTTATTTGTTTCAACCATATTTTTTTCAGCACAAACTAAAACTAAATCTCGTCTGTAATACTCACAATTCTATTTTTCTTTCATCACTTCAAATATTAATCCGTAAATAACTTCTCTTCACAAGCTAAATGAAAAACCTATTCGAGAATATTAATATCAATGGAAAAAAGCGGTTTTTTTTTTTTTTGGTTTTGAAAAAGGATTTTATTTTTGACATTTTCATTATACATATATAAGTAACAATATCCTTATAAACAACTTAATCACTAATATACTTAATTTTGAACTGTCATCACATGATGCTCTAATCAAAAATATTTAATTATCTATATTATAGTTTTAGATATTATTAAATATCATTTAACATAATTAATATTTTGTCTTGAACTATTATTAAATATTATCATATTGCTTTGGAAAAATTAAAAAATAAATAGAAAAAACCAAATGCTTACTTTAACGTGCCTTATAAGGCGGGGGAGAGGATGGGAAGGACAAAGGATAAGGAAGTGATGGGTAGTGTTGACTATTTACATATGTGCAAAAAATCACAGAATCTTTTCTTGAAGCAGCATGTACTATTGTCGAAGTCTTTGGACTCTTTTTGGTCTTGGGCGCCTTGATCGTTGTTGTAGGTGCTGGAGCTGTTGTTTATATCTTGCTCTTCTTCTTAGCTCGTCCAAGTATCTGGCGTCTCCTTGGAGCCACCAGTACTTTTCGTTCAATCTTTCTAAACAGTTTTGGTCCCGTTCTGGTAGTGTCGTTGAATATACTACGGAACTAGCAGGGATGTTTTCCATATCAATATATATGTTTTTTCTCGCGCAATGTCTTCGCAGATGATAAATGATCGGCACGTTGTTCTCGTCTTGGATGCAGCCCATTCGGTCCAAATTTGTGAATATTTCAGGTGGTGAGTAGTTACTCTTCGCCATTCTTCTTACCATTTTATCATTGTCGACTTTGAGGCTTTTTATCATGTCGTTATTAATGTCATACAGAGAGCTGAAGTAGTTACGGGTTAGTGTTAAACAGAAGGTGTCGAATCTTGGAATATTAGCTAGATTGTAAATTTCACTATTGCTTATGAGTTTAAGGTAGTTTGAGTGGGCTGAGCGATATCTACCCAGGCTGGCTTTTAGACAATGGAAAAAAGCGGCATGATGGCCGAGCGGACTAAGTCATTATCCCGTTAGTTCGTTCGTGTATCATGTCGTGAGGCGAGGGTTCGAGCCCCGACGGTTGTTCGAATAGTTCCAACACCAACCGTCGGAGATCGCTCCGGTAGCCGACTGTACTGGCATGGGTTTTCTCTGTGGTTTCCCCATCGCCACTATTCTAACAACCGATAGAAAGGGGTGAGGAATAGGGTAAATACAGTACAGAAAGCACAAGTCGGTCCACAGCCGCATTGAGAATAGAGTTATGTGCGAAAATGATATGTTGATTATAAAAGCGGAGAACATGTTGATAATAAAAAGTGGAGAACATGTTGATTATAAAAAGAGTGGAGAATATGTTGATAATAAAAGAGTTGAAAGATTGTGTTGATAATATAGAGCGGAGCATATGTTGATAATAAAGAGTTGAAAAAAAAAAAAAGACTATATGCGGAGAAGCGAGACAATTAGCCTTGTAAAAACCAGAAAACGGTATACAAGTAAAACTCATAATAATAATATCAATGGAAAGACCCAGCGCTCATCGTCAGCTTTAAAAAACTTCTTTTTTTATTTAGTCATTCTTTTTTAAATAGTTTTAGTAGAGCTTCAATCCAGATGGTCTCGTATTAAACGTGACGATAAAAATAAGGTGATTAATTTTTCATAATCTCTCTGAATGACGACATTAAATTTTACTCGTAAGTCAATACTTTTTTAATCTCGATAGTTTTAGTCTTCAAATTTATTTTAATAATCGGAAAAAATAGTTTATTTATTTTTATTAGTCTTTTTTTATCTTGAAAATTCGATTGGTGCTAAAGAAATCAGAAAAGATGATTAATAGAAGGTTAAATTATATTTTATATTACTTCATAAAATTAAATAACAAAAAATAATGTATCATGATTGATACTTTTATTTTATTGAAGTGAATAAAGTACTTTAAATTCTTGAACCGAAGAAATCATTTTGAAAAGTTTTATTGTCTTGAATCAAGACGCATATAATGTACATATACATGTACGCATACACTGATAGAAGGATTTATTTGTATCAAAAAATATTTGTTAATAGTTAACAAATTATTTATTAGAGACCACTTTTTAGTATTAAACAAATATTTCTTAGTATTTAAAATGATTTGTTTGTATTTAATAAATCTGATATTTATTTATTAAATATTAAAAAATCTTTTTAAATGCTAAGAAATATTTTTTAAGGACTAAAAAGTGGTCGCTAATAAATGATTTGTTAAATATTAACAAATATTTTAAATATAAACAAATTCTTTTATCAGTATATAAATATGAGTCATTCCTATTAATTTTCAAAAAAATACGTCACTTTTTTTTTTAATACCCATAACTTTATAAAAAAATGGTCGATCGGGACATTTTTATAATGTTCATATATATATCGAAGGTTTTCTAACGCAACCACGTATCTCGATTTTTGAAGATGAAAGGGTTTAACTGAAAAGTTAATAATTAATTACAAACACGTTACTGAAAAAATATATTAACCAGATTAATAATAAATACGATAGTATTTTTAGAAAATACAAGTGATAAATATTGTTTTCAGATGAATATTAATTTTTTATAAACTATTATTCACCTCATCTCTAAAATCGTCATTTTTGAGATACGAGGTTGCGTTAGAAAACCATCGATATGTGCATATAATAATAATAAGCATGTATATGAATATATATGCGGTAATACATTTTAAAATATAAGTAAGCATATATTTAGCGCAAAAAAATATGTGTCAAAATATATTTTTCCATCCGGAAAAAATTCTCAGTTTATAAATTTTTTTACTCAATTCAAGATGATGAAACTCTTAAATGATTTTCTTGCTTCAGGAATGTTTCACTTCAATTTATAATATTTCATCAATTAATATATATTTTTTCTAGTAATAAATTTCTCAAAATATTGAATTTTAAAAAAATAAATCACAAAATGTTTCATATTAATACAAAGCGAAAAAGTTAAAAGTTATGATTTGGTATTCGTTTTTTTCCGAAATTCGCATCTGATCTAAAAAATTTCATTACCAAAACAATCATGTTAATTATAAAAAAATTTTTTTAACTTTAACAATGTGATGACGTCATTTAGATATTGGGTAAAAAAAAACTTTAGTAGATTTTAGATGTTAGATAGATCATTTATTAATTGAAAAAAAAAAAAATTTATTCAATTTCAGCAAAACTAGTTTTTTGACATTTAATTCTTCTCTAATATTTATCCAGTTACGAAAACATTTCATCTCGATGTTTTGTTAATAAAAAATAATTTAAAGTGCACTTGAAACTATTAAGACCTTGATTTTTATATTCGTAACACCTGATAGAGATCAATATAACTTAATAATAAATAAAAACATGCTAAGATATAAATCAGTCTTTCGTACGTCAATGACGAGTAAACAGTTAGTGAAAAAGCAGCTCGAAAAATACCTGACAATGGTTATCCAAATGGTATGAGCGATTTATTTTTATTTAATTTAACAATTTTCAGTTTCAACAATAATATATTGTATATAAAAAATAACAATGACACATTCGATCATTAAATTTAATTAACAATTGATAAAATGGCTCTCGAAGCTCATTAGTCATTTGATATCTGGGTAAACTGTAATTTTGAAAAAAAGAATAATCGATAATAGCTCTTGTTGATTTACTAATTAAATCATCAGTATATATAGACTGTATAGCCTTATCGCAATTAAAACACTGTAATTACGTTTCTGTATTGCATCATTATTAGTTTTGTCTCCGGTAACATAAAATGTATATGAAATAACACCTTTTATACCACAGTTACGGTATTATATTTACTCCGAAATCGATCTTGCCGCTATCCTTCGATTTTTTTTTTTTTTTTTGTAAATATCACTGTGTCGTGGGTTATAAATTAAAGATACTTTTCCGTGGGCAGTCCGATTGGTTTTATTAGATTTTGATGTAATCGAAAGGGTCAGAAAAATAGTTAATTAAATTGCCAACTAAACCAATTAGCAAAGTAATTTCCGTTTTATACATTGAATAGATGGAATGATCAAAATTTTGAGTCTCCGCACTAGAAGAAAAAAATTAATTTGAGCGAAGAACTTTTTTTTCTTGAGTCAATAAACTTTATTATTTTTAATTCAAGAAATTTTCTTAAATTAATATTATTAAAGAATTTTTAATTATTATTTTTGCGACCGAATTATATATATAAATTAAAGTTTTAGCGCCTAGCGGTCAAATGACTAGTAGATCTAAATTCAAGCCGACGGATGGACATTCCATCTTCAATATTGGTCGAGAGACATATTTATTTAGTTATAAAGATGTTTATTAAATCAAAGAAATTAAATGAGAGTAAAGACAAACTTTGAAAAAATAAATGGGGTTGGTTGCCAAGCCAGGAATCGAACCTGGATCTCCCTGATAACATGTCAGGAGCTCTACCAGTTAATTTCTTTAATTTCTTTCATTTAATAAACATCTTTATAACTCGAACAGATACCACAAAAGCTTTCAGCTTCACTAGTATTCAAGTTCGGTGGATCCCCATCGAAATTATGTAAAAGAGAGAATATGTCTCTCGACCAATATTGAAGATGGAATGTCCATCCGTTGACTTGAATTTAGATCTACTAGTCATTTGACCGCTAGGCGCTAAAACTTTAATTTATATTATTAAAGAATTTGAATGAAGAAAATAATTTTTTATTATTTATTTTAAATTAAGATAAAAATTTTTTTGTCTAAAGCTATAAGGTTTTATTTAATTAAGAAATTGTACTCACAGCTCAAGACGTAAATATTAAACTCAAAAACGTTAATGTTTTTCGCTGAAGGATATAAATTTTTTTATAATTTAAGAATAATGGAAAAAAATACCCACGGTAAGGCTTGAACCCTGCTTAATTCGGACAGAGTAAAATCACACTAGCCGCTCAGTTATTTATTGATATTTTAGTTAGTAGTTTTAAACTTTGCCGGGATTCTAAAGGCGACACTGCGGTCTCTACACGGAAAAAAGTAAACTGTAATATTCACTCGGATTCCGGTTAATTTTTATAGTTTAAAACAGTAAAGCGGACATCGGGTTGGCAAAAATATAAATATTACAGAACTTAATGTAGAAAGTATAAAAGCCACAATTTATAATTTAATATCTAAAATAAGTGATTAGTAGCTGTCACTATAGTAAATAATGATTCTTTCATTTTAAAAAATTACAGTTTCAAACAGTAAAATTTACCATTTCAATATATAGTCCATATTATGAGGAGAAGGGGAACTCAGATGAAAGAGAAGGGGTTCTCACTCTGGGAGAATTTAACATTTTAAACAGTAAAAATTATACTTTTAAAATATACATTTTACCAGTCCAAGCAAGTCAATAATTACAGTTTGATTTTTAGCGTTGCGTTTAAAATTTACCATTTTACTTTGTAAATATTAACGTTGCTTGTATTAGAAATTTACTAATTTTATTTTATACTTTTTACATATCATAAGATCATTTTCTAAGTACGAAATGATAAATATCAAAGTCTGAATTCTTAATTATTATACTTTAACATTTTAGACATTTACATAGCGAATATTACTATTTGAAATAGTATTTTCTTCCATGTAAAGAGTAAATTGTAACTTTTAAATGGTAAATATTATATAGTGAATAGTAAAATCACGATTTTACTGTTTGAAATGGTAATTTTTAGCCGTTGATCATTACTTATTATAAATCGACTGTTATTTATTACAGTTTACTTTTTTCCGTGTATAAAACATATCGTCGATTATTAAAATGACTTTCCATAAAATCAAGACGGACTTATTTTATAGCAACATATTTCTTTAAATTATTACAAATAGATAAGCCGACTTACTTGAGTGAACAATTTATTGATATTGATTCTCGACGATCACAAAGATAAGCTCACAAATCAAATAATGTTAACTTTGAAATTCCGCATTTTACATCAAATTATTATGAAAATTCATTTGTTATCACTGTCATTCGTCTCTGGCAAACATTGCCCCCTGATATTATTGGTGCTTCCAGTATTGAGGTCTTTAAAACCAAACTGTTTAATTATTTAATGGAGCAAGAGACTTAAACTAAGTTACTTATGGGCGATTCCGCGGGAGACGATTTTTGACATAAATTTTTAAATCACAGTATTTGTTACTTTTTTTTATACCAATTTTTTTCAATTTGAGGAGGGTAAGAGCATTTGTGTTACACGAACGTCGAAGTCTAATTTGAAAAGCAAATTCGTTTTGATAACTGCTACTAAAAAAAAACGTAGAAAAGTTGCAAAAAAAGTTACGCAAAAGTTACGCGTTTCTGATGTTTACAGCGATTCTGAAGATGAACCTTAAGTCTGATAAATCGCCGACCATTCCAAACAAATAATTTATTTTAGTTACATAGGAAAGTGCTAATTAGTGATACAGCATCTATGATCTCATATCTTTAATTTAAAGTTACATGGAAATGTTTATATTTACTACAGTGAGACGTGTTGCACCCGCGATAGTTTTACGTTGCACCCGCGACTGGATAAAAAGTGAATAATTTATAATATTTATTTCTTTTAATACTTTTATTTAAATTAATAATTAGTTTGTTTTGTATTCTTTTAAAGAATGTAAAAATAATTTAATAAATATTCCATAATTAACAGACTTTTTTCATTCTAGCTTCATGATCTTTAATGGTGGGCCGATTTCGTTGCACCCGCGATAGCACTTTGAACCTCTCCTGTGTCTATTTAGACATTTTATTAAATGCTTTTTATATTAATTTTTGTAAAACAGATTACAATGTAATCCTGCGACCAGTCATTTCTTTAAACAGAGTTTTTATTTTCTTAGTAAGAAGGCTTGAGTGAGTCTAAATGTTGCACCCGCGAGTACGGAATCGCCCTTATTGTTACTCTCGGTGTTATTATAAATAAAATTGTCACTATTTTTGACTGTATAACTATAGATATCAAATAAACCCATCTACTCTAGTTAAATCATATAAAAAATTAAATTTAGATCATATTACAATTAATCATAAGCATTTTTATTGTTATTTTCATTATATTCTAATTCTTATATTATTGTATGGACTATTGCAAAAATTATTTTGTATACCTTGCCATTTGGCAACAGCCTTGGCATAATTAAATAAATAAATAAATAAATAAAATATTAATGGAAAAATAATTTTACTTTATTTAATGAATGAAAAGTTTTGAGGCAAAATGTTCAAAATCAAGAATAAATATATAAAAATATATTTTATTCTTAATAAAAGATTATCAAGAATTTGGTCATGTTTCTATAAATGTTATTAAGTCGAGAATATTGTAATTAAGTTAAGATAGTTTTTATTTCTGCACAAAAATTAAATTAAAAAAAGTTTTCAAAAAATCACGTTACTAATATTGATAGGGTGGATAATAATTTATTTTTTGACACACACTTTTTGGACTTTAAAAAACAATTTTATCCAAGTCTGAAGGGTATACATAAAAACATTTTTATTTTTTGACTTTTTCTGTCAAAAATTAAAATTTTTTTACTTCAATAAAAATGGAAAATTTGCATTAAGTTTCTTCAACTACTAAAAGTAACAATAATATTATAACAGATAAATCAATTGCTTACAGAAATTTTCTAATACAATAAAGCCAGTGTAATCAATATTTCGGTGCAAGGTATCTAAATCTGAAACTGTTCATACTATCGATGGCCTAGTTTTCGCTACAAACGATTCGCTTTAACTGAGTAATGAATTAGATTATTTACAATCACTAGCAAAAATTTAATTAGTGATCAAGTTATACTCCTCGTAAAACAAAGTGAATTTTTTTCCGAATGGAAAGCATATAAATTAATCAAATAAATCATGAGATTAATCAAATAAATCATCATTTTTTGACTTTTTTAATCGAGTTTATTCACCTTAATTAAAATGTTTGTAAAAAACTTTCGCAATTGCTTGGATGTTGTTTTTTTACCATAAAAAATCAAAAAATCAGTTTATTCAAAATTTCTTTTATTCTTCATTGCGGCAAATTTATAAATAGGTAAGATTTATAAAATTTTAAAAATTATTGAAAATAAATTTGTTGAATTTAAAAGTAAAAAAAATGCATACTTTTTTCGTTTTTTATTAAAATTTTTTAAACATTAATTTATACTCAAAAAGAAAAATTTTTAACTCGAGGGTAAATTATCGTGGCTCATATATTGATGAAGACTAAAAATTTCTTGAATCAAGTCGAAATTTCTTGAACGAAGTCAAACTTTTTTTTAATCAAACAAATTTCTTCTTGCTCCATAATAACTTTAGTCTTACTCAAAATTTTCTTGACGCAAAAAAATTCTTTTTTTTTTCTGTGCAGAGTACTGTATTAATTTTTTCTTGAGGAACGCGATAAACTGACCAAATAAAATAAAATTTTACATGAATTTAACAATTTTACATAACATCTAAACAATTTTTAAAATTTGCCTTATTCCAAATTTTTTTTTTGCTTTATGAAGAAGATTGAAAAATAGTCTCAGTCAAAGTAAAAATTTTTTTTAACTTAGAAAATTTTCCTATCTAAGAAAATTTAACTTCACCCGACATAATAATTGTCTCCTTAAATGTTTTTTCGAGCAAATAAATTTTTTTTCTTCTACTAGACTTTAAATTTCTTAAGAATTCATACCATTTCTTTCTGCAAAAACAACTAAAACATCAAAAATATTGATGACAGTCTTTACGATTAACCAATTGTAGCAATAAAAAGGATTCATGCTCTACAGAATTTTGCATCGGTCACGCAACTTTAAGCTCGACTATGCCCTCAAACCGCTCGTTAATAATTCGCAATTATCGCAGCAATCTTAAGTATTAAAATAAAAATTTTTCAATAGATATTACGGTCATATAATATACTCCATGCATTAATCACACAAGACGTCTTTCGTCATCATCATTACTTCTTATCATCATCTTCACATCGTCAATATAAATCCTACTGAAGATTCCCTCATTATAAGTATCAAACATAACCGACCACTTTCAATTACGTTATCGAATCACGCCCATAAATCAGGAATAACTAACAGCAAAACAAAAAAGCATTGATACCATTAATAAACAATCAAATCATTTACGTAACAACCCATCAATCATCATCTTCAATACCCCAAGTCCCATGATTATGATTTACGATAAATCTAAAAGTGAAAAATGTATAAAAATGATCATTAAGCAATACAAAAAACAAACTATTTTTCTATTTTCATTCTCAGTACATTTATATGTATGTATAAAAGTACATACATTTAAAGTATAAGCAATAAGTAATAAGTCTTATCAATTGATAAGACCTGAGCAATTATTTACCTCAATAGTGTCAAGGAAACATTTTTTATGTATTCACAATACAATAAATGCTTTCTACTCGATGAATTTAAGTAAATAGTAATATTTCACTTTAAACATACAAATTTAAGTTAACCAAACAAATATAATGTTGATGTTGTATTTGTAATTGTATAGTATATATTATAAATTATTATATACATAACACTATGCCGTAAGAATCCAAGGTGGGATCATTTTTCACTTTGGGGATCTGATAGCACACTTCATTGTCAATCGGACAAATAAAGGGACAAAGGGTGATGAGTTTTTTTATTTTTAGTCGGAATACTGTCCAAAAAGTCAAGTTTTGGTTTCTATGTATTATATATTTTACACATGTAGACATACATAGTATATATAGGAATAATAAGGACAACATGTTTAAATAGAGTGGGGTAAAATTACTCCCACTTGGTCACCTACTTTTATGTAAACAATTATTTCGTTTGAGTGGGGGATCATATGAACTACCTTCAATATATTATATTTTTATACAAACATATTAGTTCACTTGTAGAATTTATTGAAGTTACAAGAGTAAGCTTCAATTTTTTTCTTACATCTATTGGTCAATTTTTTTTAGAAATGTGAGTCTTTTTTTGCGTAAAGAAATATTTTCGGGATAAGTTACGTATTTTGTGATTGAGGAAAAAGTTATAGAGGTTGTAAAAAGTGAAAATGAACGACGAAAGTGGAAAAGACGGTAGTTCGCCGGAATCAGAGATTGCGCGGTTATCATTCGATAAGAACAATGATAATGATAATGTCAATGTTGGTGATGCTATTGAAGAGGATGCTAAGAGTACTTCGACGATTACGGAATTGAATGTTGATAGTATCAAAGATAACAGATTTGATGGGGCTGAAGATACTGAATTAGAAGTGAGTGCCAAAAATTATGGCATTCCGATTTTGGCGAAACAAGAAAGCTTTTCGGAGGAGAAGAAAAAGGGGAGGTTGAAGAACCCTTTCAAGGACCGGTTGTTCAAGAGGAAGAAGACTGGGAGCATTGGGTCTCAACCTTCGATAGACGAGAATGAAACAGGTTTTTTGGATTTTTAGGGTGACTATTTGCTGATTCGTGGTTTGATTTTGAATGAATTAGATAAATTTTTTTTATAGGATCTTTTTGTGAATTTTTTTAATAAAAAAATTGCCGTTTGATTTCAGTAGTCGTCAAAATACTTCACGATAAAATGGCAAAAAGGCATAAAATGTAATCCGATGCTCGCGCATTAGTACACTGAGAAAAAAAAAAATTTCTGTCCAGAAAAAAAATTTCTTGGCTCAAGAATTGTTTAAAATAAATTTTGGTTTTTTGAATAAAGAATATCAATATCTTTATCTTGATAATAAAATATTGGCATTAATTTTGATAGATTAACACGAATAGGTTCACTTGAATTAAACAAAAAATAATTCGATTAATTCGATCAATTCTTGAGATAAAAAAATATATTTTCATAAAAAATATATTGACATAAAAAATTTATTTTTCATTTTCTTTTTATCTTTCTTATGCGTATCGCAAATTTAACATAATTATACCTATTTATACTCAAATAAATTTTACCTAAACCTCTATTACTTCTTACACTTAACTTATACTGTTAAAATGTATAATGTTGTATATTGCCGATTGGTGTTTGTATCTAATAAATAAATAAATAAATAAATAAACAAATATTCTTGAAAATTATCAAGAATATATATTCTTGTTACAAGAAAATTTTCTGAAGAGTAGTACTTTTTTTTCTTAGTGCAACATATCAATACAATTCTTTTGAATTTTTAGAGATTGATAAGAATTATTTTTTCAATAAAGTAGAAAGATATAATTCAGCAAATAGACATCCTAAAAATTTTTTTTGCAATTATTTTGTTCATGCAATCAGGTTAAATATGCACCGTGGGAAGTTTAATTTTAGAGAAACATTTATTTCTGCTTGTAACCTAAAAAGCTTCTTTTAGGCATGAAAAAAATTTTCCATACAGAGGAATAACTTTTATCTTAATTACGAAGTTCTTTCAAAGAAAGAAGGAATCCCTTCGCTTTGTAGATAACTAACATGAGCTTGAAAATAATTTTTTTTCTACTTTGCAAGGAAGCGTTAAAAAATTTTGCTATGATTAATTTTTTTTAAGGAAATTAAACTTACAACCGATAATTTATAAGTGACAAGATGAAAAAATAATTTTACGAATTTTGAATTATTGATGTGTATTAATAGCGAAATTTACTCAAAAAAAAAGTCGGTTATCAATGGAAACATTAAAAAAAGAGCTTTATCAAAAATCAGCAATGTTTTTATTTTTAAGCTCGAGAATTTTACTTTTTTTATTGAAGTAACTTTCTTACCGCGTTTCCAAATGTTTCATTCAATAGTAGAGCGGAAGAGAAAAATCAATCAATCGAGAAATTTTTCACCCCTAAAAGAAACTTTACACTGTAAAAAATTGGGAATGAATTCAGTATGCATTTTTAGAGGACTCCGAAGTAAATATGGATTTTAACCGAAGAAACATTCGAGTATGGAGTTTTTAGACTAAAATAAATTTTTATTTATCTGAAACAAGTTTCATATGCCAAATTACAAACAAATACTTTTAAATTTGTTTTCTGAAATTTAAATTTGTTACAGTATTCTGAAAAACTTGACTTGATAGAATATTAAATCAAATTTTTGTAAAGATTATTTTATCTCCAAGTCTTGTTGATAAATCTGAACGTTAAAAGTAAAAAATATAATAATTTATTAACATCATTAATTACTTTAATAATTATTACAATTAACTGATTTATAGCAATTTTTAGGATTTATTAACAAATAAACTATTGTAGAAAAAATTAATCAAAAAATGGTAATTGTAGAAATTAAAAAAAAATATTAATGCAATTTTTTCTAAATGTTAAAATTTATTTATTATATTAAACTAATTTCCAAGTACGCATTTTGTAATTTTCAAATGAAAAACTATTTTCTATTTTTAGTCAAGATAAAAAAAATTCACTCCACTGAATTTTCTGAATTGTGTTTTGTAAATTTCACTTCAGAGGTATTAAATCAATTAAGAATCATCCTCTCCGAAAATTTTTTACAGTGTATGGGTAAGCAGAAATATTCTCATTTCAATCAACTGACAGTTAATCAATTAATTAGGATTACCTTCACCACATTAAAATTTTCTAACAAGAAAGAAAACAGAAGGATTGAAATGATGAAACAGAAACAAACCTATACAGTACGACCCAGTTAATAAAATCATTAGAAGCCTTAAATAGACCGACTGGTTGAATATTTTATTATTACCGGCGGTTTCTTTCAGAGCCTACGAAGAGAACAGTCACAAACAAGTCCGTTGAATACGACGAACCGAGTCAGGCTCCAGAGCAAAAATTACCGGCAATACCAGGATCAAATATAATCAAACTATCAGGATTAGGAGTATTAGGTTCATCATTCGAAGTCGGCGACGACGAGGATCAAGATTCGGATCAAGTTCCGGTGAAGAAAATGATGAAAAAGAAGAAAACTTCACTGGTTCGCCGGCTGAGTTTGAACAAATTTCGGCTGAGTTCAACCGAGCAGATCCCTGAAGTTCGACAAACTCCAGAGGGTGACAGTAGTCGCTCCCAATCTTCCCAGGAATCGCCGAGCCATGAGGACTCCATTAAGACTAAATCGGCATCATCAGGATCTGGATCGATCGCCAAAAAAGGGTACAGTAAGTTCGAGGATAAATCGCATTTGGCTGAAACACAAAAGGGTAGGGATAATAATAAATCAAAGTCGGTGGAGAGGCGCAGTTCGAGCGGTACGTGGGGGCAAAGAGAGAAGGGATTACTCACGACAACTACAACGAGTGAACGACGTATAGACGACCCTCATCGACGACGACACAAACCATCTGAGAACTCGTCTACTGACAAAACAGTCACCACTGTTACAACTGTTCTGCAAAGAAGGTCCCCGTCTGTTACCATAAGGACGAGCTTCATTGAACCGGGTGAGATTTTGATCTGACAAATTTACAGGGTTTCTTTTTTTAATTTTGCAAATCATTCGGGTTGAACCGTGTTTTGGAATAGGCTTGTGGTTTTTGTGATTTTTAATTCGAAAGGGTGTAAAAATTTATTAGTGATTTTTGATTCAACTATCTTTAAAATTTGATTCAACATTTTTTATTGAGCTGATTTTTGTATGGTCTTGTGTGTACTAAAGGGATTTTTTCTGTAAGTTTTCAATTATATTATTTATTTGATTACTTTTGTAAATTATCAATTTTTCTTAGAAGCAATTGTTGATTCATGAAACTGAAACGAACCAAAAGTTTACACTTTTTTGTAAGAGTTAAATTATTTAATGATTTTTTTTAAACATACATTTGATTTTTTAGTTGATACTACACTGATAAAAAATTAATTTGAATCAAGAGAAAAAATTTTAAACCTAGAATTTTTTTTCATAGAGTTTTATCGTCTTAAATCAAACAGAAATATTTTTGGACTAAGAAAATTTTCCGGATTCAAGAATTTTTCTGCTTGATTTAAGACGATAGAACTTTTTAAAAAAATTGTTATTGGTCCAAGATTATCGCTATTGAATCCAGTTAATTACTTTTATCGGTGAATTAAAATTTTGTTGAACTTTTACTAAAAAAAAAAATCAAATATTGCCAATTTTTAAATGCTTATAAAACTTTTTAATTTTTTTTCTAATTTTTCCTTTATTATCTCAAAAATTGAACTATAGTTTCATAAGATACATAAAAATAATTATTAAATTATAAAATTACTACCGAATGAATAAAATTATCGAATTGATCAAAAATCACAAAAAATTTTCTTATTAAATACTATACTGAAAAGAAAATTGACTTGATTTAAGAGTAAAAATCTTGAACCAAGAAAATTATTTTGAAGAATTTTATCGTCTTATATCAAGATAAAAAATTCTTGAATTAAGTAAAATTTACCTAAACCAAGGAAAATTTGTAATTCTAGAATTTTTCTATGATCAAATTCTTCAAAATAATGTTTGTAGTTCAGAATTTTTTTCTTTAATCAACTTGAATTTTTTCGCAGTGTAAGTTCATATAATTAAAAATCAATGAGTAATTTTCTAAAAAAAATTAAGCTTAAAATTTCTAAAAGACGTGTATTTACAACTGATTTCTAAATAACTTCAAATGTCTAGAACAATCTTTAAAATCAAATCACTATTTCAAACTAGACCTTCCACCAGTCGGCCAAGAGTCGCCTCGATCAGTCTCAACCCTTCCGTCCGCAGTGTCCAAATGGCCTGAGACAAAAGGACCGCCTAAGAAGTCGAAATTCCCCTCAAAACTCGACCGGGAGTCAGGATTAAAAGAGTTCAAGCCGGGCGAATCACCGCCCCTGGAAGCTAAGCGAAAATTATCGTTGGTGAAGGAAAAGCGGGCAATATTCCAGCGAAAGTACTTCGAAACATCAGAAGTTGGTTACTCACAGGACAATTCATTGGACACGGTAGTCGGAAATGTTGGTGCTGGTATCAGTGACTCGATAACTTTTTCAGATAATGCAATTTCTATTGACAATGACGACATAGATTTAAACAAACGCAAGCCCTCCCGTCATATCAGTGTGCGCACATTTGATTCATTTTCGACAACTTTCAAGGAGTCAGTTGAAGAGCAGGATCCACCAGTTGAAGAAGATCAGCTTCACAGCATAGACATCACTGATCACAACAACAGAACGCTTGCTTCTCTTGAAGACCAAAACTATTCTTCGACTTCAATGGCGGTTAGTAGTGCAGAAAGTATTGAAATTCAAAGAAGATTCAGCGGCGATACCACGGTGAGATCTTAAATTCATTTAATTTATTAACAATTTGTGTCGCGTATTTTTCAGTGACTGCTTAAGTTAAGATAAAAATATTCACGCGTAATTCTATGATGCAGATCGATAGCTGCACTTTGCGGTTCTCGCTTGTAGTTTCAAGTTACCACTCGTGGCTTCCCATACTCCCTCATTTACCTCTTTTAAATGTAAATATAATATATTGAAGGTAGAAATGAGGTTTACCCTGTCAAACAAACTTGTTTTACTTCTATCCAGAACAAGTCAAGTTTGTTATTTGTATCAGACTCCAAAAAAACAAAAGTTTGAAAAAAGTTCTTATATGAGTCTGGTTACAAGATACAAGCGCTTTCATTATTTATGATCGCGTATAATATTATATGTCACAAAAAAATCCCGGAAACTTTCCACTCCATTTTTTACTTATTAATTGTATACATTGTAATCGTTATTTTCGTTTGAAATAAAAATTCTAAGCCATTAAGATATCTGCCGACTGTTATATCTAGTGGGGAAATGATTGGTGTCATTCTCCTCTGCATCTTTTGATTCATTGCGATCATAACTCTTGTATGAACAGTGTCTTCAAAGATAGATCTTTAATAGATATAACAGTTTTTTTTTTAGATGGAAATGGATTTTAAATTTTGGCAGACGTTCAAATCTTGTGAGTTCGCTAGGTGGAAAATTAATCCAAAGTGGAAATGGTTCACGGTTTGTTGGTTTAAAATAATTATTTGTAATTTTTTTGCTCGCTACTAGTGTTTTTATTGTTGTTTATTTTAGTAACGAGATTATAAATAATAAATATTTATAAATTTAATTTTTCATTCAATTCTATGGTTCAATGAATTCTCGGTTGATAAGATAAGGATAATAGTAATTATATGAATTTTATTGTATATTTCAATATTATTATATTGAGTAAGATAATGGTTAATTTTTATTGCAGACGATTCGTAATTATGGTGAATTTTTTTAACTATATTAAAAGATTTGAAGAGGTTTGAAAAAAATTGATAAGAAAATTAGAAAAAATTGTTTTCTAATTTTTCTGATGTGTTAAAGTCCACCTGATTTTTAATAACAATTACTCCGCGATTAAAATAACTAAAAAGTAAGATTTTGAGTGAAATGATATCAATAAAAAAATTTTGTCAAAAATCAAAAACAAAATTCAGATCAAAGTTATTTTTTAGAAAAAGTTTATGAAAAATAAAATTTAATAAAAAAAAACTTTTCTATCTGTTTATCAATTTTTTTTTTCTAATAATATTATTAGAAATAAATTATCTGACCCGCATACAAATATTTTGCATATTATTATAATCGAATAAAAAATGTTTATTTTATGATATAAAAATAAGACTGATATTTGGACTAACATTTGAATTCAATTATTTACATTACAACATGAACATTGTTTTTTTTTTCTCTTTTTTTAAATTACGATATTGTGAAAAATATTATGTTGATTACCTGTATTTATGTATAAATTTAGTAGATAAAGCTGTTTGACACTCGTGTATTGGCGCATTAACTTCGCTCGTTGCATCAACACATCGATAAGCAAAAGCCCAATTCACTCAGTTACATATTTAAATGCATTATCAACAGATGACATTGTATTCTTTTATGGAAATTTTTTATTAATTTTTTTTATTTTGTTCTATTGTTATGTCCTAGACATTTTTTTAATTTTCATTATTTTTTACATTTTCTTGTTTTATTTTTATCTCTCAGTTATTTCCGTTTAAATATTATTACAGTAAAATTTATTTTCCTTATGACTCAACGTGAGTATTTAGGTAGTTCAAAACGTGTTTGAAACTACGGTCGGCGCAATGCAAACAATGATTTTAGATAACAGTCGCCTGCATGAGCCACGTTGAATGGAATTATAAAGAATTTTTGAGTATCACATAAAATAATTTTAGAGAATATCAACTAGAAATATTAATAGTACAACGAATAATTTAAGAAATATTTAATACGACTGTTTAATTCAGAATAATTGAAAGTCTTTAAAAATATGAGAGTTAACAATAAACTCAACAAATATAGTTATTAAGTACTGAAGGTAAAATAAAGTAATAAGGGAGATTTAAGATATATTATATAAGAATAAAAGGAAATAAGCTAAAAGATGAATTATTTTTTTTTTTATAAAGTGAAGATGTTTGAAAAATCAACGTACTGGATAAATTTAGGAAATAATGTAACAAAATAGTTTCAAATAGAACATAAAATATTGTGCGCATAAGAATAAATGTGTTTGTGTGTGTATTGATGTGCCTATACATGGACAGATGTATATACCACTAACTTTAGGAATATACCTATACCCTTGTAAGAGATAACACACAAGATAGTCGATGCACAGCTAGTTTCCCGGAACATTTAGAGAGAGGGTGGAAGTCCCAAACTAGAGAGCTAATTGGATACATTGTCCCCCTACTGTTTCAATTATCGGACCCACCTAAACTCTCAGCCCCGGAAAACTGTCGTCGTATCGCTCTCTCGTGTCTAGGACATCCTAGTGTTAACATCGTCCTAAGAATATTCAAATTAAATACAAAAAAAAAATAAAATCAATAATTACACCAATCTATAAATATTAAAATCGTAAATCAAGAATAAAGTGTTAATTAAAATCAGTTGTAGTGAAAATTATAAAATTAATTGAAAGCGACAAACCAGGTATAATTTTAAAACATTACTTATTGTGTTAAACGGATTCAAAACTAAACATTGTATATAAACTGTAATTTTTAAGCGATAATTTGATTCTTAAACAATATATGTATTAAATTTAAACTACAAATCTAATCATTAAAACAAAACCTATCTTTCTCAATAAATTAAGTCTCAAGAGTTCCCGGTCTATAGGTCTTAATCGACTTGGGCCGAATACTAAATTATTTACAAAAAAAAAGTCCAAATTCCGGACGTAACACTATACTTTTTGTCGATTGCGGGAAATATAAATTCTAACACAATATCTAAATTTACAAATTTAAAAAATAATTAAAATAGATATAGAGTTGCTACAAAAAATGCATTATTTAAGAAGATAAATATTTTATGATAATTTTTATAAATAATATTTTTAGATATCTGTTGTAGTTTTGATCATCGCCACACTGGTAGAAAGGTTAGCTTGACTCAGAATAAGAATTTTAGAACCAAGACTACTTCAAGAAAAGCAATAAATTTTTTGGGACAAGAAAAAAAGTTCTTGAGCTAAGAAAGTTTTTTTTTAACTAAAAATTTTATCTCTTGTCTCAAGAAACTTATTGTTTTCGTTATTATAAAATTTTTTCGCTCTAATCAAACTAAGTTTTCTATCAGTGCATAATCAAAATAAAATCAATTTATTTTTATCTAATTTCCTTGTTGATATAGATAGATAACTCGAAAATTTTCATCTAAAATTGTTTTCTTTCAAATCAAATAAACTTTATTTCAACAAGAAAGTTATTCTGAGAAAAATTTTAATTTCTTCAGCTGATAAATAAAATTGTTGAAAAATGTCTCAAAAATGTCCATATTTTTCAAAAGAAATTTTTTCTCAGTGCAGTAATCATAATTAATGAGATATGATAATAAATAATATTTTTTTTTTCTTTTTCAGTCGACACATAATAACGCGCCTAATAGCGGCGTAACTGAAAAACGTGAGCATCTATACAAAATCCTGGTTATCGGTGAACTAGGAGCTGGAAAGACATCAATCATCAAAAGATATGTCCACCAGTTTTTCTCACAACACTATCGTGCGACAATAGGCGTGGATTTCGCCCTGAAAGTACTCAATTGGGACCCAAATACAATTATAAGACTTCAACTATGGGATATTGCCGGTAAAAATTATTAAAGAGGTTCGAGCGAATCTAATGTAAAAAATAATTTCCAACTTTGAGCTTTGAAATTAAGTATACGTATAAATAAATACGTCATTTATCTAATCCCAAAATATTAAAAAGATTCACCGTTTAGCTACTTAGATATTAAATTTTAAAAATCACATATTTTATCTCCTTATACACGGGCTCTTATGGCGGACAAACTTTTGTCGAGACTTTAATTATTTTTTTCAATATTAACTTCCCAACTTTAACGGATAAAAAACTATAGACATGAAACTTGGATTATTGCAAGATATAAAAACAATTTAATTATAATACATTACCGATATCATTTTTGAGATATTTAAAGTTAAATTTTATGTTTGTAACTCGTTTATCGTCAGCTACTTATTCGAATAAAGATTTGACAACATCGCGTCAACAGCTGAGAAAAAAGAGAAGGATAGAAATATAGTTACAGAGAGAGAAATGTTTAACTCACACATTCATCCACGTCTCTTTAATGGGTATAATCAAACGCGCTATTGCCAAATCTGTTTATTCATTCCGGCAAGTAATAAATATAAAAGTCATTTTATTACTTTACTTTATTAAATAAGTAAAAATCATCAATTATTAAATTGTTTAAATTATTTTAAATTAAAATAAAGAATTTTGACGAATATTGGAAAGACTGAAATTAAAAAAAAATTTTAACATTATTTTGACTCATTAGTTAGGCTCGAATTAATGTACCCAACAAAAGATATTTGCTACAGATTATAAATCAATTGAAAAATTATTTTCAGGCCAAGAAAGATTTGGAAACATGACGCGAGTTTATTACAAAGAAGCCGTAGGTGCCTTTATCGTATTCGACGTAACAAGAAGCGCGACATTGGACGCTGTCGTTAAATGGAAACAAGACTTAGACTCAAAAGTACAATTACCCGACGGATCTCCCATTCCGTGTGTGTTATTAGCGAATAAGTGCGACCAGTCCAAAGAAGGTCTCGCAAATTCTCCAGGAAAAATGGACGACTACTGCAAGGAAAAAAATTTTGTTGGCTGGTTTGAGACTTCTGCTAAAGAGAATATTAATATCGAAGAAGCAGCGCGTTTCCTCGTCAATAAAGTAAGTAATTTATCATCATATTATTGAAAATTTATATTTATACTAAAGATTATTGTTATTTATTAACAGATTCTTCAAAACGACCAAATAATGAAAGGAAACGGAGCTCAAGATCAAGTTGACGGAGAACGATTTGCATTAAATCAATCACCGACTGGTTCCAAAAAATCTTGCGCATGCTGACGAAATGTAATTATTATAACAATTCAATTCATTATTATTATTATCATTAGTATTAGTAGTGATGCTAATGATTAATAATAATTAACTATCCGGCCAAATTGGGACATACGAATTAACTTAAAGACTGTTCCATTTGCTACTATATTTTATAATAATAATGATAATTATTATGATTAATATTAATAATTAATTGTTAATATGACTATTTAAATGATTATTGAATGACAATGTGCAACTTTAATATTTTTTGCACGTCGGAATAATGAAAATTTATTAATTACGAAATATCCGTTTTTTTCGATTGTTTTTAACGCTTTGGTACCAGTGAAAGAAATTTTTAATTATTTATTATTAATAATTATCATGAAAATTATTCGTATAATGTAAAAAAATCGCATAAAGTTAAAATTAAAAAAAAAATTAATATTTTCCTCGGAACATTTACTGCAAGGATTTGCGCATGCGCGAATTGAGTTCCATAATTCCATAATTGTGCATGCGCAGTTTTGAATTTTAGTTCTGTGAAAAAACTACTCATGAATGTGAGTTCTATCTTAAAAAAAATTTTTTTAGTTAGAGATTATAAAATTTTAAAGTTTTTTTGAATAATAATGACATTTGTTATTTTTAAGGCTTTTACCGCGTTAATATTTTTATAATTTTATTAATTCAAGGAGATCGGCTACCCAATTTTAAAACACAGTATCTGCAAAATTTTTATACCTAATTTTTTTAACATTGCTACATTTTTTATAACTTTTAGACCTTAATTTCAAGTATTTTTTCTTAAAAATATTTATATTCAAATATTTTATATTCATAAATAAAATTTTTCATCAATTTGGAAGACAAACTTTTTTTTAATAAGAAAAATTTTTAATTGTTAGTTACTGTGTTTTGAAATTGGACAGCCGAGATATCTAGAGGCTTTTTATACGAATTACGTGACTGTAAAAAACAATCGAGAAAAATGTATATAATTGATTTTAAAAATTTTAAATATACTCGAGGTTACATTCCATTTAATGCAATCTTTAAATTGCTTAATTTATTTATTATTAATTATTATTATTATTTTAGACATTGCCAATAATTATTGTGAAAGAAAATTATCATTAATTGATAAAACTAAAATAAAATTTTATATTATTACTTATAATTATTTTTGAATAGATATATGTTTACATGGAGCCTAATTAACATTTGTAGTATAGAACGTGCCATTTTTTCATCTACGAAAAAATTCAATAAAACATTCCATTAAAGTTATATTAAATGATAGTAGATACTTATAACTATAACTAATAAAAAAAAAAAACTGAAATAATATATTGAATTAACAAATAATATTAAATATATCCTATAATTTTTTGTTGGTTTATATCCTCATAAAATATTGAAAAATTTGTGTTCATATAAAAGTAAATACTATCCATAAATACTGTTGGCTATAATGAAAAATTTTATACGTAAAAAAATATACAGATAATTTATCTTCCAAAATTATATGATAAGTATATTTAAAAAATTAATTGATACAATGAAAAATCTTTTTATTATATTAAATATACGTAAATAGAATGATTAAATATAATTATTATATTATAATGAGTAATAAGATAAAACTTTTTTTCTATTTTTCCGTCTCTCGGTCATCGCAATTTGATGATTTTTTTTTGTCTCCGAATTTAACTTCTAAATATATCATGTAAAATTTATATTTTTTTTTTTTTAATGTAATAATTGTGCAGCTAATTTTTATTTAGTGTTGTATTTATAAGATAAATTGTTATAGTAATAAATTTTTGTAAATAAAAAATTGCGGTGTTAAAAATCAATTTTGTTATATAATAGTTTCATTTATCCAAAAAAAATATTACTAAAGATTTAATTTGTACTGCAATTGATTAACTTTGTAGTAAAAACACCTGTAAGTACTAAGTTATCAAGTAAATTTCGATATTCATGTATAACTAATTTAAACATTTTATGACCTCCCGCACATTTTTCAAAATTTATTTTAAAAATTGATGTTTTATCTTGTTTCAAATGCACTCGACATTTTTTCTTATTTCCTTTAATCCACATGCGACCTTTATGTGCCACCTGAGGAGTGAAAACTACTAGTGCAGATTTTGGTTCGCATTCGTAATAAAACATACTTTTACTCTAGTGAAATAATATAAAAAAACAAAAAATATTATTTTTAAAATTATACTAATTTTTTAACTATTAAAACTTACATGATTAGTCAGCGTAAAAGCGCTCAGAGAAAAAAATTATCCAAATTATTGATATATAACGAACCAAATTCATTATTGAAACTTCAAGCACTTAAGTTTTTTTTTTATTGTTCAACAATAACGGTTGAAAATACGGTATCGATGGCAATCCTTTACAACAAATTAATTACATCAAAAATTCATTAGGCGTTTCACAAAGCAAATACAATTTGAATTTTGATATAAAATCTCCAATATTTTGTTGAATATTCATTAACGTGTAATGTCTGCATTAAAATGGTTAATTGCTATGTAACTTGTTTTTTTTTTTAATTCCAATAAAGTTATCTTATTTATTTATTTTTTTTTGCGTTAATATTTATTGAAATAAATATTTTTTTTTTAATAAAACGAAAGGGAATTGATAGTAGAATTCATAAAAGATGTTATATTTATTTAAGGCTTTTAAAAATAAATTAAAAATTTTATTCATTTTGTACTAAAAATATAAAATCTTGCATCAATAATAATATCAAATATATTTGTCTAATACAATTCCTAATTTAACCGACGATGTTAGCTGAGTGGTCAGAGGCGCACAGCCTACAGAGCACTCGAACTAACTCACCGGCCAGGCGTAGGTTCGAATCCCAAGTTGGTCTTAGAAACCAGCTTGGTTGAGATTCAACCCTTGCAGCGTAGGTTAAGATTCTCACAACCCAAAAAAGACCTCAATTAAGAGCGGTTTACAGTTGATTTTCAAACGTGTTTTTCTCATGTATGTGATAAAATTTCGAAAAAAAAACGCTTCGCTCTTCGATAGATAATTAAATTATCTATCGAAGAGCGAAGCGCTTTTTTGGAAAATTTTCATTTATTTATGCATAAAATGCGTTTTAAGATTCCATTTGTTGTACAAGTATGACAGAGATACTTTCGTTTGTCCAATAGAGGGCGAGAGAGAGAAAAAATGTAAACCCTTCTTAAAAAAATTAGGAAAACGGTTGACCCTGAAGGCCATCCCTGCAACTTCCCGCTAATTCCATACTTAGGCGCTTAAAATTGCACCAATGACGTTTTTGAGCTCTTCGAGCTTTTTTTTCCTTGGGAATTTCCGGTAATTATAAATTCGTCTAAGGTAAAAGCCCCAATTATTGACGGGGGTCTAAATATTGACACCCTAAATTATTTTTAAATATATTAAATTATCTGTAATAAGAATAACGATCAAATAAATTTTTATTAAATTCTAGTTAATTAAAAAATTGAAAAAAATCACATTCAGTTCAAAATATTAAATATTAATTATTAAAAAAAAATGAAGTTAGCACCAGTTCATCAAATCAGCTTACGAGCGTCTATTTTCTTAACAACTTTGGTTAGAAAAGCATTTTTTTTAACTGTCGAGTTTAAATTAATTTTTTCATGTAATTATATGATCTATTTTTTTTTTTAATTAACAATATATGAAATATTTATAAAATTAAATAATCGAAATTAATTGTATGCTTTACGATATTTAAATAACGAGAGTCAATAACTAGTTCATAATTTTTATGGTGAATCCCATATTGACAGCCAGTCGACAGCGCTATGACGCCTTTTTTTTTTAAGTATAAAATACGTTATATACGCGATTATTTTCAAGGCTTTTAACTGTCAAATAACTCGGCGTGTTTTAGTGTTAAATAAGTTTTTAAATAAATTGTTATATTTTTCATAATAATTATTCATTCATAGAAATGATTATTAATTAACTTTAATAATATTGATTACTTTATACCAAGTTTTTGATAAATAACAATATAACCAAATGATTCGACGCATGTGCAGTAGGGGCGTCAATAATTGGGATTACGGTACGTCAATAATTAGATCAATCAGTTTTTTAACCCGTCAATAATTGGTGTATCCAGATCATATATTTAATTATTTAAAATTAATTAGTAAATATCACTGATTATCATTTTAAAAAAAGAAATTGATTAGTTAAAACATTACTGAAGACATTACCACAGACAAAATTCATCGATATTTATATTTGATTGCTTAAAAAAAAATGAAATCATAACTTTGTCTCTTATAGCGTCAATAATTGGGGCTTTTACCTTATACCCTAAAATTTATGATAGAAAATTTTCCATACCTAACAATAGAATTTAAAATAGAAAGGTTTACAATTTTTAAAAGATTCTTATTTTTCTTACCGATACTATTACAAATAAAACACATATATTTTAAATCTTCCGGGGTTTTTCCCGCTATCATTTATTGCAGCCATCTTTTTTAAATGTAATTCTATATTAAGGTAGTTGTAGCGTGATAGGCATTTCAACAGAAAATTATGAAATTTTTTTTATTGAAAGATAAATATATTAATAATTCACTACCAAAATTTCAGATCAATTGACCGCACCGTTTTTGAGTAATTAATTTTTGAAATTGCATCTTTTACACGTAGCGGTATAGAGAGATCCGAACAAAAACAGTTTCACTGTAAAAAATCGCGCCAAGTCCACGTTCATAAGACTATTAAGAAAAAAAAATTTGTTTTTTTCTTTACAAAAATATATAAAATAAAAAAATAAAAAAATCCAAGTAACCGATATGATTGTTTATGATTTTCGGAAATTAAAAAAAATTGTGTTATAAATTTAAAAATTAAGAAAAAAAATTTTGGAACGTATTTAGTGTGCGCGGTTGCAAAATATTTTACTTTTAATGAAATTCGTAAAATCTATTTACTAGGACTTTAAAAAAATTTAAATACACAATTACGCACACCAAGTACGTTCCAAAATTTTTTCTTAATTTTTTAAATTTATAACACAATTTTTTAATTTCCGAAAATCATAAACAATCATATCGGTTACTTGGATTTTTATTTTTTATTTTATATATTTTTGTAAAGAAAAACAAATTTTTTTTTTCTTAATAGTCTTATGAACGTGGACTTGGCGCGATTTTTACAGTGAAACTGTTTTTGTTCGGATTTTAGTATTTTTCGTAATTATAATAAAAATTTACAATTGGTACCAACTTAAATCTCGCGTTGGTTGCATTTTTTATAGCAAACTATCCCCTTGAAACTACAGTTTATGTAAAAATAATTCCAGCGCACCCTGGCGGGTGTAGATGCAAGCTGTGAAATATCTTTTTTAACTGTAGTTTCCCATCTAATGAAGGATTACTATGCATTCTCGAATTATTTAGTCTGTGGCAGATCACTTTGCCCGTCGAAAAAAAGTCAGGATCGAAATTTTTGCGTTGCTATAGTTTGTGCTGATTAAATTTAATAATTTCAATTAGATTAATTGTTATAAGTGAATATAATTAATTAATAACAGTCAAATAAAGTATGAATTACTGTTATAATATACAATTTAGGAAAAAAAAGTACCGTAGAATTAAATAAAATTTTGCAACCTCAAAATACCGTTCTGTTTACAGTAAACATAGTCGGTAGTCTGGCGCTCCGTTTACAGCAGATTTGAACGGAACTTGGCGCCAGATTCTACCGAATCTGTGGATGATAAAGTTAGTATGAAATCTTTGGCCCACTCGAGTGGTATGGAAGATTTCATACTAACTTTATCATCTCTCTATACCGCTACGTGTAAAAGATGCAATTTCAAAAATTAATTACTCAAAAACGGTGCGGTCAATTGATCTGAAATTTTGGTAGTGAATTATTAATATATTTATCTTTCAATAAAAAAAATTTCATAATTTTCTGTTGAAATGCCTATCACGCTACAACTACCTTAATATATAGAGAGCGTTGTGATCAATCCTTTCGGATTCACAACACCTGACTGTAAAATATACAATTTAGTCATTCATACTCATCTGAAGTTAGTGTTGTGAGAGTTTGAGAAACCGGTCAATCACGATTAACTATCAACGAATAACTGATAAAATAATAAAAGCATTTAACCATGGCTAGCGTTTCGTATCAAATAGCCAACTTGCTGGAGAAGGTAAAGCTTGGGTTTATTATTTTGTTATAAATTTACCGGATAAGCATCATTTATTTCCCGACATTCTTTTGTTCTGAGATGATGCATCAATTTCGGTTATAAAATACTCTATGGCATAACCTAACTTTTTTTGCGTTACTAAATTATATTTTATGTTATTATAATTTGTATTAGATCTGACTATGGATTCTAACATTTATTTTCATTTGACAGATGACCTCCAGCGACAAAGATTTTAGATTTATGGCGACAAATGATTTGATGACTGAATTGCAGAAAGATAATATTAAATTAGATGATGATTCCGAGCGAAAAGTTGTTAAGATGCTACTACGATTACTTGAAGACAAAAATGGTGAAGTACAAAATTTGGCAGTCAAATGGTAATTTATTATTTTATATTTTCACCTTACTTACAAACAAATTAAATGAAAATAAAATTAGCCGACATCTAAAAATTTTTATAATTTTTTTTTATTAAAAAAAAATTTTTTCATTCGTAAAAAACTTCAAAAATAATTCTAATTTAATAAATTAAGCAAAATTAAAAATGTCGGCTAACTTTATTATTATACAAATTAAATAAGGTAAAAGACCCAATTATTGACACTTGCAATTTTATTTTAATTTAATAAAACAAATCAACTCTTATAAATTAATAAATATAATTTTTGAATTATAAATTTTTAGATAATTGATTTTTTGAGAAAATTTTATTTTTTTAATTAGAATAAAATTGCAAGTGTCAATAAACTAGGCCAGTGTCAATAACTGGGTCTTTTACCTTATTTATTATAAATTTAAAAAGACAAGAATTTTTAATTTCAATTTTTCACGTAATTTTTTTTTTATGACAGAGTTAGCTGTCACTTTACAATTTTTTAATTTTATTTAACAAAAAAATTTGTTCCATAAAATTATTTTTAAAAAATTGCATTTTTAATTTTTTAAAATTTCTAAATGTCAATTTTTTTTATAATTTTTTTTTTGCCATAATTTATTTATTATAAAATTATTAAATATATGCTAATTTAATTTTCATTTTTTTTTTACTAAAATTAAATTTTAAGTACAGCGTTAAAATTTTATTTAAAAAAAAAATTTTAAATTTTAAATAATAATTAATTATTAATAAAAATCAAAATTTATTTCAACAGCTTGGGACCTTTGGTAAATAAAGTAAAAGAATATCAAGTAGAAACAATAGTGGACGCTCTGTGTAACAACATGATATCAGACAAAGAGCAACTACGAGACATTTCAAGTATTGGTTTAAAAACAGTAATATCAGAACTGCCTATCGGTTCAAATGATCTCGCAGAAAACGTTTGCAAGCGTATAACTGGAAAGCTGAGCAGCGCTATCGAGAAGCAAGAAGACGTTTCAGTCCAATTAGAAGCTTTAGACATCGTCGCTGATTTATTATCAAGATTCGGATCACTTTTAGTGAGTTTCCACCCGACAATCCTGAACGCTTTGTTACCGCAGTTGTCTTCTCCGCGTCAGGCGGTAAGAAAACGAACAATCGTCGCTCTGAGCCACTTGTTAACTTCTAGCAACAGTTTTCTCTACAAAAAATTGCTAGACCACTTGCTTGAAGGTTTGACCTCTCAAAAAGTAAAGAATGTAATTCGCACTTACATCCAGTGCATCGCATCTATTTGCCGTCAAGCCGGGCACAGATTCGGCGAGCAAATAGAACGAGTGATGCCACTGATAGTCCAGTACAGCAACGAAGACGACGACGAATTACGCGAGTACTGCCTCCAAGCCTTCGAGTCATTTGTCTACCGCTGTCCCAAAGAAATTACACCTCACATAAACAAAATAATCGAGATATGCTTGAAGTACCTCACTTACGATCCAAATTACAACTACGACGACGACGTAAACGACGAAAGCGATGGCGAGGGCAACGTAATGGAGACCGAGGAAGACGGAGACGAAGACGGTGAAGATGAGTACTCCGATGACGATGACATGAGCTGGAAAGTCCGTCGAGCTGCTGCTAAGTGTCTTGAAGCCGTTGTTTCAAGTCGCCGAGAATTATTGTCTGAATTATACAAACACGTTTCGCCTGCTATTATCGCAAGATTCAAAGAACGCGAAGAGAATGTAAAGTCTGATATTTTCCACGCATACATCGCATTGCTTCGACAAACCAAGCCGACATCAAGCGTTGCCATGGATCCCGATTCCATGGAAGATGAAGAATACCCAATTTCTCTTCTACAACAGCAAGTTCCGCTGATTGTAAAAGCAATTCACCGCCAAATGAAGGAAAAAAGCATCAAGACCCGACAAGATTGCTTCTCACTACTCAAAGAACTTGTACTTGTCCTGCCTGGTGCGCTGACAAATCACATTCCCGCTTTAATTCCGGGAATTCAATATTCTCTGAGCGACAAAAATTCATCCTCAAACATGAAAATAGACGCTCTAGCATTTGTTCATACTCTGCTGGTAACTCACCAGCCGGAAGCGTTCCACCCGTTCATGGTAGTCCTAGCGCCTCCAATAATCACCGCAGTAAGCGATCCATTTTACAAAATAACAGCCGAAGCTCTCCTAGTACTCCAGCAGCTGGTCCAAGTAATTAGACCCCACAACAAGCCAGTAAACCCCGAATTTGCAGTTATATCCACTGAAATTTACCGCAGCACCCTCTCAAGACTCAAGACTGCTGACATTGATCAGGAGGTTAAAGAGCGTGCTATTGCCTGCATGGGTCAGATAATCGCTCACTTAAGCGACACACTGAACGATCAACTGCCTGTTTGTCTCCCGATATTCCTCGACCGTCTCCGCAACGAGATCACACGACTCACCACCGTGAAAGCTCTCACCTGTATCGCTGCGTCGCCCCTACGTGTTGATCTGGAGCCAATCATGGAGGAAGCGATACCAATCCTCGGATCTTTTCTGCGGAAAAATCAACGAGCTTTGAAATTGTGCTCATTAACACTTTTGGACACTCTGGTACGCAGTTATTCGTCGAGTTTACACCCAGAGTTGCTGGACAAAGTCACGACTGAGTTAACAGCCCTGCTGAACGAATCAGACCTGCATATTGCTCAGCTGACGCTTACTCTGCTGACAACGATCGCTAAATTGCACCCTGGAGCGCTTACTCGTGTCTCAGACAGCATTCTTCCGGAGATTCTGGTCCTTGTTAAGTCTCCATTACTTCAGGGCGCTGCGCTGTCGGCGATGCTTGAATTTTTCCAGGCGCTAGTTCAAGCAGAGATTCCCGGAATCGGGTATCAGGAGCTTCTGGCGATGCTGATCGAGCCGGTTAATAAATCAGCGCTCCACAAACAGGCCTATCATTCATTAGCTAAGTGCGCGGCTGCACTGACAATAACTTGGCAAAAAGAAGCTCACGGTGTTGTCGAGCAGTTTATTAAAAATGTACAGCACCCACAAAATGACGCTCAGCATATTTTTGCACTGCTGGTTATTGGGGAGATTGGCAAGCATGTTGATCTAAGCAGCATTTCTTCACTGAAACACGTTATTCTAAATTCATTTTCTTCATTATCGGAAGAAGTTAAGTCTGCTGCCAGTTACACACTTGGTAATATCGCGGTAGGAAATTTGCCGGAATATTTGCCGTTTATTCTTAAGGAAATTGAGGCTCAGCCAAAGCGCCAGTACCTGGTGCTTCACTCACTCAAGGAGATAATAACTTGCCAATCAGGAAGCTCTTCGGGAGTTTCACATTTGCAAAATTTTGTGCCTTCAATTTGGCAATTGTTGTACCGGCACTGCGAGTGTACTGAAGAAGGTACGAGAAATGTTGTTGCTGAATGTTTGGGAAAACTTACCTTGATAGACCCGACGACTCTGCTTCCAAGACTCCAGGAGTCTTTGAAATCAACGTCTCCGTTGATGAGAACCACCACGGTCACTGCGGTTAAATTTACGATCTCTGATCAGCCTCAGCAGATAGACGCGATGCTCAAACAGTGCATGGGTAGTTTCTTGGTGGCTCTCGAGGACTCTGATCTCAATGTCAGGCGCGTTGCATTAGTGGCATTTAATTCTGCGGCTCACAATAAGCCAATGTTGATCAGAGATCTTTTGGACTCTGTTCTGCCTAAACTTTACGCTGAAACTAAAACTAAGGTAAGCTTTTTTTTTTAATTAATATTATTTAAGAACATTTAGTACAGTCTGATGTCGGTAATTCAGTCTGAACCGGTGACAACAAATGCCAATTGAATATATTGATTTGTTTATTTTAAATTCATTTAAAATGCACTGCACACGACGAGAACAAGATGACACTGGATATCATCCCAGATTATACTGAGCGAAAAAAAATTTCAGATAGCAGCTAATATAATCCAGATTACAATGAGTATAATCCAAATATCACGCAGTTTAATCTGGATTTTTTAGCTACTATCTAAAAAATTTTTTCACCACAGATATCATTGAGTATAATCTGGGATGATATCCAGTGTCATCTTGTTTTTTCCGTGCAGGAGGTTATTAAACTAACTGAAAATATTCTAAACACTGCTTTAAAAAATTAAACTAGATCATTTATTTTTGGCACTCTTTTGCGGCCTACATGAAAGTATAGTAAATGAAAATTTTTGTTGACAATTAGTTTTCTACTTTAACCTAGCTGCATTTTAATAATTCTGTCTTATAAGTAATCAAAACTAAAATAAAGAATAACCAAAAAATTAAATCAATCTCAAAGATTATATTGGTTGTACGTATATTAGTAATTTCTTTATAGTAAAGTTTTTATTTACTTGAATATGAAATGGGTCCTGGGATAAGACAGTTTTACGCGCAAACACTACTTATTTATTTATCATTTTTTTATTTTTTTTTTTTTTTTCCAATGATTAAATTTAAAAACAAAATAATCAATTTACGAATGACTATTCTTTACATACTCTTTTTAAGGTTCATGATTTTTTATCCTACATGTTCTCAATTAAAGAGTTTTTACTAATGATGGATTATTTAAATTTTCAGAAAGAATTAATTAGAGAAGTAGAAATGGGACCGTTCAAGCACACTGTCGATGACGGGTTAGACTTAAGGAAAGCAGCTTTTGAGTGCATGTACACATTATTAGATTCTTGTCTTGAAAGACTGGATATTTTTGAATTCCTTCAACACGTGGAAACCGGATTGAGAGATCACTATGACATTAAGATGCTGACTTACCTTATGACGGCACGATTAGCGCAACTCTGTCCTACTGCTGTATTACAACGTAATTATTTATTTTTTATTATTATTTATTAATCATAAACATGCAAGTCATTAATATATTTATAGTAATAATAACAGTAATATTTATTATAAGAATAATAATCATTATTATACTTTATATTTTTAGTTTATTGGCTGTCTAGTCTAATACAACAATTTTTTCTCTAATTTTTCGTAATATTGTTAGCCTGGGCCGTCCGAATTATTTTTTCAGTCAAATTTATCTTTAACCCCTGACAAGCACACATCTAAACCGTATACCTCTTTAGGCATTGAGGGTGAAAAGTACCCAACATATTTCATTTTTAAATATCTTGGTCCCTAATAAAGTTAGAGAATTTTTTTTTTTTTTAAATCAAAGCTCAAAAAATTCTCTATAAAATAGATATAATATTAAATTAATCAGTGCCAATTAAAATAGATAAAAATACTATCGAAGTTTAAATATACACAAAGAATTATAACGAAATAAAATTTTGGGGTGGGTACTTTTTACCCAGTGTGCTTGTCATGAATTTATACAGGCTAACAATATTACGAAAAAATTAGAGAAAAAATTGTTGTATTGGACTGGATAGCCAATAAACTAAAAATATAAAATATTATAAAAAAAAAAAACAGTCTTTAGAAAAAATAATTAAGTATTATTATTTAGATTTTTTTAATTAACGCTTTTAGTTTTTTTTTTTTTTTAATGACTCAAAATTTTAAATTTATAAAAATTGGTCAAGTATTTAAGAACTAAAAAAATTTGTAAAATAAAATACTGTCTGAAATTAATGAATATTTTTTTACAGGATTGGATAGGCTAGTTGAACCATTGAAAAATACATGTACCATGAAGGTGAAAGCGAATTCAGTGAAACAAGAGTATGAAAAACAAGATGAATTAAAAAGATCTGCATTAAGAGCCGTCGCAGCACTGTGGACAATTCCGGATGCAGGTAATAATTTTTAAAATTTTTAATTATCAATGAATATTTTTAATAATAAATTATAATTTATCATAATTATAATTACAGATAAAAATCCGGCGTTGAGTGACTTTATGAATGTAATTAAATGTACACCAGAACTACGAATGTCATTCGACGTAATTCAGAAAGACTGCTCAGGTAACAATGTAAACGAAGCCAACACAATGGATATGAGTTAAATCAGAGCTCATCTGGTGATAATATATTTAAAAAACAAAAAAAAAAAAAAACATTTTTCTAAACGATAAAATAAATAACTAAAGTATGCGAATTTTACGCTACGTAAATTCATCCAGTTTATATTACTTTTCAATATATTTTTTTTTATACTAAAAATTTCATTTTAATTATAATTATTCTTAAACTTAAATTTAAAAAAAAAATTTAAACTAAACGCGATTATTATTTAAAAATACACTATTTTTTTTTTTTTTTTCATGTAAACAATGTATCTAAAATTTTATATTCCCTAAAGAATATATAATTAAAAAAAGGAATAATGACAAGCTTTTTTTATTAATATTAATAATAGACAATTGTTGATAAAAGCAGACCGACTTGCTAATAATATTAACAGGCGAGACCATCTTTTTCTTGCTTTGCTCTCACGGAGTTCAACGGAACTATCTCTGTCGCACTCCCAACAGCAGAGCAATTGCAGTTTCGATTGGTTTCACGAAACGAATGAAATTTTTGAAAAAAACGCTTTGTGGTGAAATAGTTTATTAAATTATCTATTATCTCTAAAAAGGTTTTTTCAAAATTTCCATTCGTTTCGCTAAGCCGATTGAAACTGCAATCACTGGTCTCGGCTGTTAAGTGTCTCGATTTTTAAGTCCTTGTTACTCAATAAGTCTTTGACCTTTTATCCTTCGATAGAAAGGACCAATACAATATAAATTTGAAACATAAAAATTAAATTTCTAATTAATTCATTAGTAGTACAAATATTTAGAGAAAAAATTATTAACCGCTGGTAGGGACAATTGGCGTGCGTCATAAACGAAATAAATTAAACCTAAATTCATTGTTATATTGAGAGATAATTTTTAAAATGATAAATGTTATAAGCACACTTTTTAACGAGCATCGCGCCAATAGGCCGCGTCCACAGTATATATATATATATATATATATATATATATATATATATATATATATATATATATATATATATATATATATATATATATATATATATACGTAATGTGTGTATTAGTTTATACTGACAAAGAGACCAGACTATAAGGATAGTCACGTAGGCACTTGTGAGTTATTTTACGACGACAAAAATATATAACTAATATAAGCATTTTATTGAATCCATATTCACATCACTCATTTCATTTCAGTATCCCATTGATTTTATATTAGTGTCAACTACTAAAATAATTTGCATAACATTTATCATAAATAATATTTACAGCTCAGCTAAGCACACACGGATTAATAATACTGATTACGTATATTTTAATGCCTAAAAAAATAATTATTATTTAAACATCTTATCTCGGGATATTTCATTAAGACACCAATTATAAATGTGTGAGGTATCTCTGCGTTACGCTTAAATATTTACGTCAGTTTCCAAAGTAAACAATCCTCCTGTATATTTTTACACGTACGCTGTCTTTGATCGATACATCCCACGCCTGGATCGGAATAAAACCGATCATTAATTCATCATCGGTTACTTATTTTCATTATATTAGATATTAAATATAAAACTTGAAGCAGTTATTTAAAATGTTCAAATGAATTAAAATTTTTCGATAATTGACCGCATAATTTTTATGACAGAATTATTATACCTGTTAAAAAAAAATATATGATATGATTTATAGTATGAGTTGAATTTCTCGAGATATTTTTTTTATTTTATTTTGCAGTAGACCCACTGCAACGGGTATACGCCAAAATCAAGGACTTAAACTGGTTTTGTATACGCTAATATATACACGAATATATATCAACTCGGTTATATTAGGAATACATGATTTTTTACATTATTTTAATCTTTAATTCCAAATTTTCTTACCTAATTTTTTTTCCTTTTTATTACACACTTTTTATACGTGTATTTCTAATATTTATTATATCTTCATAAATTTATATTTTTACAGGAATTTCTTCTATAATTATTAATATTTTTTCCAATTATTTTTACATCAATTTCAATACCATTAAAATTACCAGCTATTTTTATTTTTTATTTTTGCTATAAAAAATTAAAAATTAATACGTAAAGTTTAAAAAATTATTTTTTTAAATTCTCAATAATATTTTAATTACTTCTATCATAAATTTATTCTTATAATTTAATATTTTTACCGAAATTTTTTCTATAATTAATATTATTTTTTTTTCCAATTATTTTTACATCAATTTCAATGCCATTAAAGTCACCAGCTATTTTAATTTTTTATCTTGCTATAAAAAATTAAAAATTAATCCATAAAACTTAAAAAATTATTTTTTTTTAATTATCAATATTTTAATTACTTCTATTCAATAACAGCTATTTTTAGCGTGATTATCTGTACAATTATTTATTCTAAAATTAATTTAATTTTAACACATATGTCTTCAATAATTAATGTTATTTTTACTGACACAAAGTAAATTTATCTATTATGTTAATACTTAATCAATTAGCTATTAATCATTAACCATTAATCTATACGATTAGTTTTGGTTTAAAAAAAATCCCCAAGAATTTTTCTAAGAATCAGATGATAAAATTGACATCCGTCAAAACAAACCTTAATCTAATTCTGGCCGCTTAAAATTGTACTTATGACGTTTTTGAGATTTTTGAGCTCAAAATATAATTTTTGTGATATTTTCAGCTTGCTGAGCTCAAAGAGATAGTATTTTTATGCATTTGAGCTCTTCGAACTTTTGAATAGATCAACCGATTTTCAAAAATTTCGGAGTAATCTCGAAAAAACACTTTTTTCGGTTTTCTTTCGTTCACGATATCTCTCGAACGAATAAACCGATTTCGACCAGATTGGTGGCGATCGACGTGGTTTTTTATTGTCTAGAGCTGATTAGTTTGTGGAATCGATCGGTGGAGCTGTTTAAAAGTTATCCAAAAAAAAACGACATTTGAAAAAATTTTTTTTCTTAGTTTTTTTAAAATTTCTCAAAATCTACTGATCCGAATCGGTCAAAATTATACTCAAAATCTAAATTTGGTCAAGCCCTTTCAAATGGCACCAACCGCGATAAAATCAAATCAGCCGTTCAAAAGTTATAAGCGGTTCACATACTTTCACACACACATACATACAGACATAGTGACAACCTCGCGGGAGTAGTCAGGGAAGCTTCCTAGGACCTCAAAAGGTCGAGATCTGATGAAAACTCGATTTTCTTAAAACGGGGTAAAACCAATAACTTCCCGATTTTTGAAAATCTTCGATTTTCTTAGCAGGAAGTTAAAAATAGATTTCCTTGGCTCCAATAAAATTCTAAGAATCAAGTACTTGGTACAATAAATAATCCCTTTGTATTAGATCTGAATTGGTTACCTGTACCTCTCTCTCACGGGTAATGAGATTGAGTAAAACAACTCACATTTACCAGTTGGTTTTTCCCCTTCCTATACATATATGTCCTCCAGCACTAGCCGAGAATTGAGCCGCGGCTATAAATACGACCCCGCGATTCGGACGTACCAGTATGCAGTCACATGTGTTTGCAAACGAATCGCTTGTAAAATTTCTGCAATAAATAAACTTGAAGAAACTTAAGTTCTTAATTTTCACCTTTAAGTTTTCAAACAATGTGTATTCGCACATTTACTACAGACGGGGTGGAGATTGAGGACAATAGCTTAGCTAAGGTAGTGGAAAATCCGGCAGCATTAGATCTGGACAGTTCAGTCGAACTCCAAAAATCAGACGAAGTGGTCACCCAACAAGACTCAATGAATTCTGTGGAAGAAATGAAGAAAATCTCTGAAAAAGTTATTGAAAAGCCAGAGAGCCCCAAGCAGTGCCCGTTTGCAGCTCAGAAAAAAGTCTTTAAAGGCAAAGACAAATTTATCAAGAAGTATGATGAAATTATGAAGCAAAATCAAAATAATTCAGAGCCTACTTCGGAAGATAATTCTACTCGCTCGAACGATTTTTTGGGAAAAATTGTCGGAAGTTTCAAAAATCTCACTGATGTTATCAGCTCCTACTGTAATATCAACCAAGAATCGACGACCTATAAGTAAGTACACAATTAAGCTCAATTTTTGCATGGTTAATTAGAAAAATAAACAGAATTGCCAATCAAGGTTCACTCGTAATTTATCATTTAAATTAGAGCATGTAGTTGTCGTTGCTTGAGTTTATATAATTAAATGTGAACAGATTTGTTTATTTTAATTACGGTATATTTAAAAAAAATTTTCAACCTGAAATGAAAAATTTGCATGGGTAAGAAATTTTAAGAACCACGAGTAAATTTTACAAGTTAAATTTATTTTTAAAAAAAATATTGCTAACTCTAGTGTCATAAAACATGATTATAAATTATAATTAGAATTTTATGAGCCTGTTTAAAATTTTTTTTTTTATTTTTTACCTTGAAAAAAAATGTTTATTGTACATTTTTAACCTTCAATAGTTTTGCGCAAAAAATTTATTTATCATTTTAATTGAAAAGAAAAAAAAAAGCCGGTTTTAACAATATCTTCTTTCTTCTCAAATTTAATTCCTGAATTCTAAAATTTTTATAAATAATTTTTATTGATTAAAAATAATTTATACTGAAATCAGCAGACCTTCAATAATTTTTTGATTTTTTTTCATTAACTAAATTAGAACCAAAAAATATTTATAAAAAATTGCACTTGTAGTTTTTTAAATCTTCTACATGTGAAATTTTTCTTTTTATTTTTTTTTTGTAATAATTTTTTATTAAAATTAAGTTAGCCGACATCTAAAAATTTTTAGAATTTTTTTTTATTAAAAAAATGATTACAAAAAAATTTTTTTTTAATTTTGCATTTGTAAAAAAGTTTAAAAACTATTAGTGCAATTTTTAAAAAATATTTTTTAGTTCTAATTTAATAAATTAAGCAAAATTAAAAATATCGGCTAACTTTGTTGTAATATTTTTTTTATTAAAAAAATTATTACAAAAAAATAAAAAAAAAATTTCATTTGTAAAAAACTTTAATTTCAATTTTTGAAAAATATGTTTTTGTTCTAATTTAATTAATGGATAAAAAATTATGAAATTAAAAACGTCGGCTAACTTTAGTATTGTTAATTTTTTTAATAAGAAAAATCCTAAAAATTGTCAGATGTTTGCTAATTTTATTTTCACAACTTTACACCATTGAACTTCAACAGAAGAAAGAAAAATGATTAATTACCTCTGAGTTATTCTAATCAACAGACAATCGTGTAGATCGATAGATAATAAATTATATATCTAAGGATTTCGAATGTATTAAATTAATATGCATGATTAGTACTCGTGTCGCATTTTTTCACGTTTCCATCGGCAGTATAATAAGCCAGTCTTTGATCAATTACCCCACGGATTTATGGTACAAACTGATGCAAGGGTCGATGAATTGAATGAAAACTCGGATCATTTGCTCCAGCATATGATATATCGCGTTTCAGATGCCATAAGGGCGTAGACCGGCAAAAGGTCCCGGTGAAAAGCCATAAGGGCGTATAAAAATTTTTTTTTCGGGAATCAACGTAGTTTCGTCTGAAATGTGCAGAAATGCAAAAAAAAAATTTATACGCCCTTATGGCTCCCGGGACCCACATCGGATGCCATAAGGGCGTATACTAAAAATTCTGTTTTTTTTTTCTAAGTCCAAGAAAATTTTTAGTTAGTAGAAAATTTTTTTTTTGCATTTCTGCACGTTTTATACAAAAATACGTCGATTCCCAAAAAAAAATTTTTTTTATACGCCCTTATGGCTCCCGGGACCCATCTCGGATGTCATAAGGGCGTATAATAAAAATTCTGTTTTTTTTTCTAAGTCCAAAAAAAATTTTAGTTAGGAGAAAAAATTTTTTTTTGCATTTCTGCACATTTCGGGAATCAACGTATTTTTGTATGAAACGGGCAGAAATGCAAAAAAAAAAATTTCGCCTAACTAAAAAAGCAAATAAATTGTAGCAAAAAAAATGTATTTAAAAAATTTCATCTTTAGAAGATTTAAATAAATGCAGTTGATATAACAAATCAATTTCAATAAAAAAAAATGCTTTAGAAAATTCCACTAATAATTATTTTTAATTCTCAAATGCGAAATTTTTGTTCTTAAATTTTTTAATGATGATTTGATTGTTATCAAATACCTAAAATTTTTTATGGTACTGATAATTATTATGTTGGTAATAATTATTTTGATAATAATATTGAAGTGACAATTTAAAGGATATTTCTTAACAAATAAAATACTGCAAAAATGATTTTTTCAGTTTTAATTTATTTTTTAGTAACAATTTCAGTATCATTAATTTGTCTGCTAATTCAAGTTCTATTTAATTTTCCAATGACTAACCACACTGTAATATTGACTTAGATTTAGATAAGTCTTTAAATAGTTCTTATCACCTACACAAAAATAAGACGATAAAGCCAGCCGATATAATATGTAAATTAGATATTATAAAAATCCAAATATTGTTGCCAATTGTCCAAACAGAAAGTACAATCTATTGTAATTGCTTTAAGTTACATTACCAGTTCTGATTTAAAATGTAAACTCGATGATCAATAACCATTTCCTGTTAAGAGATTATATAATGAAATAATGTAATAATAATTGAAATAATAATAATGATTAATCAATTTTTTTAATGAATTACAGAATACTGTTCAAAACCACGCAGCCGGCTCACATAATAATGATCGCCGTCGTTCTGTACTTGTTATCAATCTTTAATCCGAGTTCTGCAAACAAAGACCAAAATTTTAGCAATCCTCATTCTGGTGTACTGTCATTCATTTATCTTTCTTCTTTTATAATTCACATCGGATCGCAAATTTGGATGACTTTTGTGTCAGGTAATTGTATTTAAATTTTTTAATTTTTATCTAAAAAAATTCCTATAAATCATTATAAAAAAATTATTTCTTCTTTAATTCTAAAAATAAAAAAATAATCTAATTAATGAGTTCTATAAAGATAAGTAAAAATTTCCTTATATCAAATTTAATTTAACATTGCTCAATTATATCTCAATTACTCGACCCCAATTACCTTGATTGTACCATTAAATTTTTTTTATTACACCAAACTTTATTTTTTTCTATTTATCAGCAATAAAACATATTTCGATAATTACAAGTTAAATTTAATAATCGGTCAATAAGTTATTTATAGAGTTGAAAATTAAAAGTAGTACGGCTGCCCAATTTCAAAACACAGTAATTGACAATTTTAAGATTTTTAAAAATTTTTCTTATTAATAAAAAGTTTGTGCGCCAAATTAATAAAAAATTTGATTTATGAATAGAAAATACTTGAATATAAATATTTTTAAGAAAAAACACTTGAAATTAAGGTTTAAAAGTTATAAGAATTGCAGTAATACTAAAAAAAATCAGGTATAAAAATTTTGCAGTTACTGTGTTTTAAAATTGGGCAGCCGAGTAATAATATATAAATTAATAAATAAACTTTAATTGTTTTCTATTATTAGGTCTTTCACTGTACTTCGCATTACCAAGGCATACATTTAATGACGTCCAACGTGTTCTCTTTCCTCGTTACTTTACGATAAACGCTTGTTTAAGCTTTATAACACTCGTTATCTTCGTTAAACATCATCCGGTAGAAACATGGGATACTGAAACTACTATTCAAGTAAGTTTTAATATTTCATTATTAATTACCAAGCAAATAAAAAAAATATGTGTGTGTATCAGAGTACACAGGTGAGAAGTGAAACTTTTTTATGACATATCATTTTTCTATTATTTACACTTTCACAGAAATTGGGTAGATAAGCCTTAAGGGGGAACACCACTGTGACGATCGAAAAAAAGAGGTGATTTTCGGGAATTTTTTTGACAGGGAAAATAAAGGAATTTGGGAATTGGGTTTTTTTTTTTTATTTTATTAAGGGTACATTAAAGATTATTACCCTAAATTTTTATTTAAAAATATTTAATTATTACAAAGTTATTAACAATCTCGTAGAGCACCAGAGAAAATTTCCCCTCTCCACGGTCGGTTCAATAACTCAAAAACAGATCATCTGAAAATAAAAACCCAAATTGCTTTTTAATCAGTAAGGATGTAGTTATCGTCGCACGTACGGAATTTGAAAAATTTTTAAAATTCCGTGAAAATCATCTCTTTCTTTTGATCGTCACAGTGGTGTTCCCCCTTAAATCTGTGGTTTGTTTCTATGATTAATAATTATCAATTCAGTTTAATTTAATAGTTTACACTTTAATAATTAAATATCACTCGACATACATTTTATTTTTAAACTTAAAAAATAATTAAGTCAAAGTCATTTACAATATCTATTTCCAAGGAGATTTTAATATCTTAAAGCCAAAAATCTTAAGAAAAAAAATTTTTTCCGTATTAAATTAAAGCTATTTTAGTATTATAGCCATGCATACAAATAATATGAGTAATTCATTTTATCATTGCTTTTATTATAATTATTGTATTTCATCGCATCGTAATTACTATTGTTGTCATTATTTAGACTATGCCATTATTTAATATCAAAATTAGTTAATCAGTTTACAAAAATTATATAACGAACTTTAATATTCATATTTTATGTCATAACTTTAGTAAAAATAATTCAAAAGCAGATATTTAATAACTTACTCAATTACACAAGTTGTGAGTAAATAATTGGAATTATCTATTTAAAGTAATACAATTATATGATGACAGTGAATCTTGTAGACATGCTATGATTTTATAGAATTCAAAATTAATAAATAAATCATTGGAAATGAATAATTTAAAAAAATGTACGTATACATATTTTTTTTTTCTTATTGTGTTTTGTTTTATTTTTAAATTATTATTTAATTTGTTTTTAGAATTAATAATATTTACTAGATTTATTCTTTACGTCGCTATACTAAACTTTGATAAAAAAAAAAAAAAAACATGACGCGTAAACGATATTAAAGTTAACTGTTACGTGACCATTTTTTAATTTTATTTAACAAAAAGTTTTGTTCCGAAAAATTATTGTTAAAAAATTGCATTTTTAATTTATGAAAATTTCGAAATGTCCATTTTTTATGAAAATTAAATTAGCCGACATTTAAATATTTTTAGAATTTTTTTTTATTAAAAAAAAATATTTAAAAAAATTCATTTGTAAAAAACTTGAAAAACTATAAGTGCAATTTTTAAAAAATATTTTTTTGTTCTAATTTAATTATTGAAAAAAAATTTTTAAAATTAAAAATATCAGCTAACTTTAGTATTATCCATTTTTTTCTCATTTTTTTTATGCAGTCATTTATTTATTAGAAAAATTATTAAAATTATTAAGAGCCAATTTTTCAATCCAAAATAAAATTTTATCCAGGATAAAATTATTATTGTCAGTATATTTATATATATAGATATATTTTATCAATGACAATAAAGTTAGCCGACATCTAAAAATTTTTAGAATTTTTTTTTATTGAAAAAATTATTACAAAAAAATAAAAAAAAAAATTTCACTTGTAGAAAACTTTAAAAACTGTAAATGCATTTTTTTTTAAATATTTTTTTCTTCTAATTTAATTATAAAAAAAAAAATTAAAAAATTAAAACCGTCGGCTAACTTTAGTATCATATTTTATCATTGGATAAAATTTTATCCTGGATTGAAAAACTGTTCCTAAATATCTGCTAACTTAATTTTCATGGCGCGTAACCGAAAATCGAGACGATTTTTTTTTACATTGCTATAAAATTTCTCTCATACGTCGATAAAAAAGTTTCACTTCTATAAATAACTTGATCAATAAATCATGCTTTTAATTGATCTAAAAATAATAATATAAAACTTATTTTATTCAGGTAGCAGGAATGTCTCTAGCATTGATACTTGAATTATTAATCCGTCTGTACTTGACACCTCCGCTCTTGCGTCTAATTGTCGAGAAAAAAGGAATCGAACAGGCTGCTGGAGTCGGAAAGGAGACTGGTTGTCAGAATATCAGTGCCTTGAAAGACTGTCCCCACTACATGGAGATTTATCGCTCCTTCCGCAAGACCCACGGGTGCATCGCGATGGGTAACATCATCACCATGGGATGCACAATTATGCATCTTTTCTACATATCCAATAAACTTTGTGTTCTAATATAAAAATAGTATTAAGTTAACAATAATGATAATAATGATTATTTTATAGATATTTAATTGATTAGATGTATTTTTTATAAATAATTTTAAGTGACTTTAATTTATTGATTTGACTGACTAGCTTATTCAGGACAAATTCGTCGCTAATGTCTAAAATCAATTAACATCAATGTCATTTTTATAAACTGTAAGATTACATGGCAATTACTTTATATTAATTCATTATATTTATTGATTGGTATGATGTATGACATAAATAATTGACTTTTCTTTTTTAAATAAAATCATTTTATTTATCGAATGATACACAGATGTAGAATACTGATATTATAATCTACCAAGTATCTTATACATTATTTTTTATTATTTCAGTGGCAGATAAAAAATTTTTTTCACAAATAGGATATATACATAATTAATTTTTTAAACAAATAATTTAATTATCTAATTTTAAATTTAAAACATTAAGTTTTTTTAAAATGTAATTCTTAAAGTTGAAGATTAAACAATTACAAGATAAATAAATGCGATGTATTGATCACTTAATGATTAATAAGAATTATTTAAGTCTAATAAATATAACTTAAACCTAATAATTATCAAATAATAATAATATGATTATTAATGAGTAATGATAAGTATAAGTACACTGAGAGAAAAAATTTATTAAAAAAAAAAAAATATAAATTGTGGCAAAAAATTTATTTGTTTAAAATTGTTGAAAAAAATTTATTTTTAATTTAGAAAAAAACAATTTTAAATAGACAACTTGCGAATTTTTGTTCAAAATTGTTTTTTTTTCCAAATCTAGAAATTTTTTTTCAACAAAAAAATTGTGAAAAATTTTTTTTCAGCTAAGAAATAAAATTGTTTATAATTTTAAAAAAATTAATTTCTTATTACAGAATTGCTAATTTTTTTTCTAAATAAGTTTTTTCACTCAATGTAATGTAAGTATTAAGGCGGCCCAAAAAAATCGACTATTTTTTTTTTAGTCTCGAGTGAATAAATGTTAGTTTTTGATATTTTAAGACTCCTCTCCAAAAGACAGCTCAAAAAAAAATTTTAAGAGGTCGCTCGAAATTTTTTTAAATTTATTAGTGCATTAGTTTAGATTTTTTCGAGCGACATTTTACTATTCAAATTAAAATTCCATGCATTTTTTTTTTTTTTATTTAGTACAATATTCGATAAAAAAATACATCACGAGATGAACTAAAAATCAAGCGTAATATAGAAAACATAATTTTTTTTTAGTTTAATAAATTTATTTAATCAACTGCCAGACGTGGGTTCGAATCCCAAGCAGGTCTTAGAAGCCAGCTTGGTTGAGATTTTTACAAACCAAAAAGACCCCAACGTACCACTCCCAACAGTTAAAGTCGGCGATATGACTAATTAAAGAAAAAAAAAAAAATTATGAGCAACCTATCAAAATTTAAATTTTGAACTTAAACTTTCAGAAACTTTTTTTTTTGGTCTATAAAATTATACCGTAACGAAAAAGAAATTTAAAAAAAAATTTGATTTTTGAAATTTAAAAAAATTTGGAGCGACCTCTTAAAATTTTTTTTTTTGAGCTGTCTTTTGGAAAGGGCTCTTAAAACATCAAAAACTAACATTTTTTCACTCGAGACTAAAAAAAAAATAGTCGGTTTTTTTGGGCCACCTTAGTAAGTATATATAAATAATGGAAGTTATGATAATTATACACGTAAAATTTCCGCGGCTTTGTTGTAACAAATAGCGATCCAATCTGGCTGAGTAGCGCCCCATTGAATCTGATTAACTTCGCCTTCAGCGGCGGTGTAAGCGAGAATGGGGTCCTCGATCGCGCGAGGCATTTGTTGGATATCCCAGATGAGCGCTTGGTGATCGTCTCCAGCAGTACAGATGTGACAAGAGGAGTGAGGAGCCCACGCAATGCCATTAACACTGGCTCGATGATTGTTCAACCTTGCAACAGGTGTACAAGGTACTCTTACGTCAAGAATAATGACCTCGCAGGCATCCATCGCCACGGTGGCCAGGTAGTTTGGATCCTGCTTGTTCCAGGCGAGTCTTAGCAGCGGCGTGTGCTGAGGGTCCTCGTAGATTATCGTCGAGTGCTCCAGATGTCGAAGGTCGAACATCCTGACAGAGCCGTCTGCGCCCACCGAGGCGAACATGTCGCGACCACCGCCTGCTCGGCTGAATGCGATGTCGTAAACTTCTTTGTCGTGAGCTATCAATTGAGTTTTCACATGTCCGGTTACCATGTTGACGCGACCCAGTACTTGGCCTGTCTCCAGGCCCCAGATCGTGCAAGTCGTGTCGATACTCGAGGTACCGATCAAATTTGGATCAACCTCATTCCAGTCGAATGACGTCAACGGCGCGCAGAAATCTGAGTTTTTGTTGTTGTTTAGCACGCACTCGAGTCGTGTTTCTGGCTCAGCTGCTCGCCAAACACGCAAGTAATCACCTGAAGTCGCTAATAAATCGGGAAATAATCCTGCAAAGATAAAATTATTTAGTTTATTTATTTGTTTTTTATATAATTATGTTAAATAATTATTAAAAAATAAATAATTAAACTGCTTACTAATCGGCAACTAAATAAGTTTATTTATCTTTCAAAGTACTAGATAATTATTATTCAAATATTTGATGACATTGACATAAAATATTAAGACTAACAATTATGCAATAACTCTCACTTAAAGCCCTGAAGAAATAATTACTGGTGAAATAAATATTGCATAATCAATTTCCTGTTACACATTTAATATTAATAAATTTTAAATAAAATTAATAGTCAGATTTAATTATTCATAATTTAATCTTAATTTTATTAATAAATATGTAACTTATAAGTTATAAGTGTTTTTAATTGTTACTCTGAATATGTTGAATATAATTGCTCATATTTATAATCAAGTTTTATAAAAATTAGAGTAAAATGTAAAATTTTCATTTTTGAATGATTATTTTAAAAAATTGGTGAATTTAAAATTATTTTAAAACTAAATTGTTATAACTTATTATAACATGTAACCATTGAAACATTTAAGCTTTTAATTTCCTTTTACACTGAGAAAAAAAAAGACTTTTGCTGTATAAAAAGACCAATCCACACGTTGTTTTAAAGTATTGCAGTTGCTTTTTATAACACTTACGAATTCAAATTCGTAAAATTTAGCTTGGGAACTAAATAAGCAATAGAAAGTTTAGTTTCAAAATTTTACACTTTTTTGTTGATTAAATTTTACTAAAAATTCTCGACTTTAAATCGGCTTCGCGTTACACTGAGAAAAAAAAAATACTTTTACTCAATTAACAATTTCTTGGCTCAAGAAACTCGCTGACGATCAAATATTCTATTATTATTAATTATTAATTTCTGAAGAGAAGAACATCAATATTTATCTTTGGATAGTAGATAAACAAAAGAATAGCTTTATTTAAATTTAAGTAAAAATTGTTTCAATCAATTTAAAAATTTCATGAGCTAAGAACATATATTCTTGAAAATTGAGCATTTATATCGTATAAATAACGAATATTTGCGGCATTTCCAAAACCGTGAACATGTTTACATAAACAATAAAAGTTACATACTTAAAAGGTGGATATTCTTGAAAATTTTCAAGAACATAAATTCTTGTATCAAGAAAATTTTCTGAATAAAAGTATTTTTTTTCTCAGTGTATGACAATTAAGTTAGCCGACATCTAAAAATTTTTAGAATTTTTTTTTTTTGTTGAAAAAACTATTACAAAAAAATTAAAAAAAAAATTTCATTTATAAACAATTTGAAAAACTGTAAGTGCAATTTTTAAAAAATATTTTTTTGTTCTAATTTAATTATTGAAAAAAAAATTTTAAATGTCGGCTAACTTGAGTATTATTTTCCTATTTAGATCCTATTATCTTTTTTTTTTCAATAAAATAATTTCTAAAAATTTTTAGATGTCGGCTATCTTAATTTTCATAAAAAACATCACCTTTGCTATCAGGAATCCACATTATCTTAGTAGTAGGATAAGGATGATCAAAAGTGCTCTTAGCAGTGAACTCTGAAGTCTCTTCATCCAGAGAAACAATTTGGACTTTATTGTTATACTCTTCGACGAAGCTCCCCAGTGCCAAACGAAACCTCTTGTCGGGTCTCACAGACCAGTTCATGCTGTACAGAGGCCATGGTGCCTCGTATTTGTAAATCTCCTTTCTCTTAGGCGGTACGTTGTGCAACGCCATTGTTTATTTCTCCGAATTATTTATTTTAAAACTGCAAGTTAATAAATTAAAATGAAAACTGACAATTTTTATTAATTTTTCTCATTAATTAAAATTATTAAAATAAAAATTTCACATCTTGAAAATTTAAGTGCTATTTTTTTAGCTATAATTTAACTAATAAAAAAAATTAAAGAATTGTCAAACATCAGCTGATTTAAGTATCACGTTGATAAAAATCTCATAATTACAATAAATAAATACCGTGAAATTATCTACAGGTTAACTCTTGACTTACCAGTTAAACGTAACCCTAAATCTTTCTGAAAGTTTCTAATTATAACTCAGTAATTAATTAAACACTCAGTTCGCTACATAATACATAAAAATTGTAATTATTCAAATGAATAAATAATTAAATCGCTTTAATTATTATATTTAACTCCAATAATACAAAATAAGTACAACACAGCGTCTACTCCATTTTTTTACTTTTATTTTGACAAGAATTTCAATTACTCTCTTGTAGATGTCACCACTGTCCGTAACTGTCAGATGGTACTTGTTGTCATTTTAACCGGCATGTGTTGTTATTAAAAAAACCGTCTATTTGTCAACAATTACAAGGTAATTATATGACACTGAATTTAACAGACATCTAACAACTTTTTAGATTTTTACAACAATTAAATTATAATGAAAAAAATTTAGTAAAAAAAATCCACATGTAGAAATTTTTATAAATTATTAGTGGGTATTTTTAACAATATATTTTTTATAATAATTTATTGGTTATAAAAATTCTAAAAATTGTCAAATGTCTGCTAATTTTAGTATCAATAATACTAAAATTAGCCGACGTTTTTAATTTTTTTCATTTATTAAATTAGAACTAAAAAATATTTTTTAAAAATTGCACTTATAGTTTTTCAAGTTTTTTGCAAATGAAAATTTTTTTTTAATGATTTTTTCAATAAAAAAAAATTCTATAAATTTTTAGATATCGGCTAACTTAATTTTCAATAAAAATAAAGTTAGCGAACATCTAAAAAATTTTATGATTTTTTTTATTTAAGAATTATTACAAAAAAATTAAAAAACATTTTTTTCATTTGTTAAAAACTTCAAAAACTATAAGTGCAATTTTCAAAAAATATTTTTTAGTTATAATTTAATAATACTAAAGTTAGCCGAGGTTTTTAATTTTTTGATTTATTTTCATTTATTAAATAAGAACTAGAAAATATTTTAAAAAAATTGCACTTATAGTTTTAAAAGTTTTTTTACGAATGAAATTTTTTATTTTATTTTTTTTTGTACCAATTTTTTCAATAAAAAAAATTCTAAAAGTTTTTAGATGTCGGCTAACTCGATTTTCATTATAGTTTAATAAATTAAGCAAAATAAAATAAAAAATGTCGGCTAACTTTATTATTATATTTTCATTCAGTATCATGTTAATTATTTATAATTATTATTATAATTTTCCTAAAAACTCACTTATTTTATTTCTTCATTAAAAATTCCAGAAGAAATGGATCGCTTTTACGAAAAAATCCAAACAACATTGATGAGACTAAACTCCGAGCATGAATTAAAAGATCTATCATCACACGTCACGCAGGAAAGCGCTGACAAAATAGACAGCGTGATAAGCGACCTCGCAATAGTATTTAAAAATTGCGAAGTAAATACTGAAGAAGTCGCAAAGAAAGATGACAAGTGTGTGAAAGCGCTGCAGTACCTGATTTTCAACACCAATTTCCACTGTCAGGATCAGATGGCCGAGGATATAGTAAACGGACACCTGGTGGACATGTGCCCCGCATTAGCTCCTTATTTATTACTCACCATCACATACAAATTCAACTACGAAATAATTTTAACAGAACTCGCTCTGTACTGTCCTTTAGAATTGTGCGTAGAAATAATGGAGATCACTCCCAGGTGTCTAAATATAATGAAATTCGAGCGAGCGCAGAAATTTATCATCAGTTTTATTTTAAACACTTACAAAAAATTAGTTTTAATGAAACAAAACGAGTTACAGTCTCTTGAATTAAATGAAACTCTTGATCAATTTAATGTCCAGTTTCAGGAACTCGTTGCAGTGATTAAAGAGAACAAAACTCTGCGTATCGACGAGTTAACTGAAAATAATAAACTGCGACGTGGATTTATCATCAAGGACGTCACCAAGTTGATTCTCGACTGCCTGGAGTGTCATCAGACGGGCGTGAAAGTCGATCCTGAGGAAGAAAAACAGTTTAAAATAACTTTTGGCCGGGAATTTGTTGTAAAATGCGACCCGAAACTTGTCGAAAAGCATTTAAGTATCTTTAACTCATGCTTGCTGTCTCTGATGTCTTCTATTTTGCAAGAAGTAGACGTGAATACTTACATGGAGTGGGTGGAGTTTGACTCACCTGAAGATCCTTCGCAGACACTGCAGCAGTCAGTTCGCTTCGACTGCTACAAACTCCTAGACTTCTTGAAGAAGTCTCAGTTAAAATTGAACGTCGAGCTTCTTAAATGCCTTGAACATTTGGCTGCTAAACCCAAGCAGCCCAGCGACCTGGGGCTCGAGGAACTTTGCCGGGAAGTTGCCGAAGGCAGCAAGGAATCTCTGAAGCAGCTTACGAGTCGCTATCAACAGTGGAACGAGAATATTTTCCTCGCTGTAAAACCTCATTATTTATTATTCGACAAACAAGACTGTTCTTTTCTTCTAGAGTACCTGACAATTTTAATCGAAAATAATTTAGACGAAGATCACAAACAGTCAGTTTACAATCTTGTAACTAAAGTGCTCCTTAAATTGGAAATCACTGAAGTGTTTGAAGTTGCGCTGGAGTATATTAAAACCCACGAGGCTAAAAATATTCTTGAGTCTGTTAACACCCAAGAAATGTTCAATGATTTTATTACTACTAACACAAATTTTAAAGATCCTATGAAATTGCGTATTTTGTTGTTTTTTATTATGAAAAACCCGAAAGAGTTTTTGATGACGCTGATTAAAATGAGCATCGGCAGCTCGCAGTACCCGCACGTGATGATTCCTCCAGAAGATTTGCTACTGCTGGCACCGATAATGAGGATTGAAGATGAGACGGGTGTTAAGTTGGTGCTGAGTATTTTGCTGGTCAATATCCGGCTAAAAAAAACTGATTGGAAGACTGTAAAATTCTGTAACTTTATTACGACAATGATTGATCGCGTTTTTACAGCCGACGAGCTTACTAACGTTGTTTTTATTCCTATAATCGAAGATTCTTTAATGTCTATCGAGACTGTGAAGACAGTTTTAATTTGTTTGCAGAAAATAATGCCTTTTTTTACGGAAAATATTAATTTTAGCGGGCTATTAATTGCATTAGCGACAAAAATGAAGTCCATTAGACGCAACAAAAGAATTTCTAGATGCGAAAGCAATGAAATGTTGAATTTGATTATTAAAATTGTAAGAACAATGATTGTTAATTACAAAGAGTGGGTCCTTAAAATAGAAAAGGTAAATGAAATAATAAAAATTATTTTGCCGATAGATCAGATTTACTTTGAAGAACTTTTGAGCTACAATCAGCCTCCGGATATCACGGATATAATCCGTGATTACTCGAGACGCGTTGTAGCAGCAATTGCGCAAGTGTTTGAAGATACTGAAGCTCCAGAACTGGATCTTAATTCGCTGTGGGTGGATTTTAAATTTAATTTAATTTTGAATAGTACTGAGGAAGAGTTTGTGAGGATTGCTACTGAAATCGCGGTGATCCATGCGGACTTTTTTCATCCTCAGATGGAAGAAGTCCTCGTGGATGATGCAGTGCTCGATTTTATGAACCTCGTAGCTAGAGCTTGGAGCTACTGCTTGGAGATACCGAGAGCGACGCAGCCCAATACCTTCGGGTGTTTAATAAGATCCCAGGCGAAGTTTATTAAATTAATTATGCGGATTAAAAACAAGACCTGGGAGTATGAAAAAATTTTAAATGCTCTTAAAGAGAACGTCAATGGTTTGAGCGACGGAATTAAAGAGACCGGCTACGGGGATTGTTATGAAAAATTGATCGAGTCTTTGGAGCGTCCAAGCGGAGAAGAATCTTTGGAGTCGATCTTGCAGATTGCAGAGAGTCTGGAAACCTTCGGCAGTAATTGTTTGCAGAATATAAGTGCAGTTCTTGGAGAAAAAAAAGTTCCAAGAGATTTGATGAAGCTACTGCTGGCTCAGGAGTTTATTGATAATTGTCTGAGGTTTGAAATCCAAATTTCAAGTCTTATTATTAAGGGGATCAATGAACTTACTTCGTGTAAAAAAACTGATTAATAGTTTTTGGAAAAATAAATATACTTTTTTATTTAATGAATCATTGTAAGTATTTGTGGTAAATCTGATCCTGGGTGTTTTTTTTTTATGTTCTTAATTTTACATGACTCATCCTCGCTATCGTAAAATACTTTCTATTTTTATTTTTTTTTATCTGAGTTAACATTTTTTTACAGTAAATATCACACGGGTTTTGGGAATTATTAAGAGATAAATTCCAGGGAAAAAAATAGCTGATAATAATTAGTGTTGAAATAATTTAATGGATTTATAATGAAGTTAAATGACTTATTTTTGACTAAGATATTAAAATCTTCTTGGAAATAGATATTATGAATAACTTAATTATTTTTTAAGTTTAAAAATAAAATGTATGTCGAGTGATATTTAATTATTAAAGTATAAACTATTAAATTAAACTGAATTGATAATTATTAGTCATAAAAACGAACCGTAGATTTAAGGGGGAACACCACTGTGACGATTGAAAAAAAGAGGCGATTTTCGGGAATTTTTTTGACAGGGAAAACAAAGGAATTTGGGGATCGGATTTTTTTTATTTTATTAAGGGTACATTAAAGATTATTACCCTAAATTTTTATTAAAAAATACTTAATTATTACAAAATTATTAACAATCTCGTAGAGCACTAGAAAAAATTTCCCCCTCCATGGTCGGTTCGATAACTAAAAAATAAAAATAAAAACCCAAATTGCTTTTTAATTAGTAAGGATATAGTTATCGTCGCACGTACGGAATTTTGAAAATTTTAATTTTAAAAAAATAGCGACTGATTGAAAATTTTCTCACTATTCTTACTGTTTTTTTTTTTTATTTAACCCGGCTAAAAAAAATCTTTAAAATAAAAATTTTTTAAATACCGTACGTGCGACGATAACTACATCCTTACTGATTAAAACGCAACTTGGGTTGTTATTTTCAGATGATCCGTTTTTGAGTTATCGAACCGACCATGGAGGGGGAAATTTTCTCCAGTGCTCTACGAAAATGTTAATAACTTTGTAATAATTGAATATTTTTTAATAAAAATTTAGGGTAATAATCTTCAATGTACCCTTAATAAAATAAAAAAAAATCCGATCACTAAACTCCTTTATTTTCTCTGTCAAAAAAATTCCCGAAAATCATTTCTTTCTTTCGATTGTTACAGTGCGGCTGCCCAATTTTAAAACACAGTAACTGCAAAATTTTTATACCTGATTTTTCTTTAGTATTACTGCATTTTTTATAACTTTTAGACCTTAATTTCACGAATTTTTCTTAAAAATATTTATATTTAAGTATTTTCTGTACATACATCAAATTTGTCATCAATTTGGCGGGCAAACTTTTTTTTAATAAGAAAAATTAAAAAAAGTTTTTAAATGTTAGTTACTGTGTTCTGAAATTAGGCAGCCGAGTGGTGCTCCCCCTTAATTGTTAATAATTTAAATTGCAATTACAAAAAGAAAATCAAATTAATAGCTGAGATAAATATCTAATGATAATAATCAAGCAAAAAGTAAATTGTTATTATCAATAGTTGTTTTTATTACATATATAACTTGATGCTATTATAATATTTACAATTATTTTTCACATTGTAAAAAATATAACATATTTCGTAATCATCAATACCATACGCAGGTAGCACTAAAAGGCCGATGTACATTCAAATCGTGGTGTTGTCGCATTTTCTTCATTACATTAATAATGATATTGTTAATTTTTAATTGTAATAATCGAATTATTTTATTTTATTATAATTTTTTAGTATTTTTCGACCTAATTGATAGTAATTTCGCCACAATATCAAGACATTCACACATACAATCGACGGTGCATCGATATCTGTTAAAAAATTGGCAGGTAGGAAAATCTGATTTGAAAAAATCATTCTTATTATCTTAATCGTCCGACCGCGTGATATGCTAGTAGTAATTTATTTATTTTACTTATTATGTTTAATCATCTTTGTAATAAACACATTTTTTTTTTCTATTTAGCACGCAATTAGTCGCGGTGTCTCTAGAAAAATATTATGCAATTTTTTTATTTGTTACTTTTCTTTTGGAATTGAATCGTAGTAATAATAATAATAATAGTAATTATAATAATAAAAAAAATAAAAATTAATGGTAATCAGATTATTACAATCTAATGAGTTCATTGTAGAAATATATAAATCCTCGTACTGCTATACCCTTATTTTTAAAATTGCGAGTACCCTATAAGTCTGTAAAGTGTGCATTTATTTTCTTTACATTAACATAAAAAAAAATTCATTTAAGCGGATATTGTATATTTCCTGCTGCTTATATTTTTTAATGTACTTTACTTATTTTTTTTTGTTCTACATTTTTACATACGACAATTAAGTGTAATTTATAAAAATTGTTAACGCTATAACACCAACTACTTTTCCTTTTTATTCATTAATTTTATTATTTATTTACTCATTAATATTAGTTGTTGTTGTTAAATTTTTTTATTTTTTTTTTTTTTAGTGTTCATGAAACGTAGATTATGTGGACTTTATAACGATGACTCATTTACTTTACAAGTACAGTTTTATACAACATGCAAGAGGCACACAGATAATTAAATATCTGTTCCTTATATGTAATTATAATAATAAAAATAATAATAATAAAATAAGAAAAATTATAAAAAAATCATTCATAGAATATTACTTGTATTATTATTATTTTTTATAAACCTTAACAGAATCGTATAAACATTAATAAGAACAATTAATTAAATTATCATTGACAATTGATTTTTCATTATAAAACTACAGACTCCATATCGGTGCTTACTATATTATTTATCATTATCGTTATCATTATGGTAATTATAACTATTACTATCGGTAATAAAATGTGTTCTTAATTCTAAAAATTAAAGAGATACAAGTGGACAAAAATCCATTGACTGTGTCACGTGTCACGTGTCAAAAAATTATTTTCCAGATACAAAATAAAGTCTCGTCAAAAGATTCATAGATAACATCGATAAGGACAACAGTTACTTAGTACAGCACTTATTTACACGTCAAGTAATAAAACGTTTGTCATACATTATTAATAATAATAATAATAATAAAAATAATAATATTAATATTACTTGTTGTTAATCTTTTTACAAAGCTCAAAATTCTTCCAACGCCCTAGCTTCTTGCCATTATCTAATCAGCACCTTATTTATAAATATGTATATGTATAATATATATAATTATTTATTTGTTTTCCTATTATTGTTAATTACAATAATAATAATAATAATTTTAATTTTAATTGTGATAGATTTTTTCGATATCAAATGTGCCAATAAAATTTATAATTTCGAAAATACTCTGATAAAAAAATTTAAATAAACAAAAGTACAACTGTAATTATCACGTACGTAATTATGGTTGGTTCTATTGTTAAAAATAGTGCATTGGTCCTTGATTATCATAAGCTGTTTGTCCTTTACTTAAAAAAATCTTTAAATCCCCCCGTGGTATTTCTTCACTATCATTTGTTTTTTTTTTTAAAACTGCACTTACTTATATGTAATAAATTTACAGCGATAATTACATGTAATACTATTAATTTTAAATATTAAAATATTAAATAAGTGCCCAATTGGTCACTATATTTATTTTATAAATTTAAATTTATCTACTCCAATAAAAAAATTATAATTTCTCCTCTCGGTCGTCATAATGATAAACATTGCAAGTTTTTTAGTTAAATATTTAAAAGAAAAATAATAATAATCATACACGGAAAGAACAAGATGACACTGGTTATCATCCCAGATTATACTTAGTGATATCTGTGGTAAAAAAATTTCAGATAGTAGCTTAAAAAATCCAGATTATACTGTGTGATATCTGGATTATACTCATTGTTATCTGGATTATACTAGCTACTGCACTGAACAAAAAATTAACTTGATTCAAGAGGAAAATTCTTGAACCAAGAAAATAATTTTTAAGAGTTTCATTGTCTTGAATTAAGACGAAAAATTCTTGAATTAAGTAAAATTTACTTAAAACAAGAAAAAATTTTCAATTTAAGAATTTTTCTACTCAAATCAAGAAGATAAAATTCTTCAAAATTATTTACTTGATTCAAGTAAATTTTTTTTTCTGTGTATCTGAAATTTTTTTTGACTCAGTATAATCTGAGATGATATCCAATGTAATCTTGTTCTTTCCGTGTATAATGATAATAAAAATAATAATAATAATTTTCAAATAATATTTAAATTTTCATTTCTTCTTAATATTTTTCACAGCACACTTCCTGGCGGAGAAAACGGTTCAATTGTGAAGTAATCGTAACTGTTATTGTGATTACAATAATAATCATAAATAAATCGACAATAATAATAATTATAAATCATCTCCACAGTAGCCTTGCAGTTAAAAGTATGATCAGTCTGGGCCCAGCGGCTTTTGATTAAGTATTAAAGGACACTGCAACAGCAATAGCTTTTTTTTTCTTTCTCCGGACTAAAGTTCATCTCTCTCACTATTTCGGCAAACACTTCATTAACATTGGTACGGTTTTTCGCAGAGGCCTCGACGAAGGGGCACCCCCAGAGCTCCGCGAGGGAATTTCCCTCAGCGGTGTCGACCTCCCTCTGGTGCTCAAGGTCGAGCTTGTTGGCGACCAGGAGAACGGGGACCCTTTCAGTCCCCTTGACCCGCGTGATCAGCTCCTTCATGGCCTTAATGTCCTGAAAAGTCTGGTGGTTCGTCAGACTGTAGACCACCACGAACCCTTGTCCGTTTTTAATGTAAAGATCCCGCATACTCGCGAACTGCTCGGTGCCCGCTGTGTCCAGGATTTCGAGGACACATGGCGAGTTGTCAACTTCTATTTCTTTTCTGTAGAAGTCTTCGATCGTTGGGTCGTACTTTTCCATAAAGCATCCGGATACAAATTGCACGGTGAGAGCACTTTTGCCCACCCCACCCGAACCAAGTACAACAACTTTGAATTCACGCATTATTTCAACTTGTTTTTTTTTTTTATTATTACTCCAACTACCATGTAGCTGTAACAGTAATAATAATAATTAACAGTTTAATACAAAAAATAATTATTTCAGTAGTATTTAAAGAAGAAATATTTAGATATTGATGTTTAAAAAATTATAAATTTATTAGTGATTTAAATTTATGTCAATCAAGTTTATAAAATCCAAGACAACTCTAAAGTTAGCCGACGATTTTAATTTTTTAATTATTAAATTAGAATTAAAAAATATTTTTAAAAAATTGCACTTTCAGTTTTTCGAGTTTTTTACAAATGAAAATTTTTTGTAATTGTTTTATTAATAAAAAAAAAATTCTAAAAATTTTTAGATATCAGCTAACTTAATTTTCATTCCAAGATAACACTAAAGTTAGCCGACGATTTTAATTTTTTAATTATTAAATTAGAATTAAAAAATATTTCTAAAAAATTGCACTTTCAGTTTTTCAAGTTTTTTTACAAGTGAAAATTTTTTTTAATAAAAAAGAATTCTAAAAATTTTTAGATATCGGCTAACTTGATTTTTATAAATCCAAGGACACTTAAAATCCTCAAAAATGTTTTTATCATTTATTGGTACCTTGGAAATGCTGCCAATAAAAAAAGTTCCAATGTCAGCATCTACGAACACTTAATAAACTATTACGATTACGATACTCTCGATAGTTGTGAAAAATAAAAATAACCACAATGACAATGACAAATAATAAAATAAAGAAAAATAAACTAAAAGTTTAAGTAAAAAAAAAGTTAAATAAAAATAAAAGACCCGCACTGGTGCACAAGTTGATCAAGACATGATCATGACACATTAAACAAAGTAGACACAGATATCAGTAGTCTGTTATAATTGTAAATGTCTCTGTCTGGCACTCAGCCGCTCCTAGTCTCTGAACTCCACCAACACCCTCAATTATCCCTATAATATAATATAATGTAATATATATTTATTTATCGTCTTTTATTTCGTGTCCACACTTTGTCCCCCTTCACTTCCTCCACGGTCTTCATGACGTGTTGCATGATGTTGACGCCATTTTATCGCACTTCCTTTCAATTTTTCACGCATGTATTTTCAACATCATCATCTCCTTCTCCAATCCTCTGTCTCACTCACTCTTGCTCTCTGTCACTGATCGCTGAATTACAAAGACTTTTCGTACCAATGTCTCTGTGTACCAGGAGTGATTTTGGTAAATAAAATTACCCTGCCAGAGCGACAGCTAAGAGTCTAGCTCACGAGACTACAATCAATAAAAAATAATATTAATATTAATTTTTAATTAAAATAATTATAGTGTAATGGGGATTATTTGTACACTGAATACCAACTACTCACAGCTAGCCTTCCACAGGATGGGACTCAACTGTACATGGATTCTATAGATATATTGGATATATATTGTGTAAACTTGCAATCACTGGCAACTGGCATATATACTACACAATACACTGCAATACACTGAGCAGTACGGGCACAAGTTACAAGTGCCAGCGACTAAACTTAAAGGCAACTTCGTCGTCGTCACTTTAATCTCTCTTGAAATATACATATACTTACACGACGTCTACAATCTCCGATGACATTCCAAGCCATTGATTGGTGCATTTGGAGTTTCCATCGCCAGCTTCTCCCACATGAGGCTTGCATGCCTCTGAAGTTAGCGGAGGTTTCATTTTAAAAATTATTCATTGATAAATAATACGGCTGATATTTTATTTTTCGGAAAAATATGTGACATTAAATTATGAAAATTAATTTAGCAGGTATTTGGTAATTTTTAAAATTTTTGTTTCGAATAAATTTTGGAAAAAAATTGATGTAGAAATTTCAAAAAATTAGAAATGCAATTTTTAAAAAAAATTTTTTTGTTAAAAAAATTTTTTTTTTAATTGTGTGACTGCTAACTTTAATTTCATCATTAAATTTAGCTATGAAAATTAATTTATTTAATAATTTTAAAAATTTTATAGCAAATAAATTATGACAAAAAAAAAAATTAGAAAAAAAAAATTGACATGTAGAAATTTTAAAAACTAAAAAATGCATTTAAAATCATTTTTTGGAACAAATTTTTTTGATACATAAAATTAAAAAATTGTTAAGTGACTGCTAACTTTAACGTCATAATTTAGCTGTCACTTCACAATTTTTTTGATTTTTATTAACAAATAAATTATGGCAAAAAAATTTATTAAAAAAATGGATTTGTAGAAATTTAATGAAAATAAAAATGCAATTTTTTTTAAATAATTTTTTTGAACTAATTTTTTTTGTTAAAGAAAATTAAACAATTTTTAAGTGACAGCTAAATTAAATCTCATTTTCTATTATGACACTGAAGTTGACAGACAATAGAAATTTTTTTAGAATTTTAAAGTAATTAAATAATTGTAAAAAAAATTTAATAAGAAAATTCCACATTTAAAAATTAAATGAAAATAAATTTAGCAGATATTTAATAATTTTTAGAATTTTTTTTTAACAAATAAATATTGGCAAAAAAAATTAGAAAAAAAATTGACATGTAGAAATTTAAAAAATAAAAAATGTAATTTTTTAGAAATTATTGTTTGAAACAAATTTATTTATTAAAAAAAATTGAAAAATTTTCTAATGACTGCTAATTTTAATGTCATTAAAATTAGTGAAAATTTTTAGAAGCATTTTTTTTTTAATTGTAATTGATTTGTTGTAAAAATTTTTAAAATTGACAGCTGATAACTAACTTCAGTATCATTTTTCTATTTGGAAAAAAAATATTTTTTAATTGATTAATTTTTAATTATGAAGATGATAAGGTGAAAATTAATTAATAATATTAATAAATTATTATACTGACCAAGAATGTTTTTTTTTTCAGTTAATTAAATTACTATGAAAATATTTGCATCTGTCAAAAAAAAATTTTTTTTTTGTAATTATAGAATATAGGACAAAAACCAGTGAGATATTTGCTATTTTCAGTGACATAAAGAAAATATGTCAGGTGTTTTAAGTATGAGACAGACAACTATTTTTAACTGAAGAAATGAAATAATAAAACAGAAATTTTATAAAAAAATGTAAGAAGAAATCTAATGATTATACAAACAATTTTTAAAAATTTCCAACTATACTTACTTTTTTTTTTTTTTAGAGAGAGAACTTCATAAATTTATATGAAAGATAAGTGCAGAAATATTATTTTTCAAATCAAAATATTGAAAGTTTGAATTCTATTTGATTAATTAATTTATTTTTTTAAATTATAATTTTATATTTTGCAGGAAACTTATATTTTAAAAACTTAATTCAAGAATAAAGTTGGGTGAACTCTAGTCTTCCTGCTGTCGGTAACTGAAAAAATAGCGCGTAAACTCAAATTTTTTCCATCTCTCCCCAAAGAGAGACAATAAATGAGTTTTTTTTTTGCTATTTGGAATATATTATCAGCTTATCGCGTCAATGTCTCAATAACAATACATATTAACTAAATTATCTTATCGTAGAGAGTAAATAGATTCTTTGATACCCCCTTCACTTCTTATTAATTTACGCGGTTATTATTTTACTCTATATTTAGGATGTCACAACGGAAAGGTGGTTGCTTCACCTCTCTGTTTCTTCAAAACACCGCAAATATGTGATAATCTTAAAACTAGTTTTCTTCACTGACTGCCATCTTACACATAAGTGTTACTATTTACATTAAAATGCAATAATTCAAAAATATAATTAGTATAAAATTAAGAAGTTGATATAGGGTCAGAGGTAACCGATTAAGACGATCAATTTAATTTCATTTCTGTGATAGTATTGTAAGTAAAGTAAGTTTTATACAACTACAACTGTGCAGTGAATCTCATGAGTTTCGTAAGCAAATAAATAAATAAATAAATAAATAAATGATAATAATATAATAGAGATAATAACTGAAGGCTTTTCATTTGTCACTTTCTCTGTCACTGATCAAGTAATGGAGACTGTGTACTTGGAGTCTTCTTGGAAAAATAGAATGCAGTTTTTAAAACGCCGAGTTGTTTATTTGTTTAGAGAAGTAACGAATAGATATAGGAAAAAAAAAGGATACACTAGATTTCTCACCGACGAAGAAAAAAGGTAATTGTTTTTTTTTTAATTATTACTAAATTAAAATTTTGAAATTACTAGTCTTCTTGGTTTTATCTAAATTGATTAAAAATTCTGAATTGAATTATTAAAAATAAAAATACGAAAAAATTATTTAAAAAATAAGAAATTTTCTCTATAAAAAAATTCTTATCAATTTTATCATATCTCTGAGCTCTACACGGAAAAAACAAGATGACATTGGATATCATCCTAGATTATACTCAGTAATATCTGTAGTAGGGTGGCGCAAAAAAACCGACTAATTTTTTTTTGAGGCTTAAGTGAAAAAATGTTAGTATTTGATGTTTATGTTTTAATAGCTCTCTCCAAAGGACAGCAAAAAAATAATTTTTTAAGAGGTCGCTTCAAATTTTTTTAAATTTCAAAAATCGAAATTTTTTAAATTTTTTTTTAAATTTTTTTTTCTCGTTACGTCATAATTTTATAGAAAAAAAAAAGATTTTCCTGAAAGTTTCAGTTCAAAATGTGAATTTTAAAAGGTCGCTCGTAATTTTTTTTTTAATTTATTGGTGACTATTTAATTGGATTAGCATTTTTTGACTCTGAAATTAAAAAAAAATTATGAGCGACCTTTCAAAATTTAAATTTTGAATTGAAACTTTCAGGAAAATCTTTTTTTTTTGGTCTATAAAATTATGACGTAACGAGAAAAAAAATTAAAAAAAAAAAAAATTCGATTTTTAAAATTTAAAAAAATTTGGAGCGACCTCTTAAAAATTTTTTTGAGCTGTTCTTTGGAGAGCGCTCTTAAAATATCAAAAACTGACATTTTTTCACTCGAGACTAAAAAAAAAAAAATAGTCGATTTTTTTGCGCCACCCTAATCTGTAGTGAAAAAAAATTTCAGATAGTAGCTAGAAAAATCCAGATTATACTGCGTGATATCTGGATCATACTCATTGTAATCTGGATTATACTAGCTACTATCGGAAATTTTTTTTCACTCAGTATAATATGGGAAAATATCCAGTGTCATCTTGCTTTTTCCGTGCAAGGTATCATAAAAAATTTTTTATTTTAAAAAAAATTTCACACCAATTTCTTAGTGTACTTAATAAAAAAAAAAAATATTTAATTTGCAGGTGGTTAGCAAATGCCGAATACGATATATCGACTAGAACCAGCATACCATACAGTTGTTGACGTAATTGAATTAATAAATCATTGTTATATAGTTATAAATAAAAATTAAAATTTAATATATTGTATCAGGTGTAATTTTTTTATTTGTGTTCTCAATTAGCATTCAGTACATCGATGTTTGTTTTACAACTTTAAAACTTTAAATAATTAAATTTATCTTTTTCTCTGTTAACAGAAGGTACTCTCGTGTGGTGTTAGTCGGTGTAGAAAAAAAAAATATTTTATTAATCATTTTGATTTTCAAGACAACGATAAGAGTAACATCGCTATGTTCTTAATAACTAATGCAAGCGACTAGTCAACATTAACATCAATTGCGATTTAAATAACTGCGAGCTTATTAACAACAATAAAACTATTGCAATTAAAATTTAATTGTTCTTTAAAATAATTATAAACAGCGTAAAGTGGAATTTAAATAATAAATAACAACCTATTAATTAATTAATTAATTGTTTTATTAATTACTTTAAGCTTAACGTTGTTTACTTTTGATTACTTAGTTTTTTATTATTATTAATTAAATTTTTAGCTGCCCACTAGACTTGCATTAACAGACGTGTAATTTATTTTTTTTAAATAATTTCATTAAAAAAAAAAAATATTCCATTTTAAATGATAAATAAACTTAACTGTGCGTAAGCATTGAAAAAAAATTTATTTTTTCTAAGCTTGGTAACTAGTTTGTAATTGGTAACACTAAACCAACAAATTTAATTAATTAATATTAATATCAACTTGTTTGTTTATTTAATTATTTTTTTATTTTTTAATGTATCATCAGTCGATAATATTAGCTTGACTGAGAAACCGCGCAATTATTGTACAGAATAATCGTATGTACTGTACTAACGAATATTATGGGTTGTTTGATTATTTTTGGGGTAACAAAAGCGCGATCACGTTTTTAGAGACAAAAAAAATGTTATTTGTTTTAAATAAAAGACGCTTAAAGCTCTTTCTCGATCTTGATAAGCTCGGCAATACCGTCGTGCATTTCTTTAACGGCCTGGTACTCAGTAAGACCAAGACGGCGCTTGTTTGAGATGTCGTAGATTCCACCCTCGGCTTCGGTGTGCTCTCCGCGGGTTCCACGAACTTGGAGGTTGAATTTACTGGCAACTTCCTCGAGCTTGGCTTTGTTAGCGGCCAATTTTGGCACCTTGATGTGCACTGAAGCACGGATGGTGGTTCCAAGATTCGTTGGGCAGAATGTCAAGAAACCGAACCGGTCATGGTGAGAGAAAGGCAATCGCTTTTCGATGTCGTTTACTGCAGTCACCAAACGGCGGTAGACCTGAGTTTAAATAAATAAATAAATAATTAATTTATCAATTGTATATTTGGGTGATTCTCTGTAAGGATGTTTTTTGCTGTCCCAGGCATTTTTTTATTAGACAAATTGTTATTTTGTTACTAAAACAAATTTATTACCAAAGTAAAAAAACATTTCTATTTGGAGCATTGAAAACTAAAATGAAATAAATTTTGGTTTTTTTGCTATAAATTCGTAAACCACCGAAATAACAGTCCCCTGGGCTGTCCCATTCCCAAAATTAAAACTTTGAGATTAAATTTTAAGTTATTCGTCCATAATATATAATTTGGTCCATAATGTTTATAAACTTAATTAGTTAACTAACAATCTTCTTCAATAAAAAGTACCGAAAATTAATTTGTTTCATTAAATTCATTAAATCAAAGTTTATCCCAGGCATTTTAAGAACAGTCCCCTGCCAGAAGTTCAAAGCCAAAAAAAAAATCCAGCGTGTTATTTTACCTTTTGTAAGGTTTATAAGGACCTAACTAGCCTTGAGTTAGTAACCATAGGGCTGTTAGCGCTTTATCGCCATTTTATTTAGTGTCAAAGCACAGTTTGTGCTGGAAATATGTGTCTGAGCCACTTCAAAACTCAGTCCCCTGGCAACTATTTTTATTGATAATTTATTTATAAAATTAGATCCATAAGTCTTAATATTATTCTAATTAATGTAAGCATTCATTGAGAACTTGAAAAACAAATATCGAAAAAGCAAAAATTAAATCGGCTGTTTATTTATTATAATTAAGCTGATAGTTTTATAGTCCTTGTTAATTTTTTTTCTAATAAAATCAAAAATAATTTGGTCGGAGAATTTTGTACAGATTGAAGACGTCCTTACAGAGAACCACCCATCTAACTAATAAATAATTAAATTATAGGCTGATCAATTGATGTTACCTGTCCAAGATCTCCACCCATTTGCATTGAAATAATACGCAAGTGATCTTCTTCGTTGCACCAGACGAGGAAAGTCTTAGCATCGTTGTGGTAAATACCACGACCGGTTGGCCAGAATCGGCAGGCGTTGGCAGCCTGGAGGAAACGATCTCCCTCTTTGAAGAGGAAGTGGTCGTCAATGAGCTTCTGTTGAACTTCTTTGCTCATTCCAGTTAATGGGTAGAAGGTTCCCTTTAGCTCACCCTCCAGTCCACTCAAGGTGCTTGACACTTTTTCTTCCATCTCTTTGTACTGCGCTTCTGTCAAGCATGGGTTGAAGGGGTAGCCGTCGAGAGAACGACCGCATCTCACACGGGTTGATACGATGTACTCGCCCTGGATAATTACATTATTATCAATTTAATTTGATAATAATTTATTGTATATAATTCTTATTTAAGTGCATATACATATTGCACGGAAAGAACAAGATGATGCTGGATATCATCCCAGATTATACTGTATGAAAAAAAATTTCAGATACACAGAAAATATAATTAATTTGTATCAAGAGAAAAATTCTTGAATTAAGTAAAATTTATTTAAACCAATAAAAATTTCTTAGTTTAAGAATTTTTCTATTCAAATCAAGATGAAATTCTTCAAAGTTATTTACTTGATTCAAGTAAATTTTTTTTTCTGTGTAGTAGCTAGCATAATCCAGATTACAATGAGTATAATCCAGATATCACGCAGTATAATCTGGATTTTTTAGCTACTATCTGAAATTTTTTTCACCACAGATATCACTGAGTATAATCTGGGATGATATCCAGTGTCATCTTGTTCTTTGCGTGTAGAATAAAAAGAAATTTTTTTTAAATATACGTGACATTTTCATTTCATTAATAACCGATAAACAGTACTCTTGTTTTTTATCCACAGCAAAAAAAGGGTTCTATAAATATGAAAATATATAGAACTAATTGTAAAATATAAATACACTGAAAAAAAAAAAAAAAAATTAATGTAGGGTAGAAGTAGCGTTTGTGGCCACTGTACCGTTTATGGCCATTTATTGTTCAAATAAACGATAGAAATGAATTTATATTAATAAACCATTACAAACTCAATTTATTTTAATATAAATTTTTTAAAACTCAACAAAAATATGGTTATAATATTATAATTTTTTATAAATTAATTCAAATGTTAACTGGCCAAAAATGGTACTTCTACCCTAATTCAAGAGAAAAATTTTTGAACCAAAAAATCATTTTAAAAAGCTTCATCGTTTTAAGTTGAAAAAATTTTTAACTATGAAATTTTTCTTGTTTCAAGTAAATTTTACTTGATTCAAGAATTTTTTGTCTTGGTTAAAGAATTTTTCTCGATAATCAAATTAATTTTTTTTTTCAATGTAAAAATTTTATAATATTTTATATGGATTAATAAATTTGAAATATTTATACTTTTACAGTAAGATTTTTTTTTTTCATAAATTCAATTATGTAAAAATAAATAATTTTAATATCACCCAAAATATGAAAAGAAAATAATTCACTTATAAAATATATGAAGTATAAAAAATATTTACAGTCGGGTCAAGATTGCCAAGAGTATCAACATCTCCAAAGTCCCTTGGAGGGTGCTTGTCAGTCTTCTTGAATCCACCATGGTAGTCATCGATGATGGGGTCGAAGAGATCACCGAACAGAGTGTAAGACTCGGCATCAGGAGCATAGATACCGACACCAGAGTCCAAGTTCTCGACTCCGGATTGGATGACGTCCAAGAGAGTGCAGCCAAATCCACTCTTCTTGGTCTTCAGGGCGTCGAAGATTTCCTTGGTGAGGTGTTTCTTCAGCAGAGATTTGCTGTCGGAGTTTTGGAGCTTGGTGAATCCAGTCTCCAATTTGTCCAATACTGCCTGGTCAACCATGTCGTTTTTTTTGCTGCAATTACAAGATTTTGTTTGTACTTTTGAGTTCATGTTTTCAAGGTTTAGAGAGAAATTATTAAATGTATAGTAGTAGATTGATATATAAATAAGTATGTATGTATGTAATTTAACGAGGTTACTATATATAGTATATAGTACAGCTTGTGTTTGTTTTTCGACAGTCAACTGTTGCCAAGATCGTCTTATTTTATTACACTAATTGTTCTAGCGTCTAAGCTCCCTTGCGGCTTTTATTACCTTGCATTAAATCTTAACACCCGATGACAAGATAAATTACCAGTCGACAATAAAATCATGTGACATGCATAGTAAAAATAAAATAAATTTATTTTTCCTGTTAAATAAATACTTTAGTCGCATACACCAGTTTATTGTTTCAGGGTCATTCACTGGAGAAATTTAAGCTATCATATTCATTGAATTGAAACGTTTCAATTTTTTATTGCTTTTTTTTTAATCTTTAGAAATCTGGAATTTAAATCATTGGATTAAATAAAATAATCAAAAGTAAAAAATTAGAAAACTTTTAAATAATCAATATTAAAATTTTTCTACTTAAAATTTAACCAAAAATTTTTTCAATTTCAAAATTTCAATCAACTAAATTATTTTTTTAAACTTAAATTTGAGATAATACTAAAGTTAGCCGAAGGTTTTTAATTTGACTATTTTTAATTTATTAAATTAAAACTAAAAAATATTTTTTAAAAATTACACTTATAGTTTTTTAAGTTTTTTACAATTGAAATTTTTTTTTATTTTTCTGTAATGATTTTTTCAATAAAAAAAATTTTTTTTTTAATTTTTAGATGTCGTCTAACTTAATTTTCATAATTTGAGTTAATAAAAAATATGTATTAAAAAATTTTGTACGATGAACTTAAAAATTTTTTTTCATGTACATGCTTTTAAATAATTTTTTTTTAACAAATAAAAATTTAATTAAAAAAAAAACTGTAACATTTGCTATTACTTAAAATGATACTAAAGTTAGCCGACGTTTTTAATTTTTTGATTTTTTTTTTAATAATTAAATTAGAAAAAAAAAATTTTTTTTAAATTGCACTGCCAGCTTTTAAAGTTTTTTTACAAATGAAATTTTT